>NC_082718.1:72456372-72781372 GCF_030144855.1 Hypanus sabinus | reverse complement strand
TACTTGGATTTTCAGAAGGCATTTGATAAGGTGCCATACGTGAGGCTGCTTAACAAGATAAAATCCTGTGGCGTTACAGGAAAGACACTGGCATGGATAGAGGAATGGCTGACAGGCAGGAGGCAGCGAGTGGGAATAAAGGGGACCTTTACTGGTTGGCTGCCAGTGACTAGTGGTGTTCATCAGGGATCAGTATTGGGACCATCACTTTTCACATTGTTTGTCAGTGATTTAGATAATTGAATTGATGGGTTTGTGGCAAAGTTTGCAGATGATACGAAGATACATGGAGGGGTAGGTAGTGTTGAGGAAGCAATGTGATTGCAGAAGGACATAGACATATTGAAAGAATAGGCAAAAAAGTGGCAGATGGAGTAGACTGTTGGGAAATGAATGATAATGCATTTTAGTAAAAGGAACAAAAGTGCAGACTATTATGTAAGTTGGGAGAAAATTCAAACATCAGAGGTGCAGAGGGACTTAGGGATCCTTTGTGCAGGATTCCCAGAAGGTTAAGTTAAAGGTTGAGTGTGATTTTTAAATAAGGAAAATTAAATGTTGGCAAGGGGAATAGAATATAACAACAAGGAGCTAAGGCTTTTTAAGACACTAGTCAGGCTGCATGTGGAGAATTGTCAACAGTTTTGGGCCCCATATCACAGAAAGGATGTGTTGTCATTGGAGAGGGTCCAGAGGAGGTTCACAAGGATGATTCCAGGAATAAAGGGTTTAACATATGAAGAGCATTTGCCAGCTTTGGCCTGTACTCACTGGAATTTAGAAGAATGCAGGGGGATCTCATTGAAACCTACCAAATATTGTGAAGACTGGATAAGGTGGATGTGGAAAGGATGTTTCCTCTCGTGGGGGTGTCCAGAACTAAAGGGCACAGCCTCAAAATTTAGGGATGACCCTTTAGAACAGAGGTAAGCAGGAATTTTTTTGACCAGAGCATAGTGAATCTGTGGAATGCTCTGCCACAGACTGTGGTGGAGACCAAGACTGTGGGTATATTTAGAGTGAAAATTGATTGTTTTCTGATCGGTCAGGGCATCAAAGGATACGGCGAGGAGGGAGGTGTGTGGGGCTGAGTGGGATCCGGGATCAGCCATGATAGAACAGCAGAACAGACTCGATGGGCTGAGTAGCCTAATTCTGCTCCTATGTCTTATGGTCTTGTATGGTTCTGAAAGAGGGTGTTCAGGGTTACAGGGGGAGAAATGAGGAGCTGTATGAGAGTTTTCTGGTGGTCTTGGTGAGACCATTATGAAGCAGAAGTGTGAGATGAAGTGACACACAGTGTCAGGGTTGGGGAGGAAGGGGGAGACAGTGGTAACAAAGCTGGGGTTGGGGCAGGAGGGGAGTCATGTGTGGTGGGGAGGGCATTGTGGAGTGGAGAGGAAAGAGAGATGTGGTGATGTGCTGTCTTGGTTAATGGTTAATTCTGGTACATTTGACAATAATAAACCAAATAGTCTGATAATGTAATAACCAAGTGTTCTTTCACAGTTACGATTAAAATGGACTTTACTCCTTCTCTCTTTATACCCTAGGATGCTCTCATAAATCTCATCAAGCGTTCTGAGGCACACTTTGTCCACTGCTTTGTAGCAAGACCAGATGGGACTGATGGTGTTGAACTGCAGAATACCAGGGGTCAATCTCTGGCCACGTTTGATATCCCGACAGTGAGGAGCCAACTCCAAGGATCACAGCTGTTGGATGCACTTCGTCTTTACAGACTGGGTACAGTATCTGCTGCAGGTCTACATTATGAATGCACTGGTGACTGGAATTTGTTTTTTTTTAATCCTGTTCCACTTTCCGTGTGAAATAGCTCTTTCCTTCTGAAGTTGGGTACATATAGAACAAAGAGTAGGTAAAGATAAAGATGAAGGTTAGCCTTATTTGCCCTTAGTACATTGAAACAATGAAACATACACTGAAATACTTCATTTCCATTAACAGCCAACACAGTCCGAAGATATGCTGGAGGCAAGTGGTGTAATGCTTCCGGTGCCAATACAGCATGCCTACAGCTTACTAACCCTAACCAGCACACTTTGGGAATGTGGGAGGAAACAGGAAGGAAATCCATGTGGTTACAAGGAGATTGTACAAATTCTTATGTACAGCAGCAGAAATGAACGGAGGTTGCTGCCAGTGGAAAACATTATGTTAACTGCTATGCTATCATGCTGTCCAGTACAGACCCTGTGAACCCTGATATTGTCAATCTAACCCTTCCCGTCTACAGAATCCTCCTGTCACAACCACAGATTCAGCAGAGTAGTAGATATGGCAATTGCCCTTGTGGATATGCATGTGTCAGGTAATTATTATTTCAATGTGATAGTATTTAACTCCATACTTGTTGTCATAGTGCTTGTCAAGATTGGGACACAGCACAGCAACGATTCGCTGCCTGTCTGCTTTCGGCCTTGCCTGAGAAACATAGAAACATAGAAAAACTACGGCACAATATAGGCCCTTCGGCCCACAAAGTTGTGCTGAACATGTCCCTACCTTAGAAATTACTAGGGTTACCCATAGCCCTCTATTTTTATAAGCTCCATGTACTTATCCAAAAGTCTCTTAAAAGACCCTATTGTATCTGGCAGCCCATTCCACGCACTCTCTGCATAAAAAAAAACCTACCCCTGACATCTCCTCTGTAGCTACTCCCAAGCACCTTAAACCTTGTGGCAGCCTTTTCAGCCCTAAGAAAATGCCTCTGACTATCCACACAATCAATGCCTCTCATCATCTTTATACCTCTATCAGGTCACCTCTCATCCTCCGTCACTCCAAGGAAAAAAGGCCGAGTTCACTCAGGCCTTTTCATAAGACAAGCTCCCTAATCCAGGCAACATCCTTGAAAATCTCCTCTGCACCCTTTATATGGTTTCTACATTCTTCCTGTAATGAGGTGAGCAGAACTGAGCACAGTACTCCAAGTGGGGTCTGACCAGGGTCCTATATAGCTGCAACATTACCTCTCAGTTCCTAAATTCAATTCCACGATTGATGAAGGCCAATACACTGTACGCCTTCTTAATGGCAGAGTCAACCTGTGCAGCTGCTTTGAGCGTCCTATGGACTTGGATCCCAAGATCCCTCTGATCCTCCACACTGCCAAGAACCTTATCATTACTACTATATTCTGCCATCATATTTGACCTATCCAAATGAACCACTTCACACTTATCTGGGTTGAACTCCATCTGCCACTTGTCAGCCCAGATTTGCATCCTATCAATGTCCCGCTGTAACCTCTGACAGCCCTCCACACTATCCACAATACTCCCAACCTTAGTGTCATCAGCAAACTTACTAACTCATCCTTCCACTTCCTCATCCAGGTCATTTATAAAAATTATGGAGAGTAAAGGTCCCAGAACAGATCCCTGAGGCACACCACTGGTCACCATCCTCCATGCAGAATGTGTCCCATCTACAACCACTCATTGCCTTCTGTGAGCAAGTCTGTTCTGGATCCACAAAGCAATATCCTTTGGATCCCATGCCTCCTTACTTTCTCAATAAGCCTTGCATCAAATACTTTGCTGAAATCCATATACACTACATCTACTGCTTTTCCTTCATCAATGTGTTTAGTCACATCCTCAAAAAGTTCAATCAGGCTCATAAGGCACGACCTGCCCTTGACAAAGCCTTGCTGACTATTTCTAATTATATTATACCTCTCCAAAAGTTCATAAATCCTGCCTCTCAGGATCTTCTCCATCAACTTACCAACCACTGAAGTAAGACTCACTGGTCTATAATTTCCTGGGCTATCTCTACTTACTTTCTTGAAAAAGAGAACAACATCCGCAACTCTCCAATCCTCCAGAACCTCTCTCGTCCCCTTTGATGATGCAAAGATCATCACCAGAGGCTCAGCAATCTGCTCCCTCGCCTCCCACAGTATCCTGGGATACATCCCATCTGGTCCTGGCGACTTATCCTACTTGATGCTTTCCAGAAACTCCAGCACATCCTCTTTCTTAATATCTACATGCTCAAGCTTTTCAGTCCTCTGCTATTCATCACTACAATCACCAAGATCCTTTTCCATAGTGAATACTGAAGTAAAGTACTCATTAAGTACCTCTGCTATTTCTTCTGGTTGCATACACACTTTCCCACTGTCACACTTGATAGGCCCTATTCTTTCACATCTTGTCCTCTTGCTCTTCACCTACTTGTAGAAATGCCTTGGAGTTTTCATTTAATCCTGCCCGCCAAGGCCTTATCATGGCCCCTTCTGGCTAACCTAATTTCTTTCTTCAGGTTCTTTCTGTTAGCCTTATAATCTTCTAGATCTCTAACATTACCTAACTCTCTGGACCTTTCGTAAGCTTTACTTTTCTTCTTGACTAGATTTACTACAGCCTTTGTACACCATGGGTTCCTGTACCCTACCATAACTTCCCTGTCACATTGGAACGTACCTATACAGAACTCCACACAACTATCCCCTGAACATTTGCCACACTTCTTCCGTACTTTTCCCTGAGAACATCTGCTTCCAATTTCCTGCCTGATAGCCCCTTACTCCAATTAAACTCTTTTCTAACTTGTCTGTTCCTATCCCTCTCCAATGCTATTGTAAAGGAGATAGAATTGTGATCACTATCTCCAAAATGCTCTCCCACTGAGAGATCTGACACCTGAACAGATTCATTTCCCAATACCAAATCCAGTACAGCCTCTCCTCTTGTAGGCTTATCTACATATTGCATCAAGAAACCCTCCTGAACACACCTAACAAACTCCACCCCATCTAAACCCCTTGCTCTAAGGAGATGCCAATTGATATTTGGGAAATTAAAATCTCCCACTGCAAGATCCCAACTGACTCTGAAGACTAATGGTGTCCGTTTTATATTTAGTTGTTCTTTTCAGCCGCAATGTAGGCTTCGTTTCCCATTTGAGAGTTTTAGTTAACGGCCCTGTTTGGCCTCAGGTTTATTGTTTTCTTTTTCCTTTAACACTGTTTGCATTAATGTCTGTGAACTATTGACTTGCGTCAGTGCCTCTCACTCCGCACTTGGGCCATATCTGAATTGGGTGACAGCAGGTCTCGACCACACAAAGATGGACCCGTCAGAGAGAGGGCAGCTTACCTTGGCCATGAGATTCATTGGTCAGGTAGGAGACAAGCTGCAGGCAATGGAATCTGTTCTCAACGAAGTTATGAAGGCAATGAGGCAGATAATCTTGTGCCGACAAGCCCAGTCTCACTTGGAGGAAGAGGATTCGTCCCTAGCCACAGCTGTTCAATAGCTTACCACAGACAGTCGGACTTGGGTGTCTGCGATTTCCGCACTCACGGCCGCTGTACACAAAGCTACAGTGAACAGCCAGCATCAGCTGACAGCCATTAATATCCTTGCCAACACAATTAAACAACCTCAGGCTGCCTCAGTCCCACTCCCAGCTTCTTGCAGGTCTTCCTTTTCTGCTGCCCCGACAATCTCTGCTACTAATGCTCCCGCTTCCATGCCTGGACCAGAGCTGACTCCCACGACCATACAGGAACCGAGTATTCCACCACCAGGCAGATATTCTGGTGATCCTGATGGCTGCAGGAATTTTATTACCTAGTGTGAGCTGACATTCCAAGCCCAGCCTGGTTGTTCTGGTGATGATGCGCGAAAATTGGCGTACATGGTCAATCTTCCATGGACCTCCACTCAGCCTGTTCAATGCATTACGGGAGCAAGGATGCCCTGTAGCCCAGTCCTTCCGATATTTTGTGGCAGAGTTAAGGAGAGTTTTTGATCTTCCAATACGGGTTCAGGAGGCTGCCCACTGACTCTTGGACATGCGTCAAAGCAGAGGAACAGTGAAAGCCTATGCAGTTAAATTCCACACCCTCGCAGTAGAGACGGGTTGAAATGAGAGATCTCTCATCACTGCCTTCCAGCGTGGACTGAACGCAGGGGTCCGGCATGAGATCACTGTCTGGGATGAGCAGGATATTCTAGATGACCTGATTAATCTAGCTATTTGAGTTGACAACTGGGTGACTGAGTGGCGCACGGAAAGAATGTTTCAAACTTCCAACGTGCTGCCTGATCGTCATCTTTCCTTGCCCTCTCCCCCTCCCTCACCACCCAGCACCCAGCCCATGGAAGAGCCTATGCAAGTGGGGCATGTGCGCCTGTCTCAAGAAGAATGAGAGTGGTGCCGGAGTACAGGTTCCTGCCTCTATCGTGGTGATCCAGGACACTTCCGGGCAGCATGTTCCAAGCGTCCAGTAAAAGAGGATACCCGTCAGCAGGGTGGGGAATCCTGATGAGTCAGTTCTCTCTTCGGTCAGCTTCCCCTGATTCTGTAATTCTCGCAGCTTCCTAGTTGTGGAGGTCTTAGACCCATGCACTTGTAACACTTACCCAAAAGGCTGGTATATGTCTAGGGGAAACGGAGATCCAGCCACTCACCAACCCACCTCCCGTATGCGCAGGTGCTGTGAGAATCGAGTTTATGCCTTGCGCCCGCCGACAGTATCTAACCCACAACAAATACCATTATTAAATACACTTTAAAGAGTTTACTAAAATTAAAAGAGTATTAGGCAATACAATATATATATATATATGGAAAAAAACAAAAGGTGCCAACTTATCAAAGTGCACTCGTTGGAGCTCAACCATCGAACCATTCGACCCTTCGTCGCTTGCCTCCGACTTCCACGTCTTCCACCCCGGACTCCCAGGTGGTCTTCCGAGCGCACGTCCACCTCCCTCGGTGTCTTTCTCCCGACTCCCCTCACACCAAAAACCCACGAAAACCCCTCCCCCAAGTTCTCAGCCTCACAAGACACAATAACATTCCCCATTGATTAACAAATGAATACAATTACCATGTCAGCCATTCTAAAGCGAAACAGCGAGAGAAACACTTATCAGACAAAGAAGCATTCCTGCTCGTAACAAACCAAAGAAGCCATTTTGAGTAACATACACAGGACATTGTACACACTTAAGGCGTTTATTGACTCTGGTGCAGCCGGGTATCTTATGGACATCTCTCTCGCTCAAAGATGGGGAGTTCTAACTCAGGAATTAAGAGAAAAGATCAATGCCGAGGCACTGGACAGTTGATCTCTGGGAACCAGCGAGATCCACCTTTCCACCCAACCCCTCTAACTGGTGCTCGAAGGCAACCATCATGAAGAAATATCTTTCTGCCTGGTTAATTCACCTGAACTGCCACTGGTACTTGGTCTCCCTGGTTATCCCGACATAACCCACAGATCGATTGGTCTCTGAAGGTACTCCAAGAGTGGGGACCAGCATGCCTGCCTACCTGTCTGGGTCCAGCTCAAGCTCCATTCCATGAATCCCCTCCTGTGTCAGCTAAGGATGTGGACCTATCTGGGATTCTGGCTGAATATGTGGATCTCCTTGATGTTTTCAGTAAAAGAAAGGCCACCACCCTAACCCCACACTGGCCACACGACTGTGTCATAGACCTCCTACCTGGCACTAGTCCTCCCCAGGGCTGGCTCCTTTCCCTCTCTCATCCAGGAATGGTGGTCATGGAGGAATACACTAAGGAGGCATTGAGCATGGAGTTTATCCATTGGTCAACCTCGCTGGCAGGAGGGAGCTTCCTTTTTTGTGAGCAAGAACGATGGCAACCTCCATCCCAGCTTCGATTATCAGCCTCTGAACAACATCACTGTGAAGAACCACTATCCTCTTCTCTTGCTGGCGTCTGTGTTTGAACATCTCCAGGGAGCAACAGTATTTTTCAAAATTGATCTGCGCAATGCTTATGCTCTCTTCCAGCAGTTCGATGGATCTGAGGACAATGCTGATCCAGAGCCAATTCTTCCTCGCTCATGTATCGCTGCTCCAGTGATCTGGGGAATAGAGGCAGAGGTGAGGGCAGCCCAACAATCATATCTAGGCCCGGATAGGGAAACCTCCCAACTGGCTGCTGAGGTGCGTACTAAAGTGTTGGAATGGGGCAATTCCTTCCATCTGGCTGGACATTTGGGAATTCAACAGACTCAGAAGTGAGTAAGGGGACAGTTTTGGTGGCCATCTGTGTCCCAGGTTGGCCACAAATTTGTATCTGCCTGTCCCACCTGTGCTTGGAACAAGACATCACACCAGCGTCCTGCAGGTCTGTTATGTCCACTACCTGTGCCCCACCACCACTGGTCCCACCTCTCAGTAGATTTCATCCCTGGTCTGCCCCCGTCGTACGGAAACACCACCTTGTTGTCATGGATCCATTTTCCACTTCATTGCCCTCCCCAGGCTCCAATTGGCTCATGAAACTACCACACTCATGGTTCAACATGTGTTCAGGCTCCATGGCTTTCCTCAAGGCATAGTGTCTGATCGTGAACCACAGTTCACTTACCACTTTTGGAAGGGTCTGCTCTCTTGTAGGAGCCACGGCCAGCCTCTTGTCTGGGTTCCACCCCAAATCTAATGGCCATACTGGGAGAGTGAATCAGGAGTTGAAGACAATCCTGTGCTGCCTTTCCTCTTTCAACCCCATGTCCTGGAGCTCTCAATTGGTTTGGGCAGAGATTGTCCAAAATAACCTCCAGTCATCTTCCAGCAGTATGTCTCCCTTTGAATGCCAGAAGGGATTCCAGACCCCGTTCTACCCTGATCAGGAGATTGATGTAGGAGCTCCTGCTGATCCAGCACTATAAGTGCACCTGGAGAGGAGCCAGTGCTTCTCTGCTGAGCGCCCAGAAACAGCTCTCCCGGCAGGCTGATTGGCTCCGTCGACAGGTAAGGCCATTCAAGCCAGGGAAGGAGGCCTGGTTGGCATCAAAGGATCTTCCCCTGAAAGTTGAGAGATGGAAATTGGCACCGCACTACGTGGGACTGTTTGTAGTGGAAAAGGCTGTCAACAAGGTGTCCTATAGATTGTGTCTACCAGCATCACTGAAGATCCACCCAGTATTCCTTGTTTCCCAGCTCAATCCGTTTACAACCTCTCCCCTGGCCCCAGTCACCCCACCTCCTCCTCCTCCCCGCCTGGTTGATGGTTCCCTTACCTATACTGTGTGGCACCTCCTGGCATCTCGCTGGGTACGTGGTAAGGTCCAGTACCTTGTGGCCCAGAAGAATGTACTTGGATCCTGGCGAAGGGCATCTTGGACAAGTCTCTGATCTGGGACTTCCAGCGGACACAGGTCTGTGGCGTCTCAGGGGTTGTGCCTAGAGAGAGGGGCCCTGTCACAACCACGGATTCGACAGAACAGTACGGCAATTGTGCTTGTGAATTTGCACATGTCAGCTAATTATTATTTAATCGTGATAGTAGTTATCTCCATTTGTTATGTCATAGTGCTTGTCGAGACTTGGACACAGCACAGCAAAGCTTTGCTGCCTGTCTGCTTTAGGCTTGCCTAAGAAATTGGACTGTCAAGTCAAATGACTCTGAAGACTGGCGCTATTTGTTTTATATTTAGTTCTTTCTTTTCAGCTGTGGCGTAGGCTTTGTTTCTCATTTGAGAGTTTTAGTTAATAGCCCTGTTTGGCCTAGTGTTTATAACCATATAACAATTACAGCACTGAGACAGGCCATCTCGGCCGTTCTAGACTGTGCCAAATGCTTACTCTCGCCTAGTCCCACTGACCCGCACTCAGCCCATAACCCTCCATTCCTTTCCTGTCCATATACCTATCCAATTTTACTTTAAATGACAATATTGAACCTGCCTCTACCACATCTACTGGAAGCTCATTCCACACAGCTACCACTCTTTGAGTAAAGAAGTTACCCCTCGTGTTACCCTTAAACCTTTGACCCTAACTCTCAACTCATGTCCTCTTGTTTGAATCTCCCCTACTCTCAATGGAAAAAGCCTATCCACGTCAACTCTATCTACCCCCCTCATAATTTTAAATACCTCTATCAAGCTCCCCCCCAACCTTCTACACTCCAAAGAATAAAGGCCTAACTTGTTCAATCTTTCCCTGTAACTTAGGTGCTGAAACCCAGGTAACATTCTAGTAAATCTTCTCTGTACTCTCTCTACTTTGTTGACATCTTTCCTATAATTCAGTGACCAGAACTGTGCACAATACTCCAAATTCGGCCTCACCAATGCCTTGTACAATTTTAACATTACATCCCAACTCCTATACTCAATGCTCTGATTTATAAAGGCCAACATACCAAAAGCTTTCTTCACCACCCTATCCACATAAGATTCCACCTTCAGGGAACTATGCACCATTATTCCTAGATCACTCTGTTCTACTGCATTCTTCAATGCCCTACCATTTACCATGTATGTCCTATTTGGATTATTCCTACCAAAATGTAGCACCTCACACTTATCAGCATTAAACTTCATCTACCATCGTTCAGCCCGTTCTTCTAACTGGCCTAAATCTCTCTGCAAACTTTGAAAATCTACTTCATTATCCACAACGCCACCTACCTTAGTATCATCCAAATCATTAATGTATATGACAAACAACATTGGACCCAGTACAGATCCCTGAGGCACACCACTAGCCACCGGTCTCCAACCTGACAAACAGTTATCCACCATTACTCTCTGGCATCTCCCATCCAGCCACTGTTGAATCTATTTTACTACTTCAATATTAATACCTAACAATTGAACCTTCCTAACTTAACCTTCTGTGCGGAACCTTGTCAAAGGCCTTACTGAAGTCCATTTAGACAACATCCACTGCTTTAACCTCGTCAACTTTCCTCATAGCCTCTTCAAAATATTCAATAAGATTTGTCAAACATGACCTTCCACGCACAAATCCATGTTGACTGTTCCTAATCAGATCCTGTCTATCCAGATAATTATATATACCATCGCTAAGAATACTTTCCATTAATTTACCCACCACTGATGTCAAACTGACAGGCCTATAATTGCTAGGTTTACTCTTAGAACCCTTTTTAAACAATGGAACCACATGAGCAATACGCTAATCCTCCGGCACCATCCCCGTTTCTAATGACATTTGAAATATTTTTGTCAGAGCCCCTGCTATTTCTACACTAACCTCCCCCAAGGTCCTAGGGAATATCCTGTCAGGACCCGAAGGTTTACTCACTTTTATATTCCTTAAAAGTGCCAGTACTTCCTTATTGTTTTCTTTTTCCTTTAACACTGTTCACATTAATGTCTGTGAAATATTGACCCATGTCAGTGTCTCTCACTCTGAACCTAGTAACACCTCAAGTCTTCTTTCATTCTGTCTAAGAGTCTGACTAAGAGTCACTTAAGTGTCTGTAATGCATCTGCTTCTAACATCACGCCTGACAGTATGTTCCATGCACCTAACACTCCTGTATAAATCTCTTACCTCTGCCAACTCCCCTATATTTTCCTCCAACCACCTTAAAATTATGTCCTCTTGTATTAGCCATCGTCATCCTGGAACAAATTTCCACCTACCCACTCTACCAATGCCTTTTATCATCTTGTACACCTCCATCAAGTCACCTGTTATCCTCCTTCACTCTAAAGAGAAAACTCTTGCTCACTCAACCTATGCTCATAAGACACATTCTCTAATCCGAACCGCAGCCTGGTAAATCTCCTCTGAACCCTCTCTAAAGCTTCCACATCCTTCCTATAATGAGGTGACAACAACGGAACACAATACTCCAAGAATCCATTGTGCAGACATATGGGATAGGATCTGGATTATTTTCTTTTGTAAACAGCTGCCCTTCCAGTCAAGGAGATCACGGTTTATCTGATCAATATTATTTCACGTCAATCTACAATACCCAGTAATCCAAACATCTGTGTGTATTCAACCAACACACACAAAATGCTGGTGGAATACAGCAGGCCAGGCAGCATCTATAGGAAGAAGTATAGTCAATATTTCGGGCCAAGACCCTTCGTCGGGACTAACTGAAAGAAGAAATAGTAAGGGATTTGAAAGTGGGATGGGGAGGGGGAGATCCAAAATGATAGGAGAAGACAGGAAGGGGAGGGATGAAGCTAAGAGATGGGAAGTTGATTGGCAAAAGGGATACAGAGCTGGAGAAAGGAAAGGATCATGGGACAGGAGGCCAAGGGAGAAAGAAAAGGGGTGGGGAGCCCCAGAGGGAGATGAAGAACAAGCAAGGAGTGATTGTAAGAGGGACAGAGAGAGAAAAAAGGTGGGGAATAAATAAATAAGAGATGGGGTAAGAAGGGGAGGGGGACATTAATGGAAGTTAGAGAAATCAATGTTCATGCCATCAGGTTAGAGTCTACCCAGACGGAATATAAGGTGTTGTTCCTCCAACCTGAGTTTGCCTTCATCTTGACAGTAAAGGAGGTCATGGATTGACATTGTCACGGTCCCTTCTGGTAATCCCCCACCTGGCTATTTACCTCAGGAATTGGGCCTCAATCCCCTCGTTTAGTTTCCAATCATTCCCAGGTTCCACTAACTACACACACCTGCTTTTCCATCAGCAAGTGCAGGATAAAGACTCTGTGATCACAACAAGAGCTGCCAGTTCATTGGTGGACTCTGGTATGAGTAACCTTGTTTCATGGTTCTTAGAACTGCCAGTACTAAGTCTAGCATCGCGTCTGGATAGCGATTCCACGCTTGCTACGTCAAGAATGCCTCCCAACTCTGCCTCCGTGCCCGTGTTCTGCACTTTGGTTTGTCCACCGCCTCGCTCGTGTAACAGAATGAACTGGCCATAATGAACCCAGCAGACGCGGATCCCAAACAACAATTAGGGCTACCTACTGGGCACCTATGACCAACTACTTAGGGAGGTCATGGAAAACCTTCAGATGCTGTCCACAAATATACGGAAGGTCAGTGAGCAGGTGGATCGAGTTTCGGCTTCCCTTTCTCTGTCCCCTCCAAGAATCCCAAACAGCACCACTCGGGATGGTGTCGCCCCTGGGATCAGCAGCACAGTCCCCTCGAGAATCATACGTCCCCAAACCCGAACCCTACACTGGGGACCTAGGGAGGTGACTGGCCTTCCTGTTACAATGCTCTCTGGTCTTTGAGCTACAGCCACGTACCTACACTTCAGATAAATCCAAGATTGCGTACATCATGGGGCTCTTACGAGGAGATGCCTTGGCTTGGGCAACCGCAATATGGGATAACAGACCAGAGGTTTGTTCCTCCTTCCCCTCCTTTGTTGCTGAAATGAGGAAGGTCTTTCAACAACCCATTCACGGTAAGGACACCGCCAAACACTTGCTGACTCTTTGGCAGGGTTCGCAAAGCGTAGCAAGGTATTCCATCGAGTTCCGAACCTTAGCCGCAGACTCAGGGTGGAATGACGAGGCCCTACGGGAAGTGTTTTGACAGGGCCTCTCGGACAAGATAAAGGATGAACCAGCAGCGAGGGACAACACAGACTGTCTGGACTCTCTGATCTCGCTAGCCACTAGATTAGATAATCGACTTCAAGAGCGGCTGAGAGAAAGAACCAGTTGCACCGCACCTCGGAAGTCCACGGTCCACCCTATCAATCCCAGCCAGCCTCCCTTCCCCAGCTGCTCAAGTGTAGCTCCTGCTCTGAAGGTTCCCACCACCCTAGGGGCGGAACCGATGCAGCTGGGACGGAACTGGCTCTCCCTGGCCGAATGACCTCGGAGGTGGAGAGCTGGGGGTTGTTTCTATTGTGGCCAGCCAGGACATTTCCGGGATACCTGTCCTCAGCGGCCAAAAGGGAGGGCACCTGGTGAGCTGGATGATGCTCCCTTCAGCCCCCAGACTCGGATGCAGATCCCGGCTACTGTGAATTACCAACGACAGTCTCTGTCCCTATCCGCTCTGGTGGATTCCAGTGCCAAGGGCAACCTGCTGGACGAAGACATAGCCTCCCAGGCTGGAACACCTCATGAGCCGCTAACTACCCCCCTGGAGGCCTGGGCCCTGGACGGAAAACTGCTGGCTCGAGTGACCCACAGTACACCTTCCCTGACCTTGATCCTATCTGGTAACCATCGGGAGGAGGTACGATTCAGTCTCATTCATTCACTTCAAGCCCTGGTGGTGCTAGGGTACCCATGGCTGACACAAATCTCACATTGACTGATCTACTGGGAGAATAGCCAAATGGAGCCAGACTTCTCACGCCAACTGTCTGCGGTCAGCCCCATCTCCCAGGGAAGCTACCACAACTCGGCCTGTCCTGGAACCCCTCGATTTGTCCCGAGTCCCCACAGAATACCATGACCTGGGACCAGTATTCAGTGAACAACGGGTTCTTTCCCTGCCTCCGCACTACCCATATGATTGTGTCATCGACCTACTACCTGAGGCCTCGCTACCCGGCCTTTTTAACCTATCCTGACTGGAGAGAGAGGCCATGGAGAAGTACATCAGCGAGTCCCTCATGGCGGGCATTATCAGGCCTTCATCTTCCCCGGTAGGTGCTGGTTTCTTCTTTGTGGAAAAGAAGGAAGGGTCGCTTCGTCCTTGTATTGATTCCAGAGGCCTAAACAGTATAACAGTTAAGAGCAAGTACCCTTTACCCCTCATTAGTTCGGCTTTTGAACCACTGCATGGAGCCATCATTTTCTCAAAGCTGGACCTTTGTAATGCCTACCATCAAGTCAGGGTGAGGGAGGGAGGGGGACGAGTGGAAGATGGCCTTTAATACACCTCTGGGCCACTTCGAATATTTGGTCATGTCGTTTGGCCTCACCAATGCTCCTGCAGTTTTTCAAGCCCTCATTAATGACGTACTGAGGGACTTTATTAATCGGTTCATATTCGTTTACCTCAATGATCTCCTGATATTTTCTAGCACTCCCCCAAGAACACGTTCGCCATGTCTGTCAAGTCCTCCAGAGACTGTGGGAAAACCAATTATTTGTGAAGGCAGAGAAATGTGAGCTCTACATTTCTTCGGTCATCTTCCAGGGTTATATCATCGAAAGCGGGCAGATGAGAGCAGACCCCGAGAAGATCTGGGCAGTGGAGGAATGGCCTAGGCCCACGACCCGCAAACAACTTCAACAATTCCTGGGGTTTGCAAACTTCTACCATCGTTTTATCAGAGACTACAGTCGAGTGGTGGCCCCCTCCTTACCCGGCTTACCTCACCTATTACCCCCTCTGTTGGGACTCCGAAGCTGACTCGGTGTTCACAGACCTGAACCATTTCACCACCGCTCCCATCCTGGTCCATCCGGACCCAGCCCCTCAATTCATTGTTGAGGTGGCTCTGGGATAGGAGCAGTCCTGTCCTAACGACCAAGTTCGGACAAAAAACTTCACCCCTGCTATTCTCACCGACTGTCCCCCGCTGAGCAGAATTATAATATGGGGAATTGGGAACTCTTGGTGGTCAAACTAGCATTGAAAGAATGGAGGCAGTGGCTCGAGGGGGCAGAACAACCATTTGTGGTATGGACTGATCATGAAAACCTGGGGTATATTCAGACTGCCAAACATTTGAACACCCGCCAGGCCCATTGCGCATTATTTTTTGGATGGCGGGACGCAACCTCCTGCCAATACGACTCCAAGGAGGACACTTCCAGCCCAGGGACTATCCTCCCACCATCCTGCATGGTCGCACGCTCACTTGGGAGATCGAGTCCAAAGTAAAAGAAGCAACAACGACCCTGAACCCGGCAATGGACCCGGCGATCGCCTCTATATGTCTGTTTCCGTCAGGCCTCAGGTTCTGCAGTGGGGGTACACGTCTCGGTTTGCCTACCATCCTGGGAGTGATTGTACCCTACCACTCCTGAAAAGGCACATTTGGTGGCCATCCATGGAGGCGCATACCCATGGCTATGTCTCGGCATGTTCCATCTATGCCCGGGGAAAAGGCTCTCATCGGCCACCTGCGGGTCTACTTCATCCTTTACCTGTACCTGGTTGTCCCTGGTCACACATCACCATATACTTCATCACCAGTCAACCCCCTTCTTGTGGGAACACCACCGTACTCACCGTGGTAGACTGGTTCTCCAACGCGGTGCACTTCGTAGCCCTCCCTACACTCCCTCCCTCTCAACAAACTGCTGATCTTCTCGTCGGCCAAGTCTTCCACCTCCACAGAATCCTCGCAAACATCATCTCCGATCGCGGTCCCCAGTTTGTCTCACAGGTGTGGAAGGCCTTCTGTCAAGCCTTAGGTGCATCGGTCAGCCTGTCATCTGGTTTCCACCCCTAGATGAACGGACAGACGGAACGGGTCAACCAAGACCTGGAGGCGACGCTACGTTGTGTAACGGCAAACCACCTGTCAACCTGGAGCGACCATCTCCCATGGGTTGAGTACGCCCACAACTCTCTGGTCAGCTCTGCCATTGGGAGGTCTCCATTCGAGTGTTCCCTGGGGTACCAACCCCCACTGTTCCCCGAGCAAGTAGAGGAGATTGGGGTAACGTCAGTTCAGGACCACATCGATCGGTGCTTTAAGGTGTGGGAGGAGACATGCACGGCCCTACTCAGATCAGCAAAATGCAATAAGAAAATGGCCGACTGACACCGGACTCTGGCGCCTGATTACCAACCGGGGCAGGTGGTGTGGCTTGCATCCAAGGACATCCTGCTCAAAAGCGCGCATAGGAAATTTGCCCCTCGCTTCCTGGGACCATTCAAGGTCAAAAGTGTTATCCATCCTGCAGCAGTCCACCTAAAACTGCCAAGATCTATGTGCATCCACTCGACTTTTCATGTTTCCCAGTTAAGGCCAGTTTCCGTCAGCCCCTTGTGTCCCCCGGCTGAGACTCCCCCATCTTTCCGTATCATCGACAACCATCCGAAGACTACTGGATGTGCACTGTAGGGGCAGGGGTTTCCAATGCCTGGTGGATTGGGAAGGGTATGTTCCAGAAGAATGTTCCTGGGTCCCCTGCTCCTTCATCCTAAACACTTCCCTCATCCAGGATTTTCATCCGGACCATCCAGACAGGCCTGGAGGATTGCCAGGAGGCTCCCGTTGAGGGAGAGATACTGTCATGGTCCCTTCACCTGGCTATTTACCTCAGGAATTCCCTCGTTTAGTATCCAATCATTCCCAGGTTCTACTAACTACACACACCTTTCCACCAGCAAATGCAGGATAAAAACTCTGTGATCACAACAAGGAGCTGCCAGTTCATTGGTGGACTCCGGTGTGAGTAACCTTGTTTCATGGTTCTTAGGACTGCCAGTTCTAAGTCTAGCATCACTCCTGGATACTGACTCCATGCTCACTACGTCAAGAATGCCTCCCGACTCTGCCTCCGCGCTCGTGTTCTGCACTTGGGTTTGTCCACTGCCACGCTCGTGTAACAGACACATCAGAATGGGAATGGGACATGGAATTAAATTGTGTGGCCACTCAGAGATCTTGCTTTCTCTGGTGGACAGAGCGTCTGTGTTTATTGTTCACCAATAATTATCCCAGAACAGAGGAGGATCTGGAGGTTTTCACAGAATAGACTGGATCATTGTATTTTACCACAGCATGGTAACAGGCCCTTCTGGCTCAATGAAACTGCTCCACCCAATTGCAAGCATTTGAACAATTAACTCACAGGTCTTTGAAACATGGAAGGAAATTGGAGCACCCAAAGGAAGCACACATGGTTATGGGGAGAACATACAAATTCCTTGCAACTAACAGTGAATTCATGTCACTGGCAGTAATAGTTGCCATTTCGGGACCTTCTTCAGGATTGGAAAGGAATGTTGACGATATCAGAATAAAAAGGT
The DNA here is from genome assembly GCF_030144855.1 of Hypanus sabinus. NCBI lineage: Eukaryota > Metazoa > Chordata > Chondrichthyes > Myliobatiformes > Dasyatidae > Hypanus > Hypanus sabinus. Next base: position 72,763,709 of record NC_082718.1, on the reverse strand, counting down.
GTTGAGGTGGGGAAGGAGGATGGCTGGAAGTTGGTAGGTGAAGTCAGGTAGGTGGGAAAGGTAAAAGGCTGGAGAGGAAGGAATTTGAAAGGAGAGATGAATGGACCATAGGAGAAAGGGGAGAAGGGGACCTAGGAGGAGGTGATAGGAGGGTGAAAATTTAAGGTGCTGGTCGTCCACCTTGAGGGTGGCCTCATTTTGGCATAAGAGGAGGCCATGGACCAACATGTCGGAATGGGAATTGGAATTAAAATATTTATCCCTGGGATGTTCCCCTTTTGGCGAATATAACAGAGGTGCTCAATGAAATGGTCCTCAGATTTATGATGGGTCTCACCGATGTGGAAGAAGTTGTATTGGGAGCACTGGATATAATAGATGATCCCAGAGGTTTCAAAGCTGAAGTGTTTTCTCACCTAAAATGCTGGTGGAACACAGCAGGCCGGGCAGCATCTATAGGGAGAAGCGCTGTCGACGTTTTGGGCCGAGACCCTTCATCAGGACTAACTGAAAGGAAAAATACTAAGGGATTTGAAAGTAGGAGGGGGAGGGGGAAATGCAAATGATAGGACAAGACCGGAGGGGCTGGGTAGCCTCCAACCTGATGGCATCAACATTGACTTCTCAAACTTCCATTAATACCCCTCCTCCCCTTCTTACCCCATCCCTGACACATTTAGTTGTTTCTCTCTCCCCCTCTCTCCCCCCCTCAGCCTGTTCTCCATCTCCCTCTGGTGCTTCCCCCCACCCTTTCTTTCTCCCGAGGCCTCCCGTCCCATGATCCTTTCCCTTCTCCAGCTCTGTATCACTTTCGCCAATCACCTTTCCAGCTCTTAGCTTCATCCCACCCCTTCCGGTCTGCTCCTATCATTTCACATTTCCCCCTCCCCCTCCTATTTTCAAATCTTTTAGTATCTTTCCTTTCAGTTAGTCCTGACGAAGGGTCTCAGCCCGAAATGTCGACAGTGCTTCTCCCTATAGATTCTGCCTGGCCTGCTGTATTCCACCAGCATTTTGTGTGCGTTGTTTGAATTTCCAGCATCTGCAGATTTCCTCGTGTTTCCTCACCTGGAAGGACAGTTTGGGGCCCTGAATGGAGGTGAGGGAGGTAGTGTATGGGCAGGTGTAGCACTTTCCTCACTTGCAGGGATCAGTGCTAGAAGGGAGATAAGTGGGAAGGGACAAATAGACAAGGGAATCACAGAAGGAGTGATTCCTGCAGAAAGTGGAAGGGTGGGGGTGATAGGATCCCTTTAGATGATGGATTTTGCGGAGGATGATGTGTTGGATGCAGAGGCTGATGGGCTGGTAGGTAAGAACAAGAGGAACTCTGTCCCTGTTAAAGGGGCGGGAAGATGAGGTGAGCACAGATGTTTTGGAAGTGGAAGCGATGCAGGTGAGGGCAGCATAAGTTCAGTCACAAGCAACATCAAAAGAAGGTGAATTCTTAACTCCAAGATGCATGGCAGTGACATACCTTTTAGAAATTCAATTAAGTTTAATTTATTGACATTACATTTCTTTGATCACATTATGGCCTGACTGTTCATGTAACTGAGCCAAAAAAGGTGTTGCATTCTCACAAAGTTCTTGCTAAAGTCTCAAGTTAATGGGAAAATCCTGCTATTACATAAATTCCTTGAATTGACAGGATGTGTCACTGTCACCAATGATAAATAGCTTATGCAACTGAGAAACATTCAAAAGTAGGTTACAGCCAGGGCCTGCAGGCTTTGATTCTTAATTGAGCTACATCTTCATTGAGCTGAGCTGGGGGTGAAATATTTTCTGATTGGTTATTGGTGAAAACATTGAGTGCCCCTGGGTGCGGAGTTTGCTCTAATTGATGAAAGGCCTCACCCTTTCTATTTCCTGTGGGAAACTGGTGCAGGACTGTAGCAGAATTTATCCATTTATTTTTAACTGAGCCTGAATTTTAATAAAGAAATCACTGACAGCCAGGCGTTAATTAATGCGAGAAACCACATGCTTTGGTTCAGAGAAGGACCCGTTCAGTTGAATGGCATCGAGGGTGATGATTACACTGATTAAAGAGGTCATAGAGTCAAAGGGCACTACAGCACACAAACAGGCCCTTCAGCCTATAATATCACTGGTATACAGTATGTCATCAAATGTGCTGTTTTGTGCTGTAGTATTTTGTAATACTTATTAACAAAAACTATACATTACAATAAGCTATGTACATACAAAAGTATTGCCGCGTGGCCAAGTGGTTAAGGCGTTCATCTAGTTATCTGAAAGTTGCTAGTTCGAGCCTTGTGTGTGTGTCCTTGAGCAAGGCACTTAACCACACATTGCTCTGCGATGACACCAATGCCAAGCTGTATGGGTCCTGATGCCCTTCCCTTGGACAACATTGATGGTGTGGAGAGGGGAGACTTGCAGCTTGGGCAACTGCCAGTCTTCCATTAAAGAAAAACCTTGCCCAGGCTTGTGCCCTGGAAACTTTCCAAGGTGCAATTCATGGTCTATCGAGACTAACAGAGACCTACACATACATACAAAAGAGTAAATTAAATACGTAGTGCACAAAGAGGGAAAAATGCTGAGGAGCTATTCATGGGTTCATGGTCCTTTCAGAAATCTGATGGTGGAGGGGAAGAAGCTTTTCCTGAAATATTGAGTGTGGATCTTTAGGCTCCTGTACCTCTTCCTTGATGGTAACAATGAGAAGCGGGCACATCCTGGGTGATGGGAGTCCTTAATGATGGATGTCACCTTTCTGAGGTGTCCTTGATGCTGGGGAGGCTAGTGCCTATGATGGAACTTTTTGCAGTTTTTTCCAATCTTGTGCCATGGTCCCTCCATAGCAGACAGTTAGAATGATCTCCATGGTGCAACTGTAGAAATTTGTGAAATCCTTTGGTGACACCATTTCTCCTCAAACTCCTAAAGCAGTATAGCCGTTGTTGTGTTTTATTTGTAATTATATCAATATGTTGGGCCTAGGGTAGATCTTCAGAGCTGTTGACACCCAAAAACTTGAAAATCCTCATCCTTTCCACCTCTGATCCCTCGATGAGGACTGGTGTGTGCTCCCTTGACTTCACCTTCCTGAAGTCCACAATCAATTCCTTGGTTTTACTGACGTTGAGTGCAAGGTTGTTGCTATGACACCACCCAACCAGCTGATCTATCTCACTCCTAAATGCCTCCTTGTTATCATCTGAAATTCTCCCAGCTTTTTTTTGGCAAATTTATAGATGACACTTGAGTTATGCCTAGCCACACAGCCATGGATATAGAGAGCGTAAAGCACTGGGCTAAGCACACATCCTTCAGGTGCACAAGTGATGATTATTAGCAAAGTGGAGACATTATTTCCAATCCACACAGATTATGGTCTTCTGGTTAGAAAGTCAAGGATCCAGTTGCAGAAGGAGGTACAGAAGCCCAGGTTTTGGAGCTTGTTGATTAGAACTGAGTGTATTATTGTGTTGACTGAGTGTATGAGTGTGATCTAGTCTGTGTTGAACTATTATTCAGCCTAGTCTTATTAAACTGCACCCAGACCATAGCCCCACATACCCCTCCCGTCCATGTACCTAAATGGTGAAATCAAACCCACATCCACCACTTCTGCTGGCAGTTCATTCCACATTCACTCCAACCTCAGAATGAAGGAGTTTCCCCTCAGCTTTCCCTTATATATTTCATCTTTTACTTTTTAATAGCTGACTTCTAGCTCCAGGCTCACTCTCAGCTATGATCTGTAGTTCTAATCTCACCTAACCTTAGTTGAAAAAGCCTGTTTACATTTACTCTATCTAATTTTGTGTACGTCTATCAAATTTCCTCTCATTTTCCTACACTTCAGGGAATACAGTCAAGAACAATCAAACGTTCCTTTTAATTTAGGTTCGTAAGAGTCCCAGCAACATCCTTGGTCTTAGTTATAATTGTGCCTGAGGCTCTATTGCCTGTCATGGAAATATACCTTGTCAAGCCAGAGTTCCTGAACTGCATGCCCATCCACTTGGCTGTGTGAAGGACCTGGAGATTAGTGCCAATACCTTGACCTTCTTCTATAATACTACACCAATATGGGTCTGTCCAAGTGGAGATACAGAATTTGGGTCTACGTGGACAGAATAGGTGGGGGTTTTGGATGATTCTCTACTTGTCCCCTGTCTCTGGTAAAATCACGTATGTTGTCATGTGCACAAGTACATGTATGTCCAAGTGCAAAGCAAAATGCACTTCAGCAGCATCACATGCACAATTGAGGTTTGTATTGCACCTGTGCATACACAGAGTTCTGAATATGACATTAAACTTGACTTTGACCTTGGTTCACACAGAAGTGATCACATTTTATTGCAGGAAAAGTGGGTGATGATGTGAGACCCTTTTCGAGATCACTTGAGCCCTGTGTGATGGGTGATCTCGTCCAGATGATCCTTTCCGTGGCTGTGTATTCAGTGAGCCACAGTTTTACAATAATGTGGCATAGATGCCTTCCCAGATGATAGTCTCATCAATCTTTTTTTTATTTAGAGTTATAGTTCAGTAATAGGGCCTTGAGGCCCACGGCTTGTGCAACCCATGTACACTCATATGACTAATTAACATGTCAGTTCTTGAAATGTGGGAGGAAACTGGAGAACCCAGAGGAAACACACACCGTTACAGGGAGAATGTACAGGGAGCAACGGAATTGAACCTAGGTCGTTGGCGCTGTCATAGCGTTATGCTAACCACTACATTGCCATGAAGCCTTGGACTACCATTGGCACCCATTCACCACTGTGATGCCCCTGTATTTGTTGAGATTCAGCTTTTATCATGGTGGGGCATGATTTGGCTGGCTCAGGTCAGCTGTTCCAAAGCCCTGATCACAGAGTTAATGTGCCTCACTAGAGATTGTGAGGTCATCTTTAAACTTAAGCATTATTAGAAACTGAATATCTTAAAAGACACTTGGACTTATATCTGGGCACAAGGGGTTTAGGGTATGTGTTCCCAACATGGGGTTCATGGACCCCTTGCTTAATAGTATTGGTCCATGGCATTAAAAAATGTTGGGAACCCTCGTGTCGGAAGATGTGGGCAGAAAGCTGGCAAATGGGACTAGTTTAGTTAGGCCACTTGGTTGGCATGGAGTAGGGTTGAAAGGCCTGTTTCCCTGCTATACAGCTTTAATACTCACAGTCAAAGATGGAGGCATTAGGAGGGATGACTAGAAGCTGGTTAAGGAGAAGTCATAATTGGCTGTGGCCATGAAAGGTGTCATGTGACTTGGTCTTTCCTTTAGAGGAAAAGTTTTGGTAGTAGATGCAGAGGAAAATAGACAATAGACAATAGGTGCAGAAGTAGACATTGCAGCCCTTTGAGCCTGCACCGCCATTCTGAGATCATGGCTGATCATCTACTCTCAATACCCGGTTCCTGCCTTATCCCCATATCCCTTGATTCCCCTATCCATAAGATACCTATCTAGCTCCAATACTATTCCAGAGAATTGGCCTCCACTGCCTTCCGAGGTAGCGCATTCCAGACCCCCACAACTCTCTGGGAGAAGAAGTTTTTCCTTAACTCTGTCCTAAATGACGTACCCCTTATTCTCAAACCATGCCCTCTGGTACTGGACTCTCCCAGCATCTGGAACATATTTCCTGCCTCTAGCTTGTCCAATCCCTTAATAATCTTATATGTTGCAATCTGATCCCCTCTCAATCTCCTTAATTCCAGCGTGTACAAGCCCAGTCTCTCTAACCTCTCTGCGTAAGACAGTCTGGACATCCCAGGAATTAACCTCGTGAATCTACGCTGCACTTCCTCTACAGCCAGGATGTCCTTCCTTAACCCCGGAGACCAAAACTGTACACAATACTCCAGGTGTGGTCTCACCAGGGCTCTGTACAAATGCAAAAGGATTTCCTTGCTCTTGTACTCAATTCCCTTTGTAATAAAGGCCAACATTCCATTAGCCTTCTTCACTGCCTGCTGCACTTGCTCATTCACCTTCAGTGACTGATGAACAAGGACTCCTAGATCTCTTTGTATTTCTCCCTTACCTAACTCTACACCATTCAGATAATAATCTGCCTTCCTGTTCTTATTCCCAAAGTGGATAACCTCACACTTATTCACACTAAACGTCATCTGCCAAGTATCTGCCCACTCACCCAGCCTATCCAAGTCACAATGTATATTCTAAAATAGAAACATAGAAAACCTACAGCACAATACAGGCCCTTCGGCCCACAAAGCTGTGCCCAACAAGTCCTTACCTTAGAAATTACCTGGGGTTACCAATAGCCCTCTATTTTTCTGAGCTCCATGTACCTGTCCAGGAGTCTCTTAAAAGATCCTATCGTATTCACCTCCACCACCGTTGCCAGCAGCCCATCCCATGCATTCACCACTCTCTGTGTAAAAAAAACTTACCCCTAACATCTCCTCTCTGGAAATCTGGAGTAACAACCAAAATGCCCAAGAAACTCAACAGGTCAGGGAGCATCTATGGAGAGAAATGGATAGTTGATGTTTTGGGTCCTGGTAAAAGCTGTCAACCCAAAATATTTACTGTCTATTTCTCTCCATTAGGTGTTGCCTGAACGCTGACTTCCTCCAGTGCTTTGGGTGTGGCATTGGTTTGATAGAGAATTTGTTCAGGTGTACTGTTTCTTGTAGAAGTACTGTAGGATTCAATATTAATCCCACATGGAACATCAAGGGAACTTGTCTTTACAGCTGCAGTTGTTACTTTCAACTGTATTAATATTTGGTCATCTTAGTTGCTAAATTAGCCATGTTACACAGTTTCTGGTGTTGCCCCAACAGGGGCCAGAACCTTTGTTCCCAAAGTGTACTCATCAACTGTTGTCCCACTGATTCTGACACTGGGAGTTGTTTTCATTTCATGCCCAATTTGTGTTCACAGAGAAAAAAATTACAAGAATGTTGAGGACCTGAGATGTAGAGAAAAATTAAATGGGTTAAGACTTTATTTCTTGGAGCATAGGAGAATGTGAGAAGATTTGATATAAGTATACAAAATTATGAGGGATATTGATAGGGTAAATGCAAGAAGACTTTCTCCAATGCGGTTGGGTGAGACTAGAGCTAAAGGTTGTGAGAAGTGAAATATTAAAGGGGAATATTAGGGGGATCTTCTCACTCAGAGGATAGTGCATGGGTGGAACAAGATGCTAGAGAAAGTGGTGGATGCAGATTGAATTGCAACGTTTACAAGATGTTTGGATAAGTACGTGCATAGGAGGGGTTGGGATGGCTACAGTCCCCTAGGAAGAATAATACTTTTGCATGGACTAAATGGGCTGAAGGACCTGTGTCTGTGCTGTAGTGCTCTATAACTATATAACTCTGTTGACGTTGCCTTTCCCGTGTGGTTGCTTGGCAGGATTTCCTGATCACATGGTGCTTGGTGACTTCCGACGCCGTTTCCAAATGCTTGCCCCAGAAATCATGAAGAAGTATGGAGCCACCTTTATGGTGACAGATGAAAAGAAGGTTTGTTTTTGGTCACTGGAGGAAGAAAGCACAAGGACAGGCCTAATACATTTTATTAGCTCTTAATGTTTGAAGTTTTCTTATAAGACAAAGCTTTCTTGTCAAACACCCATCAGGGCTGTGCGGTGTTGGATTTCAGGATCCTCCACCTGAGGATTAGATGCTTTAATTTACAGAACAGTGAAGCTGGTCTTGTAGCAGATGAGGTAGAGTAGGTTCTAGAGGGGAGCATTGGGTGGAATGTATATCAAAAAAGGACCAAAGGTGAATAAATCTCTTCTATGTTGACCAGCCCAGCCTCAAAATAAACATTGAATGTTCAGGTTGATTGAAAGTCAAGGAGCTAAATTATGTATGGAATGCAAATATCTTAATTAGCTATTTATTTTAATTTTCTTTTTATTATATTAAATATTATTTTGTATTTCCACGTTTCCACAATTTGTCTTTTGCACATTTACCAGTTTGTCAGTCGAGGTTTATGTAGCCTTTCTCACAAAATTTATTGTATTTCTTTATTTTCCTGTAAATGCCAGCGGGAGAATCAATCTGGGTAATATGTGTATGGTAACATGTGCAAACTTTGATAATAAATTTACTTTGAACTTTGAACTTGCTGTACAGAAATAGTTGATGTGTTTCCCACAGGGTGGCACATTAGAATTGCTTCATTGAAACACGAGAGAGACTACGGATGCTGGAAAGCTGCAGCAACACACAGAATGCTGGGTGAACTCAATGGGTTAGGTAGCACCTATGGAGGGACATGGACAGTCAATGTTTTGGGTTTGGACACTTCATCAGGACTGGAAAGAAAGAGGGGAGAAAGCCAGAATAAAAAGGTTGAGGTAGGGGATTGATCCAAGTGACAGGGAAAAGATATGCAAAGGGGAGCAGGAATGATGTTTAAAGCCTGGGAAGTAAAAGGTGCAAGGGCTGAAGAAGATGAGATGAGAAGACAATGGACTACGGAATAAAGGGAAGGAAGTGTGGAGGGAAGAGCATGTGGGTGATAGGTGCACTGAGAGGGCAGGGGATATAATGTTGAGACTATATAAAGTACTGGTGAGGCCTCACTTGTAGTACTGTGTGCAGTTTTGGGCCCTTTGTCTTAGAAAGGATGTGCTGAAACTAGAGTGGGTTCAAAGGAGGTTCACGAAAATTATTCCAGGATTGAATGGCTTGTCACTGTTTGATGCCTCTGGGCCTGTATTCATGGACAGACATGTCAGTGTGGGAACGGGAAGTGGAGTGGACAGACATGTCAGTGTGGGAATGGGAAATGGAGTGGACAGACATGTCAGTGTGGGAACGGGAAATGGATTGGACAGACATGACAATGTGTGAACGGGAAATTGATTGGACAGACATGTCAGTGTGGGAATGGGAAATGGATTGGACAGACATGTCAGTGTGGGAACGGGAAATGTTGAAGTGGACAGACATGTCACTGGTGGAATGGGAAATGGATTGGACAGACATGTCAGTGTGGGAACGGGAAATGTATTGGACAGATATGACAGTGTGGGAACGGGAAGTGGAGTGGACAGACATGTCACTGTGGGAATGGGAAATGGAGTAGACAGACATGTCAGTGTGGGAACGGGAAGTGGAGTGGACAGACATGTCAGTGTGGGAATGGGAAATGGAGTGGACAGACATGTCAGTGTGGGGACGGGAAATGGATTGGACAGACATGACAGTGTGGGAACGGGAAATGGATTGGACAGACATGTCATTGTGGGAATGGGAAATGGAGGGGACGGACATGTCAATGTGGGAACAGGAAATGTTGAAGTGGACAGACATGACAGTGTGGGAACGGGAAATGGAGTGGACAGACATGTCAGTGTGGGAATGGGAAATGGAGTGGACAGACATGTCAGTGTGGGAAAGGGAAATGGATTGGACAGACATGTCAGTGTGGGAAAGGGAAATGGATTGGACAGACATGTCACTGTGGGAATGTGAAATCGATTGGACAGACATGTCAGTGTGGGAATGGGAAATGGATTGGACAGACATGACAGTGTGGGAATGGGAAATGTTGAAGTGGACAGACATGTCAGTGTGGGAATGGGAACTGATGTAGACAGACATGTCAGTGTGGGAATGGGAAATGGAGTGGACAGACATGTCAGTGTGGGAATGAGAAATGGATTGGACAGACATGACAGTGTGGGAATGTGAAATGGATTGGACAGACATGTCAGTGTGGGAATGGGAAATGGATTGGACAGACATGTCAGTGTGGGAATGGGAAATGGAGTGGACAGACATGACAGTGTGGGAATGGGAAATGGAGTGGACAGACATGTCAGTGTGGGAATGTGAAATCGATTGGACAGACATGTCAGTGTGGGAATGGGAAATGGATTGGACAGACATGACAGTGTGGGAATGGGAAATCAATTGGACAGACATGTCAGTGTGGGAATGGGAAATGGATTGGACAGACATGACAGTGTGGGAATGGGAAATCGATTGGACAGACATGACAGTGTGGGAATGGGAAATGGAGTAGACAGACATGTCAGTGTGGGAATGGGAAATCGATTGGACAGACATGTCAGTGTGGGAATGGGAAATGGATTGGACAGACATGACAGTGTGGGAATGGGAAATGGATTGGACAGACATGACTGTGTGGGAATGGGAAATGGAGTAGACAGACATGTCAGTGTGGGAATGGGAAATCGATTGGACAGACATGTCAGTGTGGGAATGGGAAATGGATTGGATAGACATGACAGTGTGGGAATGGGAAATGGATTGGACAGACATGTCAGTGTGGGAATGGGAAATGGATTGGACAGACATGACAGTGTGGGAATGGGAAATCAATTGGACAGACATGACAGTGTGGGAATGGGAAATGGAGTAGACAGACATGTCAGTGTGGGAATGGGAAATCGATTGGACAGACATGTCAGTGTGGGAATGGGAAATGGATTGGACAGACATGACAGTGTGGGAATGGGAAATGGATTGGACAGACATGACTGTGTGGGAATGGGAAATGGATTGGACAGACATGACTGTGTGGGAATGGGAAATGGAGTAGACAGACATGTCAGTGTGGGAATGGGAAATGGAGTGGACAGACATGTCAGTGTGGGAAAGGGAAATGGAGTGGACAGACATGACAATGTGGGAACGGGAAATTGATTGGACAGACATGTCAGTGTGGGAATGGGAAATGGATTGGACAGACATGTCAGTGTGGGAAAAGGAAATGGAGTGGACAGACATCTCAATGTAGAAATTAAAAGTGTGTTAAAATGGCTGGCCAATGAATCACTTCATTGTTGGGTATCCAGTGTTGCTGCTCCTTGAAGGATTGCCTTTAGGCATGATCTGAAGCCTCAGCTTTACTGTCTCCCTTGAAATACCTCTCACACAAAATTCAGGAAGGACTCAACAGCTCAGGTACCAGTTATAGAGGAGAATAAACAGTTGAATATTCAGACTGAGACCCTTGAACAGGACATTCAGAATCTCCAACCTGGAACATCGACTGTTTATGTCCCTCCATACCTGCTGCCTGACCTAGGTTCCACCAGCATTGTGTGTGAGTTGCTCCAGATCTCTATCATATGGAGAATATCTCTCGCTCAGGTGCCAGGGTGTCTGCTATTTATGTTCAAACATCTCGAGTGGACATGAACTGACAATCTCCTGACTTGTGGGCAATAGGGAAGAGGAGGGAAGAGAAGAGAGCGATTGTTTTAGGGGATTCTATAGTTAGGAGGGCAGATAGGAGATTTTGTGGGGCAGATCGGGAGTCTCAGATGGTATGTTGCCTCCCTGGTGCCAGGATCCAGGACATCTCAGATCGGGTGCAGGCTATTCTTGAGAACGAGGGCATGAACCCAGATGTAGTGGTCCATGTAGGGACCAACGATGTAGGTAAGGTGAGTGAGGGGGTCCTGCTTAGAGAGTTCAGGGAGTTAGGAGTGAAGCTGAAAGGCAGGACCTCCAGGGTGACAATCTCGGGATTGCTACCTGTGCCACGTGCGAGTGAGGCGAAGAATAGAATGATTATGCACATCAATACGAGGCTGAGAGCATGGTGCAGGAAGGAAGGGTTCAGGTTTTTGGATAATTGGTCTTTGTTCCAGGGACATTGGGATCTGTTTCGAAGGGACGGTCTACATCTGAACCGGAGGGGTACTAACATTCTTGCAGGAGTGTTTGCCAGTGCTGCTCGGGGGGGTTTAAACTAGATGTGCAGGGGGCAGGGATCCAGATCCAGAGGGTTGGTCAGAAGGAGCATGGGGTTAAATGTGTAGAAGGTTTGGGTGATCTTGAGAAGGTCATCAAAATTCAGGGTGCAATTAGCCCGATGGAAGTTCAAGGAGCTGGGTTAGGTACAGTAGACAGTCCTTTAAGCAAAGAGAGGAGGAATGGGCTCAGAATTCTATACTTGAATGCGCATAGAGTCAGAAATAAGACAGATGAGCTTGAAGCTCAGATGAAAATGGGGAACTACGATATTGTTGGGATAACGGAGACATGGCTGAAAGGGGATCAGGCCTGGGAATTGAGTGTACCAGGGTATACGTGCTATCGTAGAGACAGAAATATGGGAAGAGGGGGTGGGGTGGCCCTGTTGGTGAGGAATGAGATTCAGCAAGAGGTGACATGGGAACAGGGGAAGTAGAGTCTGTGTGGATTGAGCTGAGGAACAGTAAGGGTAAAAAGACCCTAATGGGTGTTGTGTACAGGCCCCCAAACAGTAGCGTGGATATTGGGTACAAGTTGATTAGGGAGTTAATATTGGCATGTGCTAAAGGTAATGCAGTCGTTATGGGAGATTTCAACATGCAGGTGAACTGGGAGAATCAGGTAGGTGCTGGACCCCAGGATAGGGAGTTTGTGGAGTGTCTAAGGGATGTATTTTTGGAACAGCTTGTGCTTGATCCAACCAGGAACGAGGCTATTTTGGACTTGGTGATGTGTAATGAACAGGAATTGATAAGTGATCTTGAAGTAAAGGAGCCATTAGGAAGTAGTGATCATAACATGATAAGTTTTTATCTACAATTTGAGAGGGATAAGGGCAGATCAGAGGTGTCAGTGTTGCAATTAAATAAAGGAGACTACGGAGCCATGAGGGAAGAGCTGGCCAAAGTTAAATGGGCGGATGCCCTGGTAGGAAAGAAAGTGGATCAGCAGTGGCAGATATTCTTGGGGATAATACAAAAGATGCAAAAGCAGTTCATTCCAATGAGAAGGAAGGATTCAAAGAGGGGGAAGGGGCCACAGTGGTTGACAAAGGAAGTCAGAGATTGTATAGCATTAAAGAAAAAGAAGTATGACAGGACTAAGATGAGTGGGAATACAGATGATTGGGAAAGTTTTAAGGAACAGCAGATCTTAACTAAAAAAGCAATACGGAGAGAAAAAATCAGGTATGAGCTCAGATAGCCAGGAATATAAAAGGGGATAGCAAAAGCTTTTTTAGCTATGTGAAGAAAAAGAAGATAGTTAAGAACAGTGTTGGCCCCGTGAAGAATGAATTGGGAGAAATTGTTATGGGAAACAGGGAAATGGCAACAGAATTTAACGAGTACTTTAGATCTGTCTTCACCAGGGAGGACACAAGCAATCTCCCAGATGTATGGATGGGCCAGAGTCATAAGATATCAGAGGAATTGAGACAGATTGACATTAGGAAAGAAACTGTGATGAGTAGACTGGTAGGACTGAAGGCTAATAAATCCCCGGGTCCAGATGGTCTGCATCCGAGGGTTCTAAAAGAAGTGGCTCAGGAAATTGCGGATGCATTGGTAATCATTTTCCAATGTTCCTTAGATTCAGGATCGGTCCCTGAAGATTGGAGAGTGGCTAATGTTATCCCACTTTTCAAGAAGGGAGGGAAGGAGAAAACATAGAACTATTGCCCTGTTAGCCTAACGTCAGTCGTGGGGAAGATACTTGAGTCCATTATTAAGGATGAAATAGTGGCACATCTTGATGGCAGAAATAGGATTAGGCCGAGCCAGCATGGATTTACCAAGGGCAAATCATGCTTGACTAATCTGTTGGAGTTTTTTGAGGGTGTAACAAGGATGTTAGACGAGGGTAAGCCAGTGGATGTTGTGTACCTAGATTTTCAGAAGGCATTCGATAAGGTGCCACATAGAAGATTGGTGAGTAAAATCAGAGCTCATGGCATTGGGGGCGGGGTTTCAACATGGATAGAAAACTGGTTGGCAGATAGAAAGCAAAGGGTAGCAGTGAATGGGTGTTTCTCAGACTGGCTGGAGGTGACTAGTGGGGTACCACAGGGCTCTGTATTGGGACCACAGCTCTTTACGATTTATGTCAACGATTTAGATGAGGGCATTGAAAACTATATCAGCAAGTTTGCTGACGACACTAAACTGGGTGGCAGTGTGACATGCGAAGAGGACGTTAGGAGAATACAGGGAAACTTGGATAGGCTGGGTGAGTGGGCAGATACTTGGCAGATGTCATTCAATGTGAATAAATGTGAAGTTATCCACTTTGGAAGCAGGAACAAGAGGGCAGAGTATTGTCTGAACGGTGTAGAGTTAGGTAAGGGAGAAATGCAAAGAGACCTAGGAGTCCTAGTTCACCAGTCGATGAAGGTGAATGAGCAAGTGCAACAGGCAGTGAAGAGGGCAAATGGAATGTTGGCCTTTGTTACAAGGGGAATTGAGTACAAGAGCAAGGATGTCCTTTTGCATTTGTACAGGGCCCTGGTGAGACCACACCTGGAATATTGTGTACAGTTTTGGTCTCCAGGTTTAAGGAAGGACACTCTGGCAATTGAGGAAGTGCAGCGTAGATTCACTAGGTTGATTCCTGGGATGGCAGGGCTGTCTTACGCAGAGAGATTGGAGAGATTGGGCTTGTACTCGCTGGAATTGAGGCGATTGAGAGGGGATCTGATTGAAACGTTTCAAGATAATTAAAGGATTTGATAGGATTGAGGCAGGAAATATGTTTCAGATGTTGGGAGAGTCCAGTACCAGAGGGCATGGATTGAGAATAAGAGATCAGTTATTTAAAACAGAGTTGAGGAAGAGCTTCTTCTCCCAGAGAGTTGTGGAGGTGTGGAATGCACTGCCTCGGAAGACAGTGGAGGCCAATTCTCTGGATGCTTTCAAGAAGGAGCTAGATAGATATCTGATGGATAGGGGAATCAAGGGATATGGGGACAAGACAGGGACTGGGTATTGATAGTGAATGATCAGCCATGATCTCAGAATGGCGGTGCAGACTCGAGGGGCCGAATGGTCTACTTCTGCACCTATTGTCTATTGTCTAATAGTACCCTGAGCTGGGTACCTCTGAGCTGGAGCTGGTGTAGACAAGTGAATGCTCCTGTCCTTGGGTTCTAAACATCATTAATGCATCATCTCTGTAGGAATTTAACCACAATATGATTGAATTCACTTTGCAATTTTGAGAAGTAGAAACTAAAATCCAATGTGTTGGTATTTCAGTAGAACAAAGGAAATTATAATGGCATGAAAGGGGAACTGGCCGAAGTTGACTGGAAAGGTATTCTAGCAGGAAGGACAGCAGAGAAGCAATGGCTGGAGTTTCTTTGAAAATGAGGGAAGTGTAAGACAGATATATTCCAAATAAGAAGAAATTTGTGAATGGAAGAAGGACACTACCTTGGCTGCCAAGTGAAGTCAGAGCCGAAGTAAAAGCGAAAGAGAGGGCATACAAGGAAGCCAAAGTTAGTGGGAAAATAGAGTATTGAGAAACTTTTAAAAACTTGCAGAAGGAAACTAAAGAGGTTATTAGGAAGGAAAACATGAGTTATGAAAGGAAGCACTTTGGTGGAAGAAATAAACGAGCAGAGTATTATTTAGATGGGGAGGGAATTCAAATGCAGAGATGCAAAGGGACTTGGGAGTCCTTGTGCAAGGCACCCTGAAGGTTAAACCAGGTTGAGTCAGTGGTGAAGAAGGTGAATGCAATGTTGGCATTCATTTCTAGAGTTATAGAATATATGAGCAGGGATGTGATGTTGATGTTCTATAAGGCACTCGTGAGACCACACTTGTGTGCAGTTTTGGGCTCTTTATTTTAGAAAGGATATACTGACATTGGAGAGGGTTCAGAAAAGATTTGAAAATGATTCCAGGAATGAAAGGGTTACCATATGAGGAATGTCTGGTATCTCTTGGGGTATTCCCTGAATTTCAGGAGAAAGAGGAGGGATCTCATAGAAACATTCTGAATGTTAAATGACCTGAACAGATTAGATATGGCAAAGTTATTTCCCATGGTAGGGGAGTCTAGGACAAGAGGGCATGACTTCAGGATTGAAGGACATAGACAGTACAGAGAGTTAGTTTAATTTCTCACAGAAGGTAGCTTTTAGAGGGGATTCTCCAAATCTTTTCCTTTTGAATTGTATCAGAATGTTAGTTGACTTTTTAGTTCCTCCCAGACAATTGCGTGGGTTGCACATATCAACAAAGCAAGATGAACTGGAGCTCCAGATCTGACCATCAGTGCTTATAAAGATAATGGTTTGCCTTTATATTGTCACATGTACAATGAATCATTGAAACACAGTGAAATGTGCCATTTGCATCAATGTCCAACACAGTCCGAGGATATGCTGGGATCAGCATGCTTCTGGTGCCAACATAGCATGTCCACAACATGCTAATCCTAACCTGTATGTCTTTGGAATGTGGGAGGAAACTGGAGCACCGAAGAAATCCAAGAGATCGTAGGGAGAGCATAAAAACTCCTTATTCACAGTGGTGGAATTGAACCTGGGTCATTGGTGCTGTAATAGAATTGGGCTCTTTTGAAACTGGCATGGTAGATTAGCAGTTAGCCTAACAATATTGTGGCATCAGTGACTGGAAGGTCGTAGATCAGTTGTGCTGGTTGTAAGCACAAATATTTCATTTCACTTTGTTTCAATATGCATTTGACAAATGAAACTAAACTAATATTTAGACTCTTCCAAAAGTCTCCATCTCTTAACAAGGCCATACATCCCCAGTACCATATTGATTTTCCCCACACCCTCCCCACAGCAATGAGGTGAGCCTTCAGCTAATGTCTTCACTCAGACTTCATTGACTACCTGGTTTGTGAGTGAAACAATGTCCAGTTCCTGACTGTGGTTAATGTAACACTTCAGTAAACGTGGAATTATTGATTGCTGGTTTTACATTTACAGGCCACAGAAGAACTTCTTGCCTTGTTAGATTTGGAGAAGCACAGCTTTATGTTGGGACAGAGTCAGGTAAGTCCCATAATGTGTACATCAACAAAGGCCACACACCAGGGAATCACAAGTAACACTAGATCACAGCACATACTCTCTGCAGTAGGCCTCTGTAGGTCAGAGTTGGCCATGAATGTCACATCCTAGCTATCTAGGTACACAAGCCAGAGCAGTACAATGTGAAGAGCAAGCGGTTACCCATATAGCAAGCTGCCCCTCCATGCATCTGCTAAACCCAAAGGAATGCCAGAGACGGATACAGTTTGGCACCAGTGAAGAAATAAAAGCTGGCAGGTGACAGGTGAAATCAGGTAAGGGGGGAAGGTGAGTGGATGGGGTAGGAAAGAGGGGATGAGGTAAAAGTCTGGGAGGTGATGGGTAAGACCAGGTGAGATGGGTTAGTGGAGTTTCTCCAGCATTTTGTGTGTGTTGCTCAAATATTAGGAGGTTTAGATCACTGGTAGCTACTGTTTGGTGCCCAATGTTCAGACCAGATGGTGTTTCTGTCCTGTGAAATTAAACATCCGGACCCATTTATGTACAAAGAAACATTGGAATCTAGAGCAGGATTAGTTGTCAACATCCCTTGAACCTATTGCACCATCCAATAGGATTATGACGGATCTGGCTGCAACTCAACTCCAATTCTGGCAACATCCATTAACATTATACTCCCCTTTGCTCAAATACCTGTTTACCTCAGCCATAAAAAAATCAAAGATTCTGCTCACTTCCCTCCTAAACAAGGGAGATCTAAAAATGTATCAAGCTCTGAAAGGAAAGAGAAACTGTATTTCTGTCTGAAAAGTACCTGAGTAACTCCACCCTCCCCTTGTTCTCCATTCTCCCACAAGTCAGGGGTAAGTTTTTTATGCAGAGAGTGGTGAGTGCATGAAATGGGCTGCTGGCAATGGTGGTGAAGATGGATACGATAGGGTCTTTTAAGAGACTCCTGGATAAGTACATGGTGTTTAGAAAGGTAGAAGGCTATGGGTAACTAGGCAATTTCTAAAGTACATGTTTGGCACAGCATTGTGGGCCAAAGGGCCTGTATTGTGCTGTAGGTTTTCAATGTTTCTAGAGGAAGCATCCCTAGTCTCAAACCCTTCAGGATTTGAAATGTTCTTACTCTTCTAGACTTCAGATCGAACAGTACAGTATGTGTCGTTTGGTCCATGATGTCGTGCCAGCCTTTTAACCTACTCCAAGATCAATCTACCCTTCCCTCCTGCATAGCCCTCCATTTATCTTTCCGGTAGCATCCCGGTAAATCTCTTCTACACCCTCTCTGAAGCTTCCATGTCCTTTCTATGAGGTGACGTGCTTCCCTCCCCCCACCCCCATTTCTTTTCACCAAATCTTTTAAAATTTCACTCCCACATTATGAAGCCAAAAGAATGCCACAGAAAGGGTCTCGAGTATACAAAACTCACTGAGTGATTAAATTGAAACAATCATTGAATGTTTGCTAATGGTTTGACTAATTGGTTTCCCACCAGATCTTCTTCAAGGCTGGAGTCATTCCTCGGCTGGAGAAACAGCGGCAGCGGCAGATCTCCCAGAATCTGATCCCACTGCAGGCACTGTGCCAGGGATTCCTTGGCAGGCAGCAGTTCAAGAAAATGAAGGTAAGAGCTCCTGCTTCAGAGCCCAAAGATTAAATAAAACACAAATAAATCATTAACATTAAAATTAAAACAAAAACTCACATCATCTTAAAAGTTTCTTCCCACAGGCAGTTAATCTGATCAACCATTGTAGTTACCCCCCCCCCCACCCAAACCCTCTATCCATTACTCCCATCAGTGCACTGTAAACACTTTAAACCACTTTCTATAATCTGTTTACATTGTAAATGCACGCTGGTAATCAATGTATTTATGCACATTTTATTCAATTTCCATACTTCTAACTTTGCTTTTATATAATTCTTATTCTTTATAATAGTTTACCAGTGTTGTTTCTTGTTGCATGTCACACCCTGACCAACACAGGAAATAAATTCCTAATATATGTAAATATCTATGGCAAATAAAGTTGATTCTTGGAACTATTCAATTAAAGGTGAAGGATTTTCAGATGTCACACAAAGGTCTGCTCCCATGGTCCAGGATACTTCCCTTTAAGAATGGGCTGTCCTCCTAGTGTTGAATGAGCTGATGACCGTCTATGTTTTTATCTCCCATCTAGACCCAGCACTTAGCTCTTCGTTGTATTCAGAAGAACATCAGGAGGTACTGGGCAGTTCACCAGTGGCAATGGTGGCAGTTGATGTCTCGAGTCCGTCCCTTGCTCTCCATTAACTTAGCCAATGAAAACCTTCAGCTTAAAGAGGTATGTTTGTTCCATGTGACCAGGGTGAGAGAAGAAACCTCCAAGCCCCACCCCAAAATTTCTCATTCCTTTCAGAAGTGTGTGTCTGATAAAGGCACTGGAGGAACTTAAGAACACTACCTCATTATTCCTCTTCTGCACTACTTATTTACTTATTCATTTATCTTTTCAACTTATAATAATTTGTTATACCTACACTGTGATGCTGCCACAAAACAACAAATTTTGCCACTTGTGTCAGTGATAATAAACCTGATTGCGATATGATGTACTTGAGAAGACAACCAAGGAAGGCATTCAACTGCATGCCGAACATGTGCACTTTAGAGTTATATAGTCATAGAGCAAAGATACAGGCCCTTCAGCCCATCTAGTCCATGCTATACTATTATTCTGCATAGTCCCATCGACCCACACCTGGACCGTAGTCCTCCATACCTCTCCCATCCATGTTCCTATGTAAACTCCTCTTCAATGTTGCAAATGAACCTGCATCCTCTACTTCCACTGGCAGCTTTTTCCACACTCTCACCATACTCTGAGTGAAGAGGTTTCCCTCATGTTACTGCTACTCTATGGATAGCGTCTCCACTAAATTTATTGCTATCTTATTTTTATGGTCTTTGAATGGACATAGAATCATACAAAAATTATAACCTGGACAATAGTAATAGTTACATCAGGCTGCTGTTTATTGGTTATAGCTTAGTGTTCAATACCATCATAACCTCAGGGCTAATCAACAAGCTCAAAAACCTGGGCCTCTGTTTCTCCTCTGCACTGTCTCCTTGACTTCCTCATTGGGAGACCACGGTCTGTGTGGATTGGAAATAACATCTCCACCTCGCTAACAATCAATACTGGTGCACCTCAGGGATGTGCGCTGAACCCACTGTTCTACTCTCTCTACACTCACGACTGTGTGGCTAGGAACAGCTAAAATGCCATTTATTAATCTGTTTCCGGAACAGCTTCTTCCCCTCTGCCATCAGCTTTCCGAATGGACTTTGAGCCCATGAACACCACCTCTATCTATGTACACACACACACACACACACACACACAGAGTGACATGCAAAAGTTTGGGCACCCCTGGTCAAAATTTCTGTTACTGTGTTACTGTGACTAATTAAGTGAGTAGAAGATGAACTGATCTCTAAAAGTCATAAAGTTAAAGATGAAACATTCTTTTCAACATTTTAAGCAAGGCTAGTGCATTATTTTTGTTTTGTACGATTTTAGAGTGGAAAAAAAGGAAAGAAATGTCATGCAAAAGTTTGGGCACCCCAGGAGATTTGTGCTCTCAGATAACTTTTACCAAGGTCTCAGACCTTAATTAGCTTTTTAGGGCTATGGCTTGTTCACAGTCATTGTTAGGAAAGGTCAGGTGATGCAAATTTCAAAGCTTTACAAATACCCTGACTCCTCAAACCTTGCCCCACCAATCAGCAGCTGTGGGCTCCTCAAAACAGCTGCCTAGCACTCTGAAAATTAAAATAAATGATGCCCACAAAGTAGGAGACGGCTATAAGAAGATAGCAAAGTGTTTTCAGGCAGCCATTTCCTCAGTTCATAATGTAATTAAGAAATGGCAGTTAACAGTAATGGTGGAGGTCAAGTTGAGGTCTGGAAGACCAAGAAAACTTTCCAAGAGAACTGCTCGTAGGATTGCTAGAAAGGCAAATCAAAACCCCCGTTTGAATGCACAAGACCTTCAGGAAGATTTAGCAGACTCTGGAGTGGTGGTGTACTGTCTACTGTGCAGTGACTCCTGCACAAATATGACCTGCATGGAAGAGTCATCAGAATAAAACCTTTCCTGCTTCCTCATCACAAAATTCAGTGTCAAAAGTTTGTAAAGGAACATCTAAACAAGCCTGATGCATTTTGGAAACAAGTCCTGTGGACTGATGAAGTTAAAATAGAAGTTTGTAGCTGCAATGGGCAAAGGTTTGTTTAGAGAAAAAAGGGTGCAGAATTTTGTGAAAAGAACACCTCTCTAACAGTTAAGCATGGGGATCATGCTTTGGGTTTGTGTCGTAGCCAGTGGCACGGGGAACATCTCACTGGTACAGGGAAGAATGAATTCAATTAAATACCAGCAAATTCTGGAATCATACAATCTGTAAAAAAGCTGAAGATGAAAAGAAGGCGGCTTCTACAACAGGATAATGATCCTGAACACATCTCAAAATCCACAATGGACTACCTCAAGAGGCGCAAGCTGAAGGTTTTGCCATGGCCCTCACGGTCCCCCGCCCTGAACATCATCGAAAATCTGTGGATAGATCTCGAAAGGGCAGTGCATGCAAGACAGCCCAAGAATCTCACAGAACTAGAAGCCTTTTGCAAGGAAGAATGGGTGAAAATCCCCCAAACAAGAATTGAAAGACTCTTAGCTGGCGACAGAAAGCGTTTACAAGCTGTGATACTTGCCAAAGGGGGAGTTACTAAGTACTGACCATGCAGGGTGCCCAAACTTTTTGCTTTGGGCTCTTTTCCTTTTTTGTTATTTATATAGATAGATAGTTTATAGTTAACTTCATTATTATGTATTGCCATTTGGCACACTTGTGCAACACACACAAAATGCTGGAGGAACTCAGCAGGTTAGGTGGCATCTATGGAGAGGAGTAAATTGTTGACATTTTGGGCTAAGAACCTTCTGTAGAGTCTTGGCCTGAAACACCAATTGCTTATTCCCTTCCACAGATGCCGCTCAACTTGCTGAGTTCCGCCAGCATTTTGTGTGTGTTTCACTGGATTTTCAGCATCTGCAGAATCAATTGGCCCACTAGATCCAATCCTGTTGCAAGTTTGACTAGCTGAGCAAACCCCAACTTCTTGCAGTTGATCCAAAGGTCTTTGAGTACTCAATCAAGTACTTGTTAAATGTGATGACACTGTTCTTTCAGCTAGTGTAACTAACACCCTGGGTTAAAACTCTTTTCTCATCTCCTGCTGACTTTCAGGCACTTTCAGGACCTTCAAACTGAAGGAAACATGTCCCAGCTATTTTGGTGCATTTAGATGCCATTGGATTAATTATGTCATCCTCTCAGTCTCCAGTGATCCAAAGAGAGCAACCACAACTTGTTCAACCTATCCTCACCACTCACATCCTAGCATGATATCTTGGACAGTTGTATTGGAGGTTGGTGTGAATCTCCGAGCTGGTAGAGGTTGTATCTCTTTGGTGCTTCATCTAACATCCTATATATCTGGGGAGTCAAGTTTTGGGGCAGATTTACATCTGACCTCTTAATCACATTGGAACCAATGGGTGGCATAGTGGAACAGTGACTCGATCCACTACTTCACAGCCCCAGTGACCTCAGGTTCAATTGTGATGTTTGTGCGGAGTTAGTACACTCTTCCTGTGACCGCGTGGGTTTCCCCGGGTGCTCCATTTTTGTTCTCCCATCCCAAAGACAGGGGAGGGGCTTGATAGGTTAGTTGTAAATTTCCCCTGCATGTAGGTGAGTGGTGGAATTTGGGTGAAATTGATGGGGGTGTGGGGGAATAAAATAGGGTAGGTGAAGATGGATGTTTAATGGTCAGCACAGATGATAGGCTGAAGGGCCTGTTATATCTCTTTATAGCTTTATGGTTACCTGTTGGGTTATGCATTTAAGAAGGAGCCTAAAATATAAAAGGTGCAGAAGACAGGAACAAGGATTAGAAGCTGCAGTTGCACAAAATCTTAAATAAAAAAGCAGAAAATGCTGTAAGTACTCCATAGCTTGGGCAGCGTCTGAAGAGAGAGAAACTGAGATCCCTTTAATTTAATTTACTTTTCTCTTTAGCCATTTCCAATTGAGGATTTTTTCTCAAATGTCCTAATGCATCCTGATGGAGCCTGAGACGCTGACTGATCAGTTCACTGTATGGATGCTGCCTGCACCACTGAGACTCTCCAACATTTTGTGTCTGTTGTGTTACTATATATCTTTCTCTGCAATTAGGAAGAGGTCAGTGTTTTACGGAAAAAGTTGGAGAAATCTGATCGGGAACGGAATGAAATGCGAGAGCAAACTGACCTGCTCGAGGGCAAGGTAAGTTTGGTATTATCTGCTCTTTTATTACTGCATGTTACTGTATTGCTGATTTCTTTAGTTTGACCTTTCTGTGATATGTTCCATGTTGCCCCCCTTGGCCTCATCAGCCACCTCAGAACAGGGTGGTTGATGGTTCTCTTTGGACAGTTCCATGGTTTTCTTTGTTTCGTAGCTATCTGTGGGAAGACCAATCTCAGGGTTGTATACTGTATCCAGACTTTGACAAAAATACTTCAAAATCTGAACTTTGGGGAAAGACATAGTTAAACTGGAAAGAGTGCAGAGAAGATTTACAAGAATGCTACCTGGACTAGGGTATCTGAGTTATTCAAGATTCAATATTGTTTATTGCCATTCTTCAGTACACAAGTGTAAAGGAGAATGAAATGATTGTTACTCCAGATTTGATGGAAAATAAAAAATGCAATAAATATAAATATGAAATCAATCCTATAGAACACAATGTACAATAATTGTTATATATACAGATTGACCGTATGTACATGAAGTGAGCTGTTGTGTGGTGCTGGCAGGGTGGGTTAATCGTTGGAGGTGTTGATCATCCTGACAGCTCGGGGGAAGTAACTATTTTCAACTCTAGTGGGCCTGGTGTGGATGGTCCTTAGGATTTTTCCTGATAGGATTGGGACAAGTGGTCCATGAGCAGGGTGAGTGACATACTTCATATAACGCTGGCCTTTTCCTGGCACCTTTCTGTCATTGATGACGGGTGGGTTGGTGCTGGTGGTTCATGGAGCAGTTTTAATTACCCTCTGTACAGCTGCCCTGTTTACCACAGTGCAGTGATGCAGCATGTTAGGATGCTCTCCACTGCATATCTGTGGAATGACGAGTATTGATGTGTATAGACTAGCTCTCAAGTCAAGTCAAGTCACTTTTTATTGTTATTTCGACTATAACTGCTGGTACAGTACACAATAAAAATGAGACAACGTTTTTCAGGACCATGGTGTTACATGACACAGTACAAAAATTAGACTGAACTACATAAAAAACACAGAAAAAAACTACACTAGACTACAGACCTACCCAGGACTGCATAAAACTGCACAAAACAGTGCAGGTGTTACATTAAATAATAAACAAGACAATAGGGCAGTAAGGTGTCAGTCCAGGCTCTGGGTATTCTGATGGCTTGGGGGAAGAAACTGTTACATAGTCTGATTGTGAGAGCCCAAATGCTTCAGTGCCTTATCCCAAATGGCAGGAGGTCCTTCATAATGCTGTTTGCTTTGCGGACGCAGCATGTAGTGTAAATGTCCGTAATGGTGGGAAGAGAGACCCACTTGATCTTCTCAGCTGATCTCACTATCCGCTGCAGGGTCTGCGATCTGAGATGGTGCAATTTCCGAACCAGGCAGTGATGCAGCTGCTCAGGATGCTCTTAGTACAACCCCTGTAGAATGTGATGAGGATGGGAGATGGACTTTCCTCAGCCTTCGCAGAAAGTAGAGACGCTGCTGGGCTTTCTTTGCTATGGCGCTGGTGTTGAGGGACCAGGTGAGATTCTCCGCCAGATGAACACCAAGAAATTTGGTGCCCTTAATGATCTGTACCGAGGAGCCATCGATGTTCAGCAGGGAGTGGTCGCTCCGTGCCCTCCTGGAGTCAACAACCATCTCTTTTGTTCACATTAAGAGACAGGTTATTGACTCTGCACCAGTCCGTTAGCTGCTGCACCTCCTCTCTGTAAGCTGACTCGTCGTTCTTGCTGATGAGACCCACCACGGTCGTGTCATCGGCAAACTTGATGATGTGGTTCGAGCTGTGTGTTGCAGCACAGTCGTGGGTCAGCAGAGTGAACAGCAGTGGACTGAGCACACAGCCCTGGGGTCCTCGTGCTCAGTGTGATGGTCTTGGAGATGCTGCTCCCGATCCGGACTGACTGAGGTCTCCCAGACAGGAAGTCTCGGATCCAGTTGCAAAGGGAGGTGTTCAAGCCCAGTAGGCTCAGCTTTCCGATCAGTTTGTGAGGGATGATTGTGTTGAATGCTGAACGGAAGTCTGTGAACAGCATTCGAACGTACGTGTCTTTTTGTCCAGGTGGGTTAAGGCCAGGCGGAGGATGATGGCAATAGCGTCGTCTGTTGAACGATTGGGACGGTTTGCAAATTGCAGGGGGTCCAGTGAGGGGGGAAGCAGGTTCTCTTCAGCTTCCTGAGAAAGCAGAGGCATTGGTAAGGTTTGTTGACTGTGGAGGATGTGTTCTGGGACTGTGAGAGGTTGTGTGAGAGCTACCCTCCCCAGGAGTTTGAAAATGCTCACAGTTTCCACCGCTGTGACACTGAGCAGTCTGAGTGCTGTGAGCTCTCCTTTATATGGTTTACATTGAGGAAGAGGTTACTTGGCACCAGGCCTCGAACACTGTTATGGAAAGAGATTGGGTAGGCTTGGAGCATTGAAAAATGAGGAGTAACCTTATAGGAATGTTTTAAATTCAGACAAGCATACATGGTGAGTTTTTTCCATGGAAGAAGTGTGCAATACTGGGGAGTTAGAGGTGAGAAGGGAATGATTTATAAGGGACCTGAAGGGCAAATATTTCATGGGCAGTGTTGCAAATATATTGAATGACTTGCCAGAGGAAGTGATTGAGGCAGATAGGAAATTTTTAAGAAGCATTTGGATAGATACTTTAGGTACATGGGGAGGTGGGGCTGAATATCTCATATCCCTCTAAACCAGGGATTCCCAACCTTCTTTATGTCATGGGCCCCTACCAATAACTGAGGGGTCTGTGAACCTCAGTTTAGAAACCCCTGCTCTTGTTAGGCTGAAGGGCCTGTATTTGTGCTCTGTTGCGCTGTTGAAAGGGAGGGGAGGGGAAGGGAAGGGAATTAAGTTACCCTGGATCCTGAGGGACAGCAAAAAAAGAAGAGCACATTATCTGGGATGGTTAACAGAAAACTTTGTTGCATGAAACAAGAGGTGAAAGTTGAAAGTGGGAAATTGTCGATCTCTCTCTTTTCTGATCACGATACATTAGATGGGATGGAAATCTTCCAGAGAAGATAGAGAAAAGATTTAATCAAATCTTTCCAGTGTTAGTGAATTTTAGCAAATAAACATCAAGAGTTTCTGGATTTTGAGTATAAAAAAAGAAAAGCAGGAGTAATTATTCACCTGTACTTCACATCTGTTATGTCATCCGATAGGAACACAGGTAATTTTATGCCTCAGTGCTACTTCTTTTCTGTGACAGCCCTGAATTTCCTTAATCTCCAAAAATCTCTCTGTCTTGAATACTCTATATTAGAATCTCCACAGCCCTTTAAAGAATTGTAAGTGTTCTTTAACCTCTGAATGACAGGATTTCTTCTCAACTCAGTCCTGAATGGTCAGCATCTCATTTTAGACACCAGTGCAAGAGAAACGATGTCCTGTTGAACTCCATCAAACCCTATATGGCTCACAATGGGACCAGTCTGCTGATATGACACTGTTCTGCACCAGTAATCAAAATAATGAACCTTTGTTGACATTTCTATCTAAAGTAAATTTTTCCTTGCATAGGAAAAAAACCCTGTCCACAATATTGGAAGTGCCATCTTTCTAGGGTCTTTTATTATTTCAGCAAGTTGGCTTTACCCTTCCATTTAAGCCTTCTTTCAACAAAGGCCCACAAACCATTTACCCTCACAATTGCTCATATCTGCAAGTGATTTTTGTAAACACGCTGCTGGGCCTCTCTGAACAGCAACACCTTCCAATTACTCTCTGTTTAAAAGATATTCTGTATTTCTGTTTTGTTTACTTTATCAAAACGACAAGCTTGCATTTTTCCACATTGCATGCCATCTGCCATGTTCTCGCCCATTCTCTTAGTTTGTCTTTATTCCCCAAATCCTCCCTGCATCATATTGACACACAGCTGCACAGATTTGTATCATTAGCAGACTCGGAGATGACAAGCATCATCCCTCAAGATCAAGAAGGACTTGTTTCCCCTCCGGGGTTTAGGGGTTCTGAGCTAAGGGCCAATTAAGACAACTCCCATGATCCTCAGACCACTTCTGGCCTGACTGACAGTGTAGAACCCAATGCAATTTCTGCAGCATACTTTATTCTTGTAATAAGCATCCTTTTGAAGAAAGCAAGATTCTGCCTGTAAACAGAAGTGAAGTTTGCTGTCATTTGACAATGAAAAAAAGCCATGACTTCAACATTTTTCTATAACCTGCTAAATTGGTGCTTTAAATGCAGAACCGTTACTCGTTCTACTTCCCACTCTGCCTAAACCCCAGTAACAATGTCCCACTGTACACCAAGACTTCATTCGGATGAAATCTAACTTTGGTTTTGCAGTTGTCAGGCACCAGGAGGAATTGACCTCCTACATATAGGCTCCTTTAAAATAGTTTTTTTTATTGGCCAGTTTATATCCTAATGAAGAGCTGGTCTTGGGGAATATATGGCAGTATAAACTGTAATTGAACAAGGTTATATCCTTGTACTTAACCCTGTTGGAATAGAAATCTTCAACAGAAGACTATAAGACATAGGAGGAGAATTAGGTCATTTGGCCAATCAAGTTTTTCTCTACCATTCCATAATGGCTGATTTATTTTTCCTGTCAATCTAAGTTTTTATACGAAGATTTTAGGCCCACTTTCTAAGGAAATGACTATTGATCTTCTAGGTTATAGTATGAAGTCTTCCTGCAGAGACTTAACTGCTTGGATCTTGGTTTACCTGAATCATAGTGCAATAGGTTAGGACTTTAATCCCTGGAGCATAAGGGAATGAGTAGTATAGAGGTTTACAAAATTGTGAGGAGTATAGATAGGGTGAATGCCTGCAGGCTTTTTCTCCTCACAGAACAAGTTGCCAGTGAAAGTGGTAGATGTGGGTTCCGTGGTAACAATGAAAAGAAATTTGGATCGGTGCATGAATGGGAAGGGCATGGAGAATTATAGGTCAGGTGCAGGTCGATGGGACTAGGCAGAAGACCAGGTGGGCCAAAGGGCCTGGTTCTGAGCTGTAGTGTTCTATGACTCAATAGCACTATACAAGTGAAGTTCTGAAGGAGTGTTGCTCTATGAAAGGCACCATTTTTCTGATTCAGAATTACTTTCCACATGTACATCGAAACATGTAGTGAAATGTATCCTTTGTGTTAACAACCAACACACTGGACATGCAAGTGTCGCCACATATTTCAGGCTAGTTCTGGTGGCAGGTCAGAAGTTAACTCAAGGCCCACTTGATCTTTTCTGGCACCCATGAAATCATCTCTTGGAATTAATTTGAAGGGGAGAGGATGCAAGTGTCTGGACAAATATTTACCCTCTATCAACGTCTTTAAAGAAGAGTGTCTGGTCATTATCACATTGCTGTTTGTGGGAGCTAAGGCACCAATCTTTCAGAGGAGAACACAAATCAAACCATTGAGCACTAAAATGGTAAAGCTGCCAAATTAATCTAGATCAGAATTGGGTTTATTATTATTTACATATGTCAGAAAATTTGTAATTTTGTGGCAGCAGCACAGTAAAATACATAAAAATACTACTTAAGTCACAATAAGAAATGTACACAGTGGCCACTTTATTAGGCATACCTGTACACCTGCTCATTATTGCAAATATCTAATCAGCCAATTATATGGCCTCAACTCAATGTATAAAAGCACTCAGACACAGTCAGGAGGTTCAGTTGTTGTTCAAACCAAACATCAGAATGGAGAAGAAATGTGATCTAAGTGGCTTTGATTGCTGATGCCAGATGGGTTGGTTTGAGTATCTCAGAAACTGCTGATCTGGAACTTTCACGCACAACATTCTCGGGGTTTACAGAGAAGGGTGTGAGAAACAAACATCCCGTGAAAGGAAATGCATGAGAGAGGTCAGAAGAGAATGGCCAGATGGACTCAAGCTGGCAGGAGGAGCTCAGATAATCATGCATTACAATAGTGGTGTGTAGAAGAGCATCTCTGAAAGCACAACACATCAGACTTTGAGGTGGATGGGCTACAGCTGCGTAAGACCATGAACATGTACTTGGTGGCCATTTTATTAGGTACCAAATAAATAAGTAGTGCAAAAAAGAGACCAAAATGGTGAAGTAGTTTTTACAGTCCATTCAGCAATCTTACTGTAGAGGGAAAGTAGCTGTTCCTAAAACATTGAATGTGGGTCTTCAGGCTCCTGTACTTCATTTTTTTTTTCCACAGTTTGCTCATCTTTGTAGGATATGGGTGCACTGATGTGTATATTTGCTCAGCAGATTAGGGCAACAATTAAGCAGTTACAATAAACAGCAGGAAGAAACGGGAGCAAATTAATTGGATCACGATTGACATCTAAATTTTTAGTTCTAATTCTTCCCAGTCTAAATTTGAAACATGGTGATGCAGTTGAAACTGCTTCTGTTGCTGTTTGTGGAAGCTCACAGTCTGATTCTCAGCAGTAATCCTCCTCATTGTTTCTTTGAGCAGAATGGTAATTGAACCATCTTCCAAACTTACAAATAATCAGCAGTTCATTTGGGGAAAAAAACAAACTATTAAATAAATCTTGCTCCCTACAGCTTTAACAAGGTTCCTTTGCTGATTATAAAGGTGAACCTGCTCTCTCTGGACTTCAACTGTCCTTGTCTGTGGAAGCCATGGTCAGGATCTATGTGGAATTGACAATGAGGATACTTAGTGAAGTGACATCTACATGAATTGTAGAAGAACATAAAGAATGTACAAAGTTGGAGAAGGAGTAGGCTATTCAAACTCTCAAACCTATTTTAATATTCAACAAGACCAGGACCCACCTATCTCATGTCAATTTTCCCATTCCCTTGATTACTTTGAGAAAATTAGACACAGGAGCAGAATTGGGCCATTCGACCATTGAGTGTGTTATAACCATATAACAATTACAGCACGGAAACAGGCTATTTCGGCCCTTCTAATCTGTGCCGAACATTTACTCTCACCTAATCCCACTGACCCGCACTCAGCCCATAACCCTCCATTCCTTTTCTGTCCATATACCTATCCAATTTTGCTTTAAATGACAATACCAAATCTGCCTCTACCACTTCTACTAGAAGCTCATTCCACACAGCTCCCACTCTCTGAGTAAAGAAATTCCCCCGCATGTTACCCTTAAACTCTTGCCCCCTAACTCTCAACTCATGTCTCTTGTTTGAATCTCACCTACTCTCAATGGAAAAAGACTATCCATGTCAACACTATCTATCCACCTCATAATTTTAAATACCTCTATCAAGTCCCCCCTCAACCTTCTACGCTCCAAAGAATAAAGACCTAACTTGTTCAATCTTTCCCTGTAGCTTAGGTGCTGAAACCCAGGTAACATTCTAGTAAATCTTCTCTGTACTCTCTCTATTTTGTTGACATCTCTCCTATAATTCAGTGACCAGAACTGTACACAATACTCCAAATTCAGCCTTACCAATGCCTTGTACAATTTTAACATTACATCCCAACTCCTATACTCAACGCTCTGATTTATAAAGGCCAACATACCAAAAGCTTTCTTCACCACCCTATCCACATGAGATTGCACCTTCAGGGAACTATGCACCATTATTCCTAGATCACTCTGTTCTACTGAATTCTTCAATGACCTACCATTTACCATGTATGGTCCTATTTTGATTATTCCTACCAAAATGTAGCACCTTACACTAAACAGAATTAAACTCCATCTGCCATCTTTCAGCCCACTCTTCTAACTGGCCTAAATCTTTCTGCAAGCTTTGAAAATCTACTTCATTATCCACAATGCCACCTATCTTAGTATCATCTGCATACTTACTAATCCAATTTACCACCCCATCATCCAGATCATTAATGTATATGACAAACAACATTGGACCCAGTACAGATCCCTGAGGCACACCACTAGTCACTAGCCTCCAACCTGACAAACAGTTATCCAGCACTACTATCTGGCATCTCCCATCTAGCCACTGTTGAATCCATTTTACTACGTCGATATTAATACCTAAAGATTGAACCTTCCTAACTAACCTTCCATGTGGAAACTTGTCAAAGGCCTTACTGAAGTCCATACAGACAACATCCACTGCTTTACCCTCATCAACTTTCTTAGTAACATCTTCAAAAAATTTAATAAGAATTGTCAAACATGACCTTCCATGCACAAATCCATGTTGACTGTTCCTAATCAGACCCTGTCGATTAAGATAATTATATATACCATCTCTAAGAATATTTTCCATTAATTTACCCACCACTGACATCAAACTACAGGACTATAATTACTATGAGCAAAATGCCAATCCTCCGGCACCATCCCCGTTTCTAATGACATTTGAAATATTTCTGTCAGAGCCCCTGCTATTTCTACGCTAACCTCCCTCAAGGTCCTAGGGAATATCCTGTCAGGATCCGGAGATTTATTCACTTTTATATTCCTTTAAAACTCCAGCACTTCCTCCTCTTTAATCGTCATAGTTTCCATAACTTCCCTACTTGTTTCCCTTACCTTACGCAATTCAATATCCTTTTCCTTAGTGAATACTGAAGAAAAGAAATTGTTCAAAATCTCCCCCATCTCTTTCGGTCCACATGTAGCTGTCCACTCTGATTCTCTAAGGGACCAATTTTATCCCTCACTATCCTTTTGCTATTAATATAACTGTAGAAACCCTTTAGATTTATTTTCACCTTACTTGCCAAAGCAACCTTGTATCTTCTTTTAGCTTTTCTAATTTCTTCCGTAAGATTCTTCTTACATTCTTTATATTCCTTGAGCACCTCATTTACTCCATGCTGCCTATATTTATTGTAGATACCTCTCTTTTTCCTAACCAAGTTACCAATATCCTTGAAAACCATGGCTCTCTCAAACTTTTAACCTTTCCTTTCAACCTAACAGGAACATAAAGATTCTGTATCCTCAAAATTTCACCTTTAAATGACTTCCATTCCCATAAAACAAATTGTCCTAATCCACTCCTTCTAAATCCTTTCACATTGCCTCAAAGTTAGCCTTTCTCCAATCAAAAATCTCAACCCTGGGTCCAGTCCTACCCTTCTCCATAATTATATTGAAACTAATTTCATTGTGATCAGTGGACCTGAAGTGCTTCCCAACACATACCTGCGTCACTTGACCTATTTCATTCCTTAACAGGAGATCCAACACTGCCCCTTCTCTAGTTGGTACCTCTATGTATTGTTGCAAAAAACTATCCTGCACACATTTTACAAACTCCAAACCATCCAACCTTTTTACAGTATGGGCTTCCCAGTCTATGTGTGGAAAATTTAAATCTTCGACAATCAGAACCCTGTGCTTAAGACAAGTATCTGCTACCTACTTGCAAATTTGCTCCTCCAATTCTCGCTCCCTATTAGGTGGTCTATAATACAATATAATAAGTGTTACTACACCTTTCCTATTCCTCAATTCCACCCAAATAATCTCCCTAGACGAGCCCTCTAATCTATCCTGCCAGAACACCACTGTAATATTTTCTCTGGCAAGCAATGCAACACCTCCCCCTCTTGTCCCTCTGATTCTATCCCACCTGAAGCAACGAAATCCAGGAATATTTAGTTGCCAATAACACCCCTCCTATAACCATGTTTCACTAATAGCTACAGCATCATATTTCCAGGTATCAATCCATACTCTCTCATCCACCTTTTTTACAATGCTCCTAGCATTAAAATAAATGCATTTAAGAAATTCTCCACCTCCTCCTCTCTGTTTATTTCTAACTGTACAAAGAACTTTACTATCTTCTTTTTCTTCCTTCTCCCATACATCTATTCCTACACTCTGGTTCCATAGAAACATAGAAAATAGGTGCAGGAGTAGGCCATTCGGCCCTTCAAGCCTGCACCACCATTCAGTATGATCATGGCCGATCATCCATCTCAGAACCCTGTACCTGCTTTCTCTCCATACCCCCTGATCCCTTTAGCCACAAGGGCCATATCTAACTTACTCTTAAATATAGCCAATGAACTGGTCTCAACTATTTCCTGTGGCAGAAAATTCCACAGATTCACCACTCTCTGTGTGAAGAAATTTTTCCTCATCTCGGTTCTAAAAGGCTTCCCCTTTATCGTTAAACTTTATTCTTCCCCTCGCCACTCATATCTAGTTTAAATCCACTGGAGCCTCTCTAGCAAACCTACCTGCAAAAATATTTGTCCCCCTCCAGTTCAGATGTAAACCGTCTCGCCAGAACAGGTCCCACCTTCCCTGGAAAACTGCCCCATTATCTATAAATCTGAAGCCCTCCCTCCTGCATCATGTCTTCAGCCACGTGTTGATCTGCACTATCTTACTGTTTCTAAACCCACCTGCACGTGGCACTGGTAGTATTCCTGAGATTGCCATCCTGAAGGTCCTGTCCTTTAACTTGGCACCTAGCTCTCTAAGCTCACCTTTCAGGACCTACCCACATCATTAGTCCCTACATGGACCACGACATCCGGCTGCTCACCCTCCCTCTTGAGAATACTGAGAACTCGATCCAAGATATTGCGGACCCTGGCACCAGGGAGGCAACAGACAATCCGGGATTCTCAATCTCTTCCTCAGAACCTCCTATCTGTCCCCCTAACTATCGAATCCCCTATCACTGCTGCTCTCCTCTTCTCCCTCCTTCCCTTCTGAGCTGAGGGTCCAGTCTCGGTGCCAGAGATGCAACCACTGCAACTTGTCCCTAGTAGGTCATCCCCACCAACAGTATCCAAAACGGCATATTATTTGTTGATGGGAATGGCCACAGGGGTGCTCTGCTCTTCCTGTCTATTCCCCTTCCCTCTCCTGACAGTCACCCAACTACCTGTCTCCTGACTCCTAGGGGTGACTATCTCCCTGAAACTCCTGTCTATTTCTGCCTTTGCCTCCCGAATGATCCGAAGTTCATCCAGCTCCAGCTCCAGTTCCCTAACTTGGTTTGTCAGGAGCTGCAGCTGGATGCACCTTTTGCAGGTGTAGTCATCAGGGACAGCTGTGCTCGCCCTGACTTCCCACATACTGCAAACGGAGCACTCAGCTGCCCTAACTGCTGCCTCCATTACCTACTCCTAAGCTAAATAGATTAATTAAAGGAGCTTACCCAGCCTTACCTCACCTGGAGTGAAGCTTGTACTCAGCCTCTGCTCGCTATTTAAATTCTCCCGCTGCCTCACACTGCTAGCGCAGTTGTGCCCCGTTCAAACCTTGCCTCTGCCTGTTCTCACCGAAGCCTGATTGAGCCAAAGCCGACCCACTCTACCTCTGTCCACTCCGACGATGGCTGCTACGATGATGTTCTGCCAGTTTGTCTTGGCTGATTTATTTTCCCTCTGAACCCCATTCTCCTGCCTTCTCCCTATAACCTTTGATGCTCTTACTAATCAAGAATCTATCAACCTCCACTTTAAATATACCCAATAACATGGCCTCTATAGACACCTGTTGTAATTTATTCTATGGATTCACTGCCCTCTGACTGAAGAAATTCTTCATCTCTGTTCTAAAGGGACACACTTGTATTCTGAGGCTGTGCCCTATAGGAAACATCCTCTCCACATTCAGTGCATTCTATCTAGGCCTTTCAATATTCGATTGGTTTCAATGAGATCCTCCCTCATTCTTCTGATCGCATTGAATACAGGCCTAGAGGCATCAAATGCTCCTCATACACTAACCTTTTCATTCCTGGGATCATTTCATGCACCTCCTCTGGACCCTCTCCAATTCCAGCACATCCTTTCTTAGATAAGTAGCCCTTTTGTATCGAGAAACATTTGATCTCCTCTTTGCATGAACTCTGCCCTCTGAAGCAGTGAATTTCTCTGCCCATAGTTCTCGCTGCCTCAGTAAAGCAAGTACAATAATCTAAGATTGCACTCACCCTAGACATTCTCACTTCTATCCTCTTCCAGAAGATTGGGCGGAAGATACAAAAGTTTGAAAGCACATACCACCAGGTTCAAGAATAGCTACTACTCTGCTGTTATAAGCCTATTGGGTGGTTCCCTAGTACATAGCATGGACTCCTGATCTCACAATCTTCCTCCTTATGATCTTGAACCTTCCTGTTTACCTGTACTGCACTTTCACTAGCTATTACACTTCTATACTGATGGTTATTGTTTGAATTTCTTCTATCTCAATGCACTGTGTAATGATTTGATCTGTATGAACAGTATTAAATCCCAGTCATGGGTTTACTGCTTCTTTAACCCTGTAACTTGATGAGCTTCTTCATTAGATTTATCAGTGTCTTTAATTTCTCATTAAATCAATATTGAACCAGGTGTCTCATTTTATCAAGAGCAAGTTCAAGTTTAATTGTCATTCAACCATACATGAATATCCATGAGTTCAGCCAAACAAAACAGCATTACTCTGGGACTAAGGTGCAAAGCACATTACCAACAGTCATGCACAAGACACGTATGACACATTTAAGATAACAAGCATATGCAAGATATCAGTAAAATATAGTCACATAAAAAAATAGTCCAAGTCCCTGAGTCCATGAATGTTGCAGCAGTCTGCAGTCAAACATAATGACTTTTACTCTGCCGAGTGAACACTGGGGGGCAGCAGCGACTCCAGTCTGCATGCTATGCCACGTTGCCTCCAGTGTTCAAAGCTCAAAGTAAATTTATTCTCAAATGACATATATGTCACCACATCCAACCTGAGAAGCACTGGAGTGCACAGTTTTCAACGCCTGACTCCTGGGCTGCTGTAAACAGGCAATGTTACAGCTTGAGGCCTTGTCCTCACTATAATCAGGCCATGCAGTTCCCCTGCCATCTGCCAATAAACCAGTTAATCAGACTTACAGCATTCCACATTAACCATGTCCAAGAGTCTTGCAATCACAAGAAAAGCAACTACGATTATCACTTGCTGTTAGATTGCACACCCCCTTCATGTACTGATTCCGCCAAGGCTTCTCTGATGAAGACAGCAGCAGGATCCGCACCAAATTCAGCTCGCTGACAGGGTAGAACATAGAACGTAGAACAATACAGCACAGTACAGGCCCTTCGGCCCATAATGTTCTGCCGACCCTTAAACCCTTACTTACTGTAATTCCAAGAGCAAACACGAGGAAATCTGCAGATGCTGGAAATTTCAACAACAACACACACAAAATGCTGGTGGAACACAGCAGGCTAGGCAGCATCTATAGGGAGAAGCGCTGTCGACGTTTCGGGCCGAGACCCTTCGTCAGGACGTCTCGGCCCAAAACGTCGACAGCACTTCTCCCTATAGATGCTGCCTAGCCTGCTGTGTTCCACCAGCATTTTGTGTGTCTTACTGTAGTTCACAGTTTTTTCCTATATTATTTTGTATTGCATTGTAGGCCTGCAGTACTTAAAGTTTTTAATGTCAACAGGTTCTTGCAAAATTAAAAAATTACATTTAAAAAGACAATAACACCTTTGGTTGGCCCCATAGAAGCCACGGTGACTGAGCACGCCCCCATCTTACTGGAATCCACATCTACTATTATGGGAAAATGTGTATATTTATTGCGTATCATGTTATTTCTTTAAAACTATAACAGTCCCCAGTGCAATAAGGTGGACTCTTGACATGGCAATTTACCACTAAGACGCTGCACTCTCTCTAAGTGTAACACCTCACCCTGTGTTCCTTTATTGTTTTCCTCTGTATTACCTCAATCCAAAGGAATGACATGATCTGTACAGTTGGCATGTAAAACAAAGTTTTTCACTTGTACCTTGGTGCATGTGACAACAATCAACCATTTGACCCATTTAAATGTCATTTCCTGTCCACCATCCTATTCTCTAATGTAAATTTATAATCAATTTCAGCCAATCTCTCCCTCATGCTTTGCTTTTCTTTGAAAACCATGGTTTCAGATCGAATTTCTTTACTACAAGGGTTTTAAGGACATTGAACAGGTACATGGATAGAAAGGTTTTGGAGGGTTGTGCAGACAAATAGGACCACCTCAGATCAGCAAGGACAAGTTGGGCCAAAATGCCCATTCTCCAACTCAGGCTACCCTCCAGGGTCATCAGCTATAAATATCAGGACATTTGTATAATAGAGAACACAGCAGTCCTCATCAAGGGGTGAGCAGTTTCAAATTTTTGGGTGTAAACATCTCTGAAAGTCTATCCTGGGTTCAACATATTGGTGGAATTATGAAGAAGGCATGACAGTGGCCATAGTTCATTGGGAGTTTAAGGAGACTTGGTATGTCACCAAAGACTCTCACAAATTTCTACAGATGTACCTCGGAGAGCTGGTTGTCTCACTGTCTGATATGAAGGGGCCACTGCACAGTATCATTAAAAATTGCAGGAAGTTGTAAGCTCCATCATGGGTACCAGCCTCCAGCATTCATGATACCTTCAAAAGGCGATGTCACAAAAAGCCGTCATCCATCATTAGGGACCCCCATCACCCAAACTGTGTTCTCCCCTCATTGCTACCATCAGAGAGGAAGTACAGGCGCCTGAAGACCCACACTCAGTTTTAGGAACAGGTTATCCCCCTCCACTATCATGGAGAATGAACAATGACAATGAACCAGCCTATGAACATTACCTCACCGTTTTTCTCTGTTTGCACTACTTATTTAATTTAATTTCTTGTTACTTATTTCTTAT
This sequence comes from Hypanus sabinus, assembly GCF_030144855.1. Taxonomy (NCBI): domain Eukaryota; kingdom Metazoa; phylum Chordata; class Chondrichthyes; order Myliobatiformes; family Dasyatidae; genus Hypanus; species Hypanus sabinus. Next base: position 72,725,962 of record NC_082718.1, on the reverse strand, counting down.
TTTAAGGTGTAGTATTTTTATGTACAATATGTCAGCGAAATTAAGCCTGATTCTGAGCGCTGACAACTTAAATTCCTTTGCCTGTCCTTTTCATTACAGATGTAAAATTTTGATTTCCAATATTATATAATTAGCTGAATTTGAATCTTGTTTGTGCAGTGGGGTTTGAATTTTGGATTATTAGTCCAGAACTCGGAATTGCCAGTACAATGTCATGGTTGCTTTGTGCTATAGACCAAATAATGTGATGTGTTGGAGCTAGGATTGTTTCAGAAACTGTTACAGCTCTCAGATGATGTACAGACAAGCCATCAATAAGAGCTCCTATTAACATAACCTCTCCCTGCTTGTTGGATTTGGGTATTAATTTGGCAGACAGCTTGACATTTAGAAGATAAAACAGTTTCTGGCTTAAATATCGGTTGATTGGAAGAATCAGAGGAACTGAGCGTGAAGAGAGCTCATGTTGTCAAAACATTGTTACTCAAAATGTTAGAGTTGCCTCTGCACTTGTTTTAATTTGCCAGTTTGATTATGTAATGCCCAGTGAATGAAGTAATCAATTGTGCTTTTCCTACCAAGTGCTGAGGGTGTTAAAACTAAGTAAATCTTTATTTAACCTTGCTGATAGTCCAATGTACAGTATCTAATTAAAGCTTCCAAATTGTGATATGCTTTGTCTGTGATTTCCTTTTTATTTCTTTTTAATTTCCCCTGGTCTTTAGAAGTTGCTATCTTGTATGTTCTCTCCATACATTTCAGAATAATTCTAAGCCAAAGTTCTTTCTGTCCTTCTGCCTGCTATTCTCATCTATTATTCTTCCTAATCTACATCCCATTCTGTGCAGTGTGCATGTTCTCTCAGCCACTGCATGGGATTCCTGGCATGGTCTGGCTTCTTCCTGCATCATGGAAATTCCAAAAGTTAGGAGATTAATTGGCCATCACAGGTGTGTAAGTGAGGGGTAGAAAGTGTGGAGAGTTGGTGGGAAAGTGGAAAGAATAACACGGGATTAGATTGATGACTAGCACAGACTGTTTTTCTGCTCTGTGTCTCTGTCTCTTCTCTATCTCAGGTGTTCCCAACCTGGGGTCCATGGACCCCTTGCTTAATGGTATCGGACTATGGCATAAAAAAGGTTGGGAACCCTTGGTTTATCTAAAGAAGACCAGAATAGAATGGAATTAGGTTGATGGTTGGCACAAACTGTTTCTCTGTTGTCTGCTTCTCTGTCACTATGCTCTATCTAAACAAGACTAGAATTTTTTCTTTCAGGGTATTTAGTCACTCTGCAGCATCACCTTTATCACTGAGATTGAGAGAGAGCAGTGTGTTCACAAAGAAATCTATTCACTCTGTGTTCAGCCTCTGTCGGAGGATGGTGCCAGAGCAAGGTTTAATCAGTGCGGTTTGTGGATTGAACTCTGTAGTTCACAGTATGATGAGTTTCTACTTTCTGGATGTTCCCTTTTTTGTTGCCGTTTTGGGCTTACAGTTGGCCTGAAGAGATGAAACACTTTTACAATGGAACCAAAATGAAACATTGTGTGACAATTCAAACAAGTCACTGGAGAAACTCAGTAGCTCAGGTAACATTGGTGGAGGAAAAGAGGTGATTGAGACCCTGAATCAGGACATTGGGATCTGTCTATTGGATTAAAGAGAGAATAAGAGAAAATGAGGCAGATTATCTCCAGTTACCTATCTGGACTGCTGCCAAACACAGGAGGTAAAAGCAAAATATTCTTTATTCTTCTATCACGTTCATTCTTCTTCATCCCACCTATCACCTCCCAGCTTCAAACTTAATCCCCTCTTCCTCCATCTCAGCAACTTCCTCCTCAGTTGGGTCTCACCCATCACCTCCTAGCTTCTCACTTCCCCACACACCCACCAGCCCCCTCACTTGGTCTCACCTATCACCTCCCAGTGTCTCACTTCATCCCCCACCCACCCACCTTCCCCTTCACCTGGCCTCACCTATCATCTCCCAATGTCTCACTTCATCCCCCACCCACCCACCTTCCCTTTCACCTGGTCTCACCTATCACCTCCCAGTGTCTCACTTCATCTCCCACCCACCCACCTTCCCCTTCACCTGGCCTCACCTATCATCTCCCAGTGTCTCACTTCATCCCTTCCACTTCTCCCCCACTCACCCACCTCCCCCTCTCCTGGTCTTGACTATCTTTTCTGTTGTGTATGTGGCCTGGTTACACAACAACACTATTAGTAAAAGCGCTGGAGACGGGAGCTAAGTTTCATGGTTCTTTACTGGCAGAAACCGAACTCTGAACACACACGTACAGATCAATGTGTGCCTAATAGCACATTCAATGATGTGTTACTACAACATAAAGTAGTCCCTTATGATAATGTAGGCTATATGGTACACTGCTCCCCTTTTATTTTAATAGTGTATCAACTTTTTTTTTACTGGGTTACTATGCTGAACAAGTTTGGTCTAACATCATTTATAACTCAAGTCTCTGGGCGGGGATGGGGAGTTTCGTCTCTGCCTCTTACGGTAACATCTGTCAATAAACTTGTTTGTTTTAATACAGATTTCCATATAAAAGTCATGAAAAGTTGACTTCTGAGCATAGGGAGTTAAGAAGATGTGTGCCTCCAACTTGCTAAGAGTTCTAGGCAGCAGATCACCTCCTTATAATGAAGACCCCTCTGTGCAGCTGTCCTGGATATATACGCATCTTTGTGCTATCACTTGTCTTCCTTTCCCATATCTCAATTGTTCCAACTGAGCTAATTACACACCCAATCTTTGTATTCTCCTTAGATTCCAAATCTAAGGAGATTCCAAATCTGACCTTTATGATGCCATCTCTTATCGTAATATAACTTTCCATCTTCTATTTGTGCTTCATATCTTTGTGCTGATGATTCAGCAGGAGTGCTGGGAAGATGCTCAGGAGAAGATGATGCTAGTCTTTTCGGTGATTTAAGCTTATTGAGAGTTCACAGATCTTCCATTATCTGTTCATCTGTTAATGAGTAATTTAACTGCACAGGTGCAGGTTTTCGTATTTTGTCGATAATTGGAGCAGGGTCATTAGGTCTCCTCCTTAGTTTCTTAGTCATTATTGGCTTTACCTCTTTAGGAGATTCTAAAGTGAGTTCCATTGTTAGCCTCTCTTTCTCAATCATCTTTTTTCTTTTCTTCTAACTCAATCTTTTTATCTTCAAAATCCTTTACTGCTGCTTTCTTCTCTAATATAATTCCTTTCCACTTGTTCTGTCTCTAGTTGCAGAAAAAAGCTCTGCATTTCATATTCCTTCTTTGTATTGTTGATCTAGTTTTTTCATCCTTATCTGATACTCCTGCAAAATGCCTTCCTTTAACTGTTGTAGCTGTCTTTTGAGAGATGTCAATTTTGCCTGGTACATCTGCACTTTTACTTCCAGGTAGTCTTTATCATCCTGCTTATTGGCAATATCTATTTCCCTTGCATCCTCTATCTTCATCCGAATTGCAGCCACAGATACTGTTTTCGTCCTCATCGTCGACACTGTCTAGCTCCTCCTTGTTGTTGTAATAGTCGACAATGGGTGAGAGGAGAGCTGCGGACATCTTCCCCCACCGAGCTGCCCTTCTTTGTTGACACATCCAGTGCCTTGATAGTGTGCCAATCCAAATGGATTTTCCTGAGCCATTCACGTCCCAGCAATGGTGGTCCTCTATTTTCCAGTACATTGAGGTTCAGCTGCAGTGTTTTGTCTCCATAGGTCACTGTCACTTTATTTTTACCTTTGCGACTCACTTTCTGTCCTAGCAGTCTTTAGCAGTAGTTTAGCTTGTTTCAGAGGTATGTGAGAAAACAGTCATTTGTAGTCGGGTACAGAGATCAGTGTTAAAGCTGAGCCTGTGTCCAACTCCATTTTCTGTCTCATACCTGCCACTTGTGAAGTGATCCTTATTACTCTTCGATCGTCTGTCTCTTCCATGCTGTGAAGTTGCAGACAATTCACTTTCGTCTGAGTTGTTTGCATCAGAACTGTGTTCTTCCATTTTGTGTGCATTGTTGTGTTTTCCTTTCTCTGTATTTTGTTCTTTTTCTGCTGTTTACTAGCTTTGCATATTCTGCCAGTGTTGCCCTGTTTGTCAAAGTTTCTGCATTCTTTGTCTTTAAACCAACAGTCATTCAGGTCATGTGACCTGTTCCCACAACAGTAACATTTCTTTCCTTCATTTCTGTTCAGTGACATTTTATTTGTGGCATATTCCAGAGATTTTTGTTGTATCTCTGAAGCACCCCATGCCACTGTTTCCATTGATATTGCAATATTCAGCGCCTTCTCTAATGTAAGGTCTTTTTCACATAGGAGCTTCTTCTGTGTGGTTTCACAGTGCATGCCACACACTAATCTGTCCATCAATGCGTCCGACAGTGCAGCTCCAAATTGACAATGTTCTGATAATTTGCACAATTCAGCGCAATATTAAGAAATGCTTTCATTTTTGCTCTGATTCTGATTGTGAAATTTAAGTATTTCCGCAATGACCAGCAGTTTGGGGTTTAAATGCTGTTGGAGAGTGTCTACTATTTGCTTGAAAGTTTTGTCAGCTAGCTTTTCAGGGGTTAACAAGCTCTGTAGCAGGCCGTACGTTTTTGCTCGTATAATACTGAGTACGACGTTGGCTTTCTTTTCATCCTTAACACTGTTAGCCTCACAATGTAACTCCACTCTCTCAATGTAAGTTGCCCAGTCCTCAATGCCACTATCAAATGCTGTAATGTTTCCAGTCATCACCATCTTTGTTATGTTAATTTAGCCTCGTTTTCCCCTTGTTTTCTTTTTGACACGTGTCCTTTTTGCTAGCACCACAAGCGCACTCCATCTAGATGTGTGTGTGCCGCTCCTTTTTATCTGGGGGTCAGCGCCGGCTGTGGTCTTGCCTGGACGTGCTGCAGCTCCAACTGTGTCTCTTGGTCTCCTAACGTTTCTGACCCCAGTTGTGCTCTCACTTCCTTTCAGACTTGTGGCCTCACTCTGCCTCCTTTTCCCGCTCCTGTGCTCACTCCATGCACTCTTCTTCTGAGTGCCCCTATCAATTAAAACACGGTGTTCCAATACGATGTAGATTCATGAACCTCTGCCAATTTGTTGTGTATGTAGCCTGGCTACACAACAACACTATTAATAAAAACGCTGAACATGGGAGCTAAGTTTCATGGTTCTTTACTGGCAAAAAACGAACCTGAACACATATGTACAGATCCATATGCACCTAATAGTGCATTCAATGACTTGTTACTACAACATAAAAAGTAGTCCTTTATTATAATGTAGGCTATACAGTGCAACTTCCAAGTTTCTGCCTTCCCCACCCACCTACCTTCCCCCTCACCTGGTCTTGCCTATCACCTGTCAGTGTCTCACTTCATCCCTCCCCTCTCCCTCCCATTCACCCACCACCCCCCTCACCTGGTCTCACCTATCACCTCCCAGCTTCTACTCCCCCCCCCCCCCATCTTCTTATTCTGGCTTTTTTCCCCTTTCCTTTGCAGTCCTGATGAAGGGTCTTGGCCCAAAACATCAACTAGTTATTCATTTCCATAGATGTTACTTAAACTGCTGAGTTCCTCCAACATTTTTTTTGCATTACTATGGATTTCCAGCATCTGCAGAACCTCTTGTGTTTAATATTCAAATATATTTCACTGCATATTAACTAATGCTCAAAGTGCCAGTCTTAGTAAACAGATGTTATTGGAACAATAAACTGCTGTTATTTTATAATTGCTTAGGACCCTGGGGCTGGTGACTGACCTAAGCAACACTAGTGAAGGACTCTGTCACTTCCAACCTGTAAATTTCTTCACAGACTTGATAAGTAACAAAAATCCTTGCTTTAATGTGTCCATTGGCAGAACTTTTAAATCAAAGCAAGAGGTGGAGAGTGAAGAAGTAAAGGCATTTCAGAGAGAAGCCCTTTTTTTAAACTGATCGGGGAAAAGAGGCGAGATTGTGTGGGTGCGTGATGTAGCGCACCAAAGGTTTAAAAAGGAGAAGAATTTTTCAACGGTCCTTTAAATTGAGGCAAGAGGTGGAGAGTGAAAAAGTAAAGGCATCTCAGAGAGAAGCCATTTTCTTTTAACTGATCGGGGAAAAGAGGCTAGACTGTGCAGGCGCGTGACGTAGCGCGCCAAAGGTTTAAAAAATAAGACCACCATATACAGCAGCCATCATTGTAGCGGCCATCGTCGGAGTGGACTGAGGCAGAGTGGGTCGGCTTTGGCTCAACAGGCTTCACTGAGAACAGGCAGAGGCAAGGCTTGAATGGAGTACGACTGCGCAAACGCGTGAATGTTGGCCCATGAGGCAGCGACAAAATTTAAAAAGCAAGCAGATTAACGGAGCGGGTGACATAGTAGCGGGTGATGGAGTAGTGGGATACAGAGTAGGAAGGCTTTGGCTCGAGAGGCTTCGGCAAGCAGAAGCTGAGGACGAGCTTCACTCCAAGTGAGGTAAGGCCAGGTAAGTTCCTTTAATTAACCTAATTAGCAGGAGTAGGTAATGGAGGCAGCAGTTACAGCAGTTGAGTGCTCCGTTTGCAGTATGTGGGAAGTCAGGGCGAGCACAGCTGTCCCTGATGACTACACCTGCGAAAGGTGCATCCAGCTGCAGCTCCTGACAAACCGAGTTAGGGAACTGGAGCTGGAGCTGGATAAACTTCGGATCATTCAGGAGGCAGAGGCAGAAATAGACAGGAGTTTCAGGGAGATAGTCACCCCTAGGAGTCAGGAGACAGGTAGTTGGGTGATGTCAGGAGAGGGAAGGGGATTAGACAGAATCAGCAGAGTACACCTGTGGCCGTTCCCATCAACAATAAGTATACCGTTTTGGATACTGTTGCTGTGGATGATCTACCAGGGACAAGTTGCAGTGATTGCGTCTCTGGCATCGAGACTGGAACCTCAGCTCAGAAGGAAAGGAAGGAAATGAGGAGAGCAGTAGTGATAGGGGTTTTGATAGTTAGGGGGACACATAGGAGGTTCTGTGGAAGAGACCAAAAATCCCGGATGGTCTGTTTCCTCCCTGATGCCAGGGTCTGCGAAATCTTGGATTGAGTTCTCAGTACTCTCAAGAGGGAGGGTGAGCAGCCAGATGTCGTGGTCCATGTAGGGGCCAATGATGTGGGTAGGAAGAGTGAGGAGGTCCTGAAAGGTGAGTTTAGGGAGTTAGACACCAAGTTAAAGGACAGGACCTCCAGGATAGCAATCTCAGGATTGCTACGAATGCCACATGCAGGTGGGTTTAGAAATAATAAGATAGTACAGATCAACATGTGGCTGAAGACATGGTGCAGGAGGGAGGGCTTCAGATTTATAGATAATTGGGCAGTTTTCCAGGGAAGGTGGGACATGTTCCGATGGGACGGTTTACATCTGAATTGGAGGGGTACAAAAATTCTTGCGGGTAGGTTTGCTAGAGCGGCTCCAGTGGATTTAAACTAGATACAAGGAGGGAGGGGAACAGATGTATGGGAGAAGGAAGAAAAAGAAGACAGTAACATTTGCAGCGTTAGAGATAAACAGAGAGGAAGAGGTGGAGAATGTTTTAAATGCATTTATTTTAATGCTAGGAGCATGGTAAGAAAGGTGGATGAGCTTAGAGCATGGATTGATACCTGGAAATATGATGTTGTAGCTATTAGTGAAATATGGTTGCAGAATGGGTGTGATTGACAACTAACTATTCCTGGATTTTGTTGCTTCAGGTGTGATAGAATCGGAAGGACAAGAGGGAGAGGTGTTGCATTGCTTGTCAGAGAAAATACTACAGTGGTGCTCTGGCAGGATAGATTAGAGGGATCCTCTAGGGAGGCTGTATGGGTGGAATTGAGGAATGAAATACTTATAGGGGTGTATTTTAGACCAACTAATGGGGAGCAAGAATTGGAGAAGCAAATTTGTAAGGAGATATCAGATATTTGCATTAAGCACAGGGTTGTGATTGTGCGAGATTTTAATTTTCCACACATAGACTGGGAAGCCCATACTGTAAAGGGGCTGGATGGTTTGGAGTTTGTAAAATGTGTGCAGGATAGTTTTTTGCAGCAATACACAGAGGTACCAACTAGAGAAGGGGGCAGTGTTGGATCTCCTGTTAGGGAATGAGATAGGTCATATGACGGAGGTATGTGTTGGGGAGCACTTAGGGTCCAGTGATCACAATGCCATTAGTTTCAATATAATTCTGGAGAAAGATAGGACTGGACCCAGGGTTGAGATTTTTGATTGGAGAAAGGTTAACTTTGAGGAGATGCGAAGGGATTTAGAAGGAGTGGATTGGGTCAATTTGTTTTATGGAAAGGATGTAATAGAGTAATGGAGGTCATTTAAAGGTCAAATTTTGAGGGTACGGAATCCTGACAAAGTGTCTCGACCCGAAATGTCGACAGTACTTCTCCCTATAGATGCTGCCTGGCCTGCTGTGTTCCACCAGCATTTTGTGTGTGTTGTTGTTTGAATTTCCAGCATCTGCAGATTTCCTCGTGTTTGTTCTTTAGAATCTTTAAGTTCCTGTTAGGTTGAAAGGAAAAGTTAAGAGTTGGAGAGAATCATGGTTTTCAATGGATATTGGAAACTTGGTTCGGAAAAAGAGTTATCTGCAATAAATATCGGCAGCATGGAGTAAATGAGGTGCTTAACGAATATAAAGAATGTGAAAAGAATCTTAAGAAAGAAGTTAGAAAAGCTAAAAGAAGATATGAGGTTTCTTTGGCAAGTAAGGTGAAAATAAAACCAAAGGGTTTCTAAAGTAATATTAATAGCAAAAAGATAGTGAGGGATAAAATTGGTCCCTTAGAGAATCAGAGTGGACAGCTATGTGTGGAGCTGACAGAGATGGGGGAGATTTTGAACAATTTCTTTTGTTCAGTATTCACTAAGGAGAAGGATATTGAATTGTGTGAGGTAACGGAAACAAGAAGGGAAGTTATGATGATGAAAGAGGAGGAAATACTGGTGCTTTTAAGGAATACGGAAGTGGATAAATCTCCAGGTACTGACAGGATATTCCCTAGGACCTTGCGGGAGGTTAGTGTAGAAATAGCAGGTGCTCTGACAGAAATATTTCAAATGTCATTAGAAACTGGGATGGTGCCGGAGGATTGGCGTATTGCTCATGTGGTTTCATTGTTTAAAAAGGGTTCTAAGAGTAAACCTAGCAATTATAGGCCTGTAAGTCTGACGGCAGTGGTGGGTAAATTAATGGAAAGTATTCTTAGAGATGATATATAATTATCTGGATAGACAGGGTCTGATTAGGAACAGTCAACACGGATTTGTGCATGGAAGGTCACGTTTGACAAATCTTATTGAATTTTTTGAAGAGGAAAGTTGACGAGGGTAAAGCAGTGGATGTTGTCTATATGGACTTCAGTAAGGCCTTTGACAAGGTTCCACATGGAAGGTTAGTTAGGAAGATTCAATTGTTAGGTATTAATATTGAAGTAGTAAATTGGATTCAACAGATGGGAGATGCTAGAGAGTAGTGGTGGATAACTGTTTATCAAGTTGGAGGCTGGTGAGTAGTGGTGTGGCTCAGGGATCTGTAAAGGGTCCAATGTTGTTTGTCATATACATTAATGATCTGAATGATGGGGTGCTAAATTGGATTAGTAAGTATGCAGATGATACTAAGATAGGTGGCATTGTGGATAATAAAGTAGGTTTTCAAAGCTTGCAGAGAGAGTTAGGCCAGTTAGAAGAGTGGGCTGAATGATGGCAGATGGAATTTAATGCTGATAAGTGTGAGGTGCTACATTTTGGTAGGACTAATCCAAATAGGACTTACATGGTAAATGGTAGGGCATTGAAGAATGCAGTTGAACAGAGTGATCTAGGAATAATCGTGCATAGTTCCCTGAAGGTGGACTCTCATGTGGATAGGGTGGAGAAGAAAGCTTTTGGTATGCTGCCCTTTAAAAAGCAGAGCATTGAGTATAGGAGTTGGAATGTAATGTTAAAATTGTACATGGCATTGGTAAGGCCAAATTTTGAGTATTGTGTACAGTTCTGGTCACCGAATTAAAGGAAAGATGTACAGAGAAGATTTACTAGAATGTTACCTGGGTTTCTGTGCCTAAGTTACAGAGAAAGGTTGAACAAGTTAGGTCTTTATTCTTTGGAGTGTAGAAGGTTGAGGGGGGACTTTTTAGAGGTATTTAAAATTATGAGGGGGATAGATAGAGTTGACGTGGATAGGCTTTTTCCATGGAGAGTAGGGGAGATTCAAACAAGAGGACATGAGTTGAGAGTTAGGGGGCAAAAGTTTAGGGGTGACACGAGGGGGAACTTCTGTACTCAGAGAGTGGTAGCTGCGTGGAACGAGCTTCCAGTAGAAGTGATAGAGGCAGGTTCAATATTGTCATTTGAAGTAAAATTGGATAGGTATATGGACAGGAAAGGAATGGATGGTTATGGGCTGAGTGCAGTTCGGTGGGACTAGGTGAGAGTAAGTGTTTGGCATGGACTAGAAGGGTTGAGATGGCCTTTTTCTGTGCTGTAATTGTTATATGGTTATATGGCTATATGGTTATAACATATCCAACAGATAAATCCCGAAAGCAACAGAGCAGAGTGAGTACTTGAGCACTTTCTCATCCTGTTGCCCATATTATCCCTTTCTCCAGTCTCTGTTCACAGATTTCCTGTACTTCCTGAGGATTCCCAATCACTTTTTTAAAGGCAGAAGAGTAAACCAAATCAGCAGTGTAGCCAATGGGCTGATGAATATAGCCATCTGTGTCAGATAGTCAGCTACAGAGATGGCTCTGTCCTACCTGCAACACACACCAAATGTTGGTAGAACACAGCAGGCCAGGCAGCATCTATAGGGAGAAGCGCTGTTGATGTTTCTCCCTATAGATGCTGCCTGGCCTGATGTGTTCCACCAGCATTTTGTGTGTGTTGTTGTTTGAATTTCCAGCATCTGCAGATTTCCTCGAGTTTCCGCTGTCCTACTCCCTAGTTAGATCTGTGCAAGATGGCACCAGTCAACCACGGTAAAGATCGTTGAAGTTTGAAATTTGATTGGAGAATCAGTGGCCACTTTATTCAGTACAAGGCATACCTAATAAAGAGACCACTGAGTGTGTGATTGTGATCTTCTGCTGCTGTAGCCCATCCACTCCAAGGTTTGACATGTTGTGCATTCAGAGATGCTCTTCTGCACACCACTGTTGCAACTTGTGGTTAGCTGAATTACTGTTGCCTTCCTGTCTGCTTGAATCAGTCTGGCCATTCTCCTCTGATCTCTTTCATCAACAAGGCATTTTCACTCACACAACTGCCGTTCACTGGATGTTTTTGTTTTTCCACACTCTGGAAACTGTTGCAAATGTTGTGAAATCCCAGGAGACCGGCAGTTTCTGAGATATTCAAACCACCTCGTCTGGCACCAGTAATCACTCCACGATCAGTCATTTAAATCATATTTCTTCCCCATTTGTCTGCGTGCTTTTATTCATGGAGTTGCTGCTACAGGATTGACTGGTTAGATATTCTCCTGTTAGGGAATGCGATAGGTCAGCTGACAGATGTATGTGTTGGGGAGCACTTCGGGTCCAGTGATCACAATAGCATTAGCTTCAATATAATTATGGAGAAGGACAGGACAGGAACTAGAGTTGAGATTTTTGATTGGAGAAAGGCTGACTTTGAGGAGATGCGAAGGGATTTAGAGAGAGTGGATTGGGTCAAGTTGTTTTATGGGAAGGATGTAATAGAGAAATGGAGGTCATTTAAGGGTGAAATTATGAAGGTACAGAATCTTTATGTTCCTGTTAGGTTGAAAGGAAAAGTTAAAGGTTTGAAAGCACCATGGTTTTCAAGGGATATTAGAAATTTGGTTCGGAAAAAGAGGGATGTCTTCAATAGATATAGGCAGCATGGAGTAAAGGAATTGCTCGAGGAATATAAAGAATGTAAAAGGAATCTTAAGGAAGAGATTAGAAAAGCTAAAAGAAGATACGAGGTTAGTTTGGCAAATAAGGTGAAAGTAAATCCGAAAGGTTTCTACAGTTATATTAAAAGCAAGAGGATAGTGAGGGATAAAATTGGCCCCTTAGGGAATCAGAGTGGTCAGCTATGTGTGGAGCCGAGGGAGATGGGAGAGATTTTGAACGATTTCTTCTCTTCGGTATTCACTAAGGAGAAGGATATTGAATTGTGTAAGGTGTGGGAAACAAGTAAGGAAGTTATGGAACCTATGACAATTAAAGAGGTGGAAGTACTGGCGCTTTTAAGAAATTTAAAAGTGGATAAATCTCCGGATCCTGACAGGATATTCCCCAGGACCTTGAGGGAAGTTTGTGTAGAAATAGCAGGAGCTCTGACGGAGATCTTTAAGACGTCATTAGAAACGGGGATTGTGCCGGAGGATTGGTCATGCTCATGTGGTCCCATTGTTTAAAAAGGGTTCTAGAAGTAAGCCTAGCAATTATAGACCTGTCAGTTTGACATCAGTGGTGGGTAAATTGATGGGAAGTATTCTTAGAGATAGTATTAATAATTATCTGGATAGACAGGATCTGAGTAGGAGTAGCCAGCATGGATTTGTGCGTGGAAGGTCATGTTTGACAAACCTTATTGAATTTTTTGAAGAAGTTACGAGGAATGTTGACGAGGGTAAAGCAGTGGATGTAGTCGATATGGACTTCAGCAAGGCCTTTGACAAAGTTCCACATGGCAGGTTAGTTAAGAAGGTTCAGTCATTAGGTATTAATGCTGGAGTAATAAAATGGATTCAACAGTGGCTAGATGGGAGATGCCAGAGAGTAGTGGTGGATAATCGTTTATCAGGATGGAGGCCGGTGACTAGCGGGGTACCTCAGGGATCTGTTTTGGGCCCAATGTCGTTTGTAATATACATAAGTGATCTGGATGATGGGGTGGTAAATTGGATTAGTAAGTATGCCGATGATACTAAGGTAGCAGGTGTTGTGGATAATGAGGTGGGTTTTCAAAGCTTGCAGGGAGATTTATGCCGGTTAGAAGAATGGGCTGAATGTTGGCAGATGGAGTTTAATGCTGAGAAGTGTGAGGTTCTACATTTTGGCAGGAATAATCCAAATAGAACATACAGGGTAAATGGTAGGGCATTGAGGAATGCAGAGGAACAGAGAGATCTAGGAATAACAGTGCATAGTTCCCTGAAGGTGGAGTCTCATGTAGATAGGGTGGTGAAGAAGGCTTTTGGAATGCTGGCCTTTATAAATCAAAGCATTGAGTACAGAATTTGGAATGTAATGTTAAAATTGTACAAGGCATTGGTAAGGCCAAATTTGGAATATTGTGTGCAGTTCTGGTCACCGAATTATAGGAAAGATATCAATAAATTAGAGAGAGTGCAGAGACGATTTACTAGGATGTTACCTGGGTTTCAGCACTTAAGTTATAGAGAAAGGTTGAACAAGTTAGGTCTCTATTCATTGGAGCGTAGAAGGTTGAGGGGGGATTTGATCGAGGTATTTAAAATTTTGAGAGGGATAGATAGAGTTGACGTGAATAGGCTGTTTCCATTGAGAGTAGGGGAGATTCAAATGAGAGGTCATGATTTGAGAGTTAGGGGGCAGAAGTTTAAGGGAAACATGAGGGGGTATTTCTTTACTCAGAGAGTGATAGCTGTGTGGAATGAGCTTCCTGTAGAAGTAGTAGAGGCCAGTTCAGTTGTGTCATTTAAGGTAAAATTGGATAGGTATATGGACAGGAAAGGAGTGGAGGGTTATGGGTTGAGTGCGGGTAGGTGGGACTAGGTGAGATTAAGAGTTCGGCACGGACTAGGAGGGCCGAGATGGCCTGTTTCCGTGCTGTGATTGTTATATGGTTATGTTATATAGTTATATTTGCATTAATGAGTAAGTGTATGGGTACCTAATACTGTGGCCACTGAGTATATTTGAAGGCTGGAACCCTGGGAGGGGGGTGAAATGGAGGAGGGTGGAGGATACAGAAAGCCCAAAATCTATGCTGAACAGCAGCAGATGCTTTAAGCTGTTAATTAGTCACAGATGAAATAGGTTGCCTTGTGATGTGGCTGGTACTGGGGACCTAGCTGGGCATGGTTGTGAATTCTGATGACATTTCATTTGCAGTAAGAATGCACCATTTGAATAAATGATCCTAAAAGGACAACTGGCAGTTTCTTTGCAGGTATTAAGAGCTTAGCAAATTTATATACACTGTTCAGATTGCTGGAATCCACCTTCATCTTAATTATATTTTGTTCTGTCTTTTGTGGCCTCTGTGTTTTACAGCCATAGCAACAACACCAAGATGTTTAGAATTTTCATAGAGTTGCAGAATATTTACTGCACGGGGTTGTTCATTCAGTCTGTGGCGTCTTTGTGCAACATTAAGGCACAAGGCTTGTTTTGCTGTTGTTGTTTTGTTGCTCTTTGTGTTCTGTGTTGTTCTGCTGAGCATAGTCGGCATGCTGTGTCGGTGCCCAGATATGTGATGACACTTGCGGGCTGCCCCCAACGTATTCTTGTGCGTGTTGGTTGTCAGCATAAATGACACATTCACTTCATGTTTCGATGTACTTAGAATAATAAATCTGAAGACTCAATCCAATTACCCGGCTATTATTCCTGTTCTCACTGTTCTGCCCCTCAGCTAATTTTCTGACAAGGTCAATACAAGGTCTTCACATCCACGTGGTTCAGCATTAGCCAATCATCATGGGAGTGTATGTAAGTTATATGCTTAGCGATTCCATTCTCCATTGTTTTTGTTCACTTATGGAAGAATTGGGTTCATGAGGCATAAACCAACCCTCAGCTGGCACATTCTGATAAGTGAATAAAAAACAAGGCTTTTAGTCAGTTTACCCTTAATTATGAACTTTGGTGAGTTGCTTACAACAGATGTTGAAGCATCTGCTGTATAATTCCCCAGATTTTTCACTCATATTTTATGACTACAGGTTGAACACACCTTATATGAAATTCCAAAATCTGAAATCTGAAATCTTTGAAATCTGAAATTTTAAAAAATACTAAAATGACATCACAAGTGGAAAATTCCTTAAGGTGCTGGGAAGTTTCCCAGGCGATGTACGGGTGGGTCTCTGTGCATCACAGACAGTTCTAAGGAATAACCTCACATATGTGATGAACAGAAGTTGATGAAAAATAGAAAACACTGCATAAAGTGAAGATCTCTGCCTTAAAAATTTTGCACATCATCTCGAGGAGGAGACTTCCAATGACTCAAATCTTCAGAGGGAAACAAAATGCAACATCTCTCTCTTAAATGAGTTTTGTAGCTTTTGTGACTCCACTTGAGCAAATCCACATTGGGACCAGTTCTGTGCTGATTTCATTCCCACTCTGGCAGAAGTGATCTTGGGTTGCTGAAAAGTGATTACTGATTCATGTTCTGATCTTTCTGCAGATTTTGGACCTCACAACAGAACTCTCAGATGAACGTTTCAAGGGTGACGTGACCTATCGGGTCCTGGAGAGTGAACGTGCTGAAAGGCTGCGCCTCACACAGGAACTGAAGGTGATGCAGGTAAGAAATAGAATGGCGTCAAACCACGGTATCAGAAAATGAATTGGCATCTCTGTAAATATAAGTATATATAGTATATATGGGCTTACAAGGATGCTTCCTAGTACAATTCTGATAATTCTATGCTTCTTTCCATTGAAAATATAACACTTTTTTTTTCTTAGTGTAAGTGTCTTCATCATGAGCCATGTCATGTGGCATGGACGATCATGGCCTTACCTATGGCCATGATTTTGGCAAATTTTCCACAGGTGGCTTGCCATTGCCTTCTTCTGGGCAGTGGCTTTCCAAGACGGGTGAACCCAGCCATTGTCCATACTCTTTAGAGGTTGTCTGCCTGGCGTCAGTGGACGCATAACCAAGACTTGTGATATGCATCGGCTGCTCACACGACCATCCACCACATGCTTCCATGGCTTCATGTGACTCTGATTGGCGGGGGGGGGCACAAGTGGCTAAATAGGTGCTTCACCTTGCCCAAGATGGCCAGCAGGTGAGTGGAGGGAAGAAAAGCCTTGCATCTCCTTTGGTAGAAATGTACCTCCACCCCACCACCTAGTTTAATATAAGAAAACTTTGTTTATAATATAAAAAATTCAAGAAGCTAAACTACTTAGAAGATTCTGGGCATTCTATAAAATAATCTCTGAATCATAAATGTTCTGCCAATTGACAAATCCCTGGTACTTTTATTTCAGTGCGTACTCTCCTTGTTCTTATTCCCCTGGGCACCAAAACTGGACAGATTTCTGGCATCTAATGATTTTGTAAAGATTTTAAAAATTTTCTTTGTTGCTTAACAAACTACTGCAAAGGTTGACGAAGGGTCTCGGCCCGAAATGTGCATTGTACTTCTTCCTATATATGCTGCCTGGCCTGCTGCATTCCACCAGCATTTTGTGTGTGTTGCAAAGATTTTAGGGCAATTTTTTTAAGCAATTAATTACTGCAATCTGCTGGAGAAACTTGGAGTGAAGCAGTAGTCGTTTTCAGTCTGCTTCCAGGGTCTAGGTTTTCTTTAGCTGTTCACTTTTCACTGAAATCACGTACACAAGAGCTTCTGCAGATGCTGACAATCTTGAGAATGACACAAAATACTGGAAGAACTCAACAGGTCAGGCAGCATCTATGGAGGGAAATGAACAGTGGGAATTTTGGGCCAAGACCTTTCATCAACACCGCTGCTGTAGTTTGTTAGCCAAAATCAAAAGACATTTTTAAAAATTCTTACAAAATCATTAGATACCAGAGGTCTTGCCAGCTTTGGTGTCTAGGGAAACAAGCAGAAGACAGTAAACACTGAAATAAAAATACTGGGGATTTGTCAATGGGCAGAATGTCTAGGTATATACACCAGGTTTTCAGAGAAGAGTCTCAGCCAGAAATGTCCACTGTTCATTTCCCTGCATAGATGCTGCCTGACCTGCTGAGTTACTCCAGCATTTTGTGTTATTGAAATCCTGTACTGCTTTGCAAAAATGAACTGAGCTCCTCCTCGGAATGTTTTCCTGGATAGGGGACTGTTGGCCCACATTCATATGGTCTCGATGACCTCATGTTAATTTAAACATTGGAGATATCAATAATACATATGCTGTCCCATTGTAAAGCTTTTGGCTTTTCTTTCCTTCCAATCATGGTCCCTAAATGTTGAATTATATCACTGAAATATTCTCTAATAAACCGTGACAGTAGATATGATTCTTGGTGATTCCTTCACTAACTGGGATGAGGATGGTGGGTTTAAGAGTGAGTAGTTCCCAGGCAGAGCTCCGGTCAATGGAATTACAAATCTCAAATTGGAGTTCATAGTGTCGACTTGATGCTCTGTTTATTAATATAAACGCACGGTGAGCTCTGCTGGCTGTATTGACATACGGCCCTAAGTTCCCAGGGCTTCTTTCTAATATCCATTGGCATATCACAGCCTTATTCAGCACACAAAGTCCCTGACTACTCACTCTGAGGGTTATTTTCTGGCCTGTGTTGAATTATTTAAATTCAGCCAATGCAAGGAAAAAAGCGCTACAGTCAACCTTCAGTAGGAAGAGGGGAAACGTGGTCAGGTTTCCCACCCCTTTGCTTAACAATTCGGAAGCCTGCATACGGAAACACCTCTGCATGGGAAAATATTCCTGCGCAGTCTCAGAGAGTCACAGCACAGTCCATTTGCCCATCTGTCCCTGCTGGGCAGAAATAAATATCTCAGTTCTCAGCCCACAGCCCCGGAGACCATGTCTCCTTCAATGCTCATCTGCTAGTTTTTAAATATGTTGATGGTTCCTCTGGCAGAGAGTTCCACTCCCAACATTCATTTGAAAGAAATAATATTTTTTGTTAACTCTCCTATAAGGTGGCTGGACATCATTGAACATCCTTCCAGCAGCTCCTGCAGCCAAGCTGGTGGCAAACCTATAGCTTCATAAGCTTTCCTTTGGACTACACTGGTGAGGCCGAGAGGGGGATTTTGATGACTGGGCACCTCAGGATCTCCATACCTTCCGCCCAGGCTTGTGTTGATGATCATCACTCATTGTCCTTCAAGAAAGACAGATGCCAACCACTAGCTATAATATTTCTACTAATTAACTTAAATGCATACCCTCTAGTTACTAATCAACCACAAGGGAAATAACTCCTTTTAATTCATCCTGTCTTGGTTATGATTTTTATGCACGTCCATTAAGTTTTCTTTCATTCCTGTTCCATCCTTGGGAGTCTCTGCTGAAAAATAAAATGCTACATCTGAAATAAACCTGAAATGCTGGAAACCCTTGCCAGCTCTGGCAGTATCTATGGAGAGAGAAGCAGTGCATAGAACATAGTACAGAACAGTATAGGCCCTTCAGCCCACAATGTTGTGCCGGCCTTTTACCCTCCTCCAGGATCAATGTAAATCTTCCCTCCAACGTGACTCTCTATTTTTCTATTAACCATGTGCCTATCTAAGAATTTCTTAAATGCCCCCAGTGTATCAAATATTTAATATTTCAGGCTGTTGACCTTAATCAAAACTGGAAAAGGTACAAGAAAAATAAATGTTAAGTTGGAAAGAAAGACAATGAATTGAAAGGACATGTTAGTCTCCACACGATCTCAGACATTCCCTTGTTTTCTCCCCCCTCCTCTCTGCAACTAAAGTTAGTTTGATTTCTAACTTTTCTCAATTCTGATGAAAGGTCATCGATGTGAAGTCTTGGGGTCATAAAGTCATGGAAAGAAGCAACAAGGGAACAAAGTTCTTCGACCCACCCAATCCACACTGACCATCAATCTCCTGTTTACACTAATTCAGCATTAGTTTTCTATTCTCCCCAGATTCTTGTCAAGACCTTCCCCCTACTCCCCTCCCTCAGATTCCAAACACACCCACACACCTTAGGAGGAGGTTGGAAAGTCACAGAGAACATGCAGTATCCACCAGAGGCTGGGATTGAACCCAGGTCTCAGGCACTAGGAGGATGTGATGTTATTAGCTGCAGCACTGTGCTGTTCTATATTAATGTTAACCTGATCTGTTTCTGCAGCTGTTGGCTGAATGACTGAGCATTCCAGCATTTACTGTTTCTCTCCAGCACTATAAATCTCTTCTGCACTCTGTCCAGTGCTACCCACAACCTTCCCATTGTGCAGTGACCAGAACTGTACACTCTCCTTCAATATTACCCCAGGTAATGATTCACACACAATTCAAACACCTCAGCATCTTAAAAAATGGCCAAGGGCCCCAAACCATTGTGTTACTCCTTCCCTACAAGGAGTAAATGCCTTGGGGTGATGAAAGGAGATCGATGTAGAAATGCTTGCTCTCTTTACAATTCTCTCTCTTCATCTCTTCTCTATAACCTGCACCCCAGAACAACTCCTTGGAAACCAGTGTGGGAACTGGCTCAGGATCAGAGCCGTTGGATGCCATGTCTGTGTTCCTGATCTGGCCCAGTCCAATGACTTGTCAATGTTAAGCTTGAAGAGTACTCCCAAGCCAGTGATTAACGATAGCCAAAAGTTTTGTCACCTAATTAGTGATGTGCCTGAATGGTTGAGTCAGATTCCCACTGTTATTGAATGGCAGATGAAGCTGAGGCTAGAAAACAATGCCTGCTTCTGTTTCTCTTGTTCCATTGTAGAATAGTCACGATCTTGTGTTCAGGGTCAGCCCCACTTGCTGCTTTTCTGGTGGTTTTAGTCTTCACTGATTAGGTTCAGATTCTGATTATTTATTGTTCTATATGCCAAGATACAATGGAATTCCTTTGCTTGTGTGAAGCTCACCAAGTAAACCATACAAACGATGAGTGAACAACAACAGAATGAAATACCGGATGAAAGGTCTTAATAATAATATAACTTCATTGACAGTATATAGCACCTGTCATACATTAGGATGCAGGCTGAAAGTGCTTTGCATAGATTGTAAAGATAAATCAATAAAGAATATGAAACAAAATTAAACATCATAAGACAAACATACAGAATAAACTATAATCGAAAATACCTCGTTATAATCAACATTAACAGGTATTAAATAATCCTATAAATAGGCCAAATTAATAAAGCAGCTTTTCAGAAGAGTTTTGAAATGCTCCACAGTGCTACCAGAGTGGGTAGAGAATTCCAGATTCCTAGTGTGTAAGAACAAAAGGCCACATCGCCAGTTCTTGGATGCTTAGCTCTAGGAACACTAAGCAAACCAGTATTCATGAATCTGAGATTATGATTAGGGAGCTAGATTATTCAGAGCCTTCTATACAAATAAGAATATTTTAAAGTTGATCCTAAAAGACACAGACAGCCAGTGTAATGATACTAAAACCAGTGAAATGTGCTCCAATTTTCTTTTATTGGTTAAGATTCTTGCTGCATTTTGAACAAGCTGTAGATGATTTATATCTTGGGCAGATTAGTCTCATCAGGTAAAATCAAAAGTGTGTATCTATTTTTCTGCGTCTTGAGATGTTATAAGAAATCAAACCCTTGTAGTGATCCTCAAATGAAAAAATGCAGTCTTAGTAATATGGTTAATATGTGATTTGAAATTTAGCTCTGAGTCAATAATAATGCCTAAATTCTTTACTTCTGAATTGATTTGTAAGGCCAAATGATCGTTTATTTCTAAGATTCATAATTTTTATTGCTAACAATAACCAAAATTTCAGAGTTTTTCTTAATTAGACTAAGGAAATTTGAACTCATCTATTCTGTAATGTTAATAAGATACCAGACCAAGGTGTTTAGCCTCAGGGTCATCTGGAGTAATAGACAAGTACAGTTGTGTGCTGTCTGCATAGCTGTGGTAATTCATCTTGTCGTGGCCTGAAATGTTGACTATTTATTCCTCTCCATAGATGTTGCCTGACCTACAGAGCCTCCAGAATTTTCTGTGTGTTACTGTGGATTTCTAGCATCTGCAGAGTCTTGTGTTTAGAATGGTGCATAGTTCCTGAGAGACAGGATTTATGAACAAAGATCCTGAGAGGCAGGATTTATGAATATTTGTAGGGGCATAATATGATCAGGAATAGTCAGCATGGCTTTGTCAAAGGCAGATCATGCCTTACGAGCCTGATTGAATTTTTTGAGGATGTGACTAAACACATTGATGAAGGTAGAGCGTAGATGTAGTGTACATGGATTTCAGCAAGGCATTTGATAAGGTACTCCATGCAAGGCTTATTGAGAAAGTAAGGAGACATGGGATCCAAGGGGACATTGCTTTGTGGATCCAGAACTGACACCCACGGAAGGCAAAGAGTGGGTGTAGACATGTCATATTCTGCATGGAGGCTGGTGACCAGTGGTGTGCCTCAGGGATCTGTTCTGGGACCCCTTCTCTTCATGATTTTTATAAATGACCTGGAGAGGAAATGGAGGGATGGGTTAGAAAATTTGCTGTTGACACAAAGGTTGGGGGTGCTGTGGATAGCTTGGAGGGCTGTCAGAGTTTACAGCGGGACATTGATAGGATTCAAAATTAGACTGAAAAGTGGCAGATGGAGTTCAACCCAGGTAAGTGTGAAGTGGTTCATTTTGCTAGGTCAAATATGATGGCAGAATATAGTATTAATGGTAAGACTCTTGGCAGTGTGGAGGATCAGAGGGATCTTGGGGTCCAAGTCCAAAGCACACTCAAAGCTGCTACGCAGGTTGACTCCGTGTTTAAGAAGGCATATGGTACATTGGCCTTCATCAATCATGGGATCAAGTTTAAGAGCCAAGAGGTAATGTTGCAGTTATATAAGACCTTGGTCAGACCTCACTTGGAGTACTGTGCTCAGTTCTAGTCGCATCACTACAGGAAGGATGTGGAAACTATAGAAAGGATGCAGAGGAGAATTACAAGGATGTTGCCTGGATTGGGGAGCATGCTTTATGAGAATAGGTTGAGTGAACATGGCCCTTTCATCTTGGAGAGACAGAGGATGAGAGGTGACCTGATAAAGATGTACAAGATAATAAGGGGCATTGATCGTGTGAATAGTCAGAGGCTTTTCCCCATGGGCTGAAATTGCTAGCACAAGAGGGCACAGTTTTAAGATGCTTGGAAGAAGGTACAGAGGAGATGTCAGGGGTAAGTTTTTTACGCAGAGAGTGATGAGTGCGTGGAATGGGCTGCCGGTGGCAGTGGTGGAGGCGGAAATGATAGGGTCTTTTAAGAGACTCCTGGATAGGTACATGGAACTTAGAAAAATAGGGGGCTATGGGTCAGCCTAGGTAGTTCTAAGGTAGGGACATGTTTGGGACAGCTTCGTGGGCCGAAGGGCCTGTATTGTGCTGTAAGTTTTCTATATTTCTATGTCTATAGTTAGTAGAGCTGCCCTAAACACCAGTGGTGTAACAGGCTGTCGGTACAAGTAGATAGTCGTACAATCTGAGTTAGTGCAAACAGGAATACTGAGGTGTCAATAACAGAATACCTAAGAGTTTGATAACATGGCAGCACCACAGGAAGAGATGGTCAAAGAAGTGACCAGTTCAGAAGTCTTATAGTGGTGGGCAAGAAGCTGTTCTTTTTTTTTTCTTTTTCAATCTTTTTATTGAATTTCATATATAAAGAAAACATAACATAATAGTGAATAGGTTATAAGTGCAATAGACTTGAGATTACATTAATAATAAGATAACAATATCCTATTAATTATCAACAACAAGAAAAATAGTATATTAATTAATCAAGTCTATAATAATTATATATGAAAAAAATAAAAATAATCATCAAAAGAAGAAAAAAAAAATAAAAATACAAGAAAAAATATATATTGGAAAAAAAACACTAAACTAAACTAACATGGGCAATAATAACAGTTTATATGTATATGATAGTGTCAAAAACTCCGGAACTCCATACCTGAACAAGAATAAGCAGAGAGAAGGTCTGGAAGAGGTCAAATTAATTCATGTGAAAATGTCGAATGAACGGTCCCCAAGTTTCTTCAAATTTAATTGATGAGTCAAAAATAGTGCTTCTAATTTTTTCCAAGCTCAGATAAGAAGTAGTTTGAGAGAACCACTGAAACGTGGTAGGAGGATTTACTTCTTTCCAATTTTGTAATATAGACCTTCTGGCCATTAATGTTACAAAAGCAATCATTCGTCTAATTGAAGGGGAAAACTGATTACCATCCTCATTTGGTATACCAAAAATTGCAGTAATAAAATGAGGTTGTAAATCGATATTCCAAATTGAGGAAATGGTAGCAAATATGTCCTTCCAATAGTTATGTAAAGTGGGACATGACCAAAACATGTGGGTCAATGAAGCCACATCTGAATGACATCTGTCACATTGAGGGTTAATATGAGAATAGAATCGAGCAAGCTTATCTTTAGACATATGAGCTCTATGTACAATTTTAAATTGTATTAAAGCATGTTTAGCACATATAGAAGAAGAATTAACCATTTGTAAAATTTTTTCCCATTTTTCTGTTGATATATTATATTGAAGTTCTTTTTCCCATTCTTGTTTAATTCTACCTGATATTTCTGGTTGTATCTTCATAATCATATTATAAATAAAAGCCACTAATCCCTTCTGACAAGGATTTAAGGTAAAAATCAAATCTGAGAAATCCATTGAAGTTGAATTGGGGAAAGATGGTAGAACTGCATGTAAAAAATTTCTGATTTGTAAATATCTAAAAAAATTAGATTTAGGTAACTTAAATTTGTTGGAAAGTTGGTCGAAAGACATCAAAGTACCTTCAAAAAAAAGATCACGAAGACATTTTATACCTTTCCTTTTCCATATGCTAAAAGCTTGATCTGTCAAAGAAGGTTTGAAAAAAAAATTAAGTAAGATAGGGCTATCAAGAACAAAGTTTTTCAGAGTAAAAAACTTACGAAATTGAAACCAAATTCGTAATGTATGTTTGACAACAGGATTAGATATCTGTTTGTTGAATTTAACTAAATCAGTAGGAAGAGAAGAACCAAGAACGGAGAATAGGGAATATCCCTGTACCTCATTGCATTCTAAATTTACCCACTGTGGGCACAATGGTGAATCCAAATCTAATTTCCAATATATTAGGTTACGAATATTATTCGCCCAATAGTAAAATCTAAAGTTAGGTAAAGCTAAACCACCATCTTTTTTAGATTTTTGTAATTGTTTTTTACTTAACCTAGGGTTTTTATTTTGCCACACAAATGAGGAAATTTTTGAATCAATGTTATAAAAAAAAGATTTAGGAATAAAAATTGGTAAAGCTTGAAATAAATATAAACATTTCGGTAAAATCATCATTTTAATAGCATTAATCCGACCAACTAATGATAAGGATAGGGGAGACCATCTTGTAGTAAGTTGTTGAATTTGATGGAGCATAGGTAAAAAGTTCAGTCTAAATAAATCTTTATATTTCTTGGTAATTTTTATACCTAAATAGATAAAGTTATCAGTAACAACTTTAAATGGTATCCTATCATTCAATAAAGTTTGCGCATTTAAAGGGAATAAATCACTCTTATCCAAGTTTAGTTTATAACCAGAAAAACTACCAAATTGAGCCAACAAGGATAAAATAGCGGGAATAGACCTGTCAGGATCAGAAATATATAACAACAAGTCATCAGCATAAAGTGATAACTTGTATAACTTCTCATTACGGGTAATACCAAAAATATTAGGAGATTCACGAATAGCAATGGCTAAAGGTTCTAATGCGATATTAAATAGTAAAGGACTTAAGGGACAACCTTGTCTCGTACCACGAGATAATTGAAAAAAAGAGGATCTGTAATTATTTGTAAGAACAGAAGCAACAGGTTTATAATATATATTAGTTTGATCCATGATATAAAATTAGGACTAAAATTAAAATATCTCAAAGCGTTAAATAAGTATGTCCATTCAACTCTATCAAAAGCTTTTTCAGCATCTAATGAAATAACACATTCTGGGATTATGGGTGATGAAGTATAAATTATATTAATCAATTTTCTAACATTAAAAAAGGAATACCGATTCCTAATAAAACCAGTTTGGTCTTCTGAAATAATCTGTGATAGTACCTTTTCTAACCTAATGGCTAAAATTTTGTAAGAATCTTAGAGTCTACATTTAATAGTGATATAGGGCGATAAGATGCACATAAAGTAGGATCCTTATCTTTTTTAAGAATTAGAGAGATAGTAGCTTCATAAAAAGATTGAGGTAATCTCTTCTTAGCAAATGCATCATTAAAGATTTCACATAACCAAGGGGAAAGCGAAGAAGAAAAAGTTTTAAAAAATTCTATAATATAACCATCAGGACCAGGAGCTTTCCCTGAATTCATTAATGAGGTAGCCTCTCCTATTTCGGCCATAGAGATAGGAGCATCGAACAAGCTATGATCTTCATCTGTCAGTTTGGGAATATTCAAATTGTTAAAAAAATTATCCATCATGGACAGATCGCCATCAAATTCTGATTTATATAAAGATTTATAAAAATCTTGAAAAGTGTTATTGATTTCTTTATGATCAGTAGTTAGATTACCGTATTGTTTACGAATTTTAATAATTTGTCGCTTAGTCGAAATAGCTTTTAATTGATTAGCTAACAGTTTACCAGTTCGATCACTATGGATATAACATTGAGCCCTGGTCCTAATTAATTGATTCTCAATTGAAGAAGATAATAATAAGCTATGCTCCATTTGAAGCTCAAATCTCTTCTTATAAAGTTCTTTGGTAGGAGTCACGGAATAAATCTTATCAATTTCTTTAATTTTATCCACTAATAAAGCAATATCTAAATATCTTTGTTTTCTTTTACCAATGGAATATGAGATAATTTGTCCACGGATAAAAGCCTTAAAAGAGTCCCGAAGTATTCCTCTGTCAATCTCTTCAGTATAGTTTGTTGAGAAAAACAGGTCAATTTGCTGTTTTATGTAGATGATAAATTCTGGGTCTTGAAGCAAAGTAGCGTTAAGTCTCCAAGATCTAGTATTATTGGAAAAGTCCGAAATCTTGATAGATAACTTCAAAGGTGCATGATCCGAAATAGTAATAGAATCATATTTACAATCAGTAACATCCGTTAATAAACGATGATCAATAAGGAAATAATCAATTCTAGAATAACTGTGATATACATGTGAAAAAAATGAAAATTCTTTATCTTTAGGGTTCAAAAACCGCCATATTTCAGTAATTCCCGAATCAACCATAAAAGAATTAATAAGTAAGGCTGATCTATTTGGAAGAATTCGGATAGGTTTAGATCTATCCATCAAAGGATTCAGACAACAATTGAAATCTCCACCCATTATCAACATATATTCATTTAGATTAGGAAGGGAAGTAAATAAATGTTTAAAAAATTCAGGACAGTCAAAGTTTGGAGCATAAATATTAACTAGAACCACTTTTTGATTAAAAAGTGAACAGTTATCAATAAAAATCGGCCCTGTGGATCAGAAATAATTTCATGATGTGTAAACGAAATTGAGGGGTCTATAAAAATAGACTCACCCCTAATTTTGGCGGTACAATTCGAGTGAAATTGTTGACCCTTCCAGAACCTAAAAAAACGTTGATTATCCTCCCTCCTAATATGGGTCTCCTGTGCAAAAATAATATAAGCGTTTAGTCTATGGAATACTTTAAATATTTTTTTACGTTTAATCGGATGATTTAAACCATTAGTATTCCAAGAGATAAAGTTGATAGACTTATCCATCATGCCAATATTAGTTGTGTATATCATAAAAGGTTAAAAAGACACATAACCCATGATTCAGGAAGAAGGAAAAATGATTCAGGAGCAACCGGAGAACATGACACCTCAACAATATTAATAATTTAAAGTCGGCCCATAAACTAAAAGCAAAAAAATAAAAAGCAAAAGCGTGAAAAAAGATCCCTCCCCCCCCAACCCCTCGAAAAAGAGCCAAGCGGCAGGCGCATGAACTAATACTAATATTACCCCCATTTTCAAGATGGCAACTTCATGAAAAGAAAGAAAAGAGAAACTATATAACACCCAGATATAAATACAGGGTTGTAAAAAGAAAGAATATAAATCAATCAAAATGAAAAAATAATATAAAAAAGCAAAAAATCATTAATAAAAAAAAGGATAACCATTGAAATTTAAAATAGTGTAATATGCCTTTAAAAAAAGATTCCATATTCAAATATAAGAAAATGACGTTTCAAAAACAGAGACTTATGGGAAGAAGAAACGACATTTTGAAAGGACCATATTACAGAATATAAATGTAGATTCGCCAATCTTTTTTTTTAAAAAAAGGTCATCAAAATAAGATTAAAAAAGGATTCAATAACCACTACAATATATATAAAAAAAGTCCAAAAATTCAGACATTCCTCCCATTCTCAAATACAGGCAAATAAACGCTTATGGAAAGCAAAGTCTTATGGGAAAAATAAACGACATCTTAAAAAATAAATCATTATTACAAAATCTTAACATATATATCTAATCCAGAGGAAAAAAACTTAATTAAAAAAAATTATAGTAAAATTAAAAGAGCATCTGTAAATCATGATAATAAAAAAAACCAGGTCGACAGACCAAAGTAAAAAGCTATACCGCAGCTTCATAAGTTAAAGCCTAAAAGCGGAATGGCGTCTTCTCTCCAAAAATTCTTCAACATAACACATAGTTCAACTTGTACTAGAAGACCGATATTCTTCAACGAATTTCTTCGCTTCTTCCAGAGTATTAAAGAAGCGCTGACTGTCATCACTCAACGTAATTCTGAGATTTGCTGGGTATCTTAAAGCTTGTTTTAAGTCCAATCAAATGAATCTCTGCCATCACCGGTTGAAAAGCGATTCTCGCCCTCATCACCTCGAATGAATAGTCCTCCACAATACGAAACCTGTTGTTTTTGTGAGAAATCATACCTTTCTGACAAGCTAATCGAATTAAAAGCTCTTTCTCCCGAGGATAATGGAGACGGACAATCACAGCTCGTGGCTTGTCTCTCACAGCCGAAAATCTCGGAACTCTGTGGGCACGGTCAATAGTAGGTTTAACCCGCAAAGCGTCCTTGCCAAAAATTTCCCACAATAAGTTAGAGAAATATTCAGTTAAGTTACCAGACTCAACATTTTCGGGAAATCCAATAATACGCAAGTTCTGTCTGCGAGATCGGTTTTCAAGATCAGTGATTAAGAAGCTGTTCTTGAGTCTGGATATCTAGGCTTTCAATCTTCTCCCAAAACGTAGAAAAGAGGAAAGTGAGCATCCTTGACAATGCTTCTTTAAATCGCGGCAAGAGGCGGAGAGGGAAGAGGTAAAAGAAGCTCGGAGAGAAGCATTTTTTTTAACTGATCAGGGCAAAGAAGATAGACTGTGCAGGCACGTGACATAGCGCGCCAAAGGTTTAAAAAGAAAGGCCGCCATATACAGCGGCCATCATCGTAGCGGCCATCGTTGGAGTGGACTGAGGCAGAGTGGGATAACTTTTGCTCAATCAGGCTTTGGTGAGAACAGGCAGAGACAAGGTTTGAATGGGCCACAACTGCACAAGTGCATGAAAGTCGGCCCGTGAGGCAGCAGGAGAATTTAAATAGCGAGCAGAGACTGAGGACGAGCTTCACTCCAGGTCAGGTAAGGCTGGGAAAGCTCCTTTAATTAATCTAATTAGCTTAGGAGTAGGTAATGGAGGCAGCAGTTACGGCAGTTGAGTGCTCCGTTTGCAGTATGTGACAAGTCAGGGCGAGCACAGCTGTCCCTGATGACTACACCTGCGAAAGGTGCATCCAGCTGCAGCTCCTGACAAACTGAGTTAGGGAACTGGAGCTGGAGCTGGATGAACTACGTATCATTCGGAAGGCAGAGGCAGAAATAGACAGGAGTTTCAGGGAGATAGTCACCCTTAGGAGTCAGGAGACAGGTAGTTGGGTGACTGTCAGGAGAGGGAAGGGGAATAGACAGAATGAGCAGAGCACCCCTGTTGCTGTTCCCATCAACAATAAGTATACTGTTTTGGATACTGTTGGTGGGGATGACCTACCAGGGACAAGTTGCAGTGGTTGCATCTCTGGCATCGAGACTGTACCGTCAGCTCAGAAGGGAAGCAGGGAAAAGAGGAGAGCAGCAGTGATAGGGGATTTGATAGTTAGGGAGACAAATAGGAGGTTCTGTGGAAGAGATTGAGAATCCCGGATGGTTTGTTGCCTCCCTGGTGCCAGGGTCTGCGATATCTTGGATCGAGTTCTCAGTATTCTCAAGAGGGAGGGTGAGCAGCCAGATGTCGTGGTCCATGTAGGGACCAATGTCGTGGGTAGGAAGAGTGAGGAGGACCTGAAAGGTGAGTTTAGGGAGCTAGGTGCCAAGTTAAAGGACAGGACCTCCAGGATAGCAATCTCAGGATTGCTACCAGTGCCACATGCAGGTGGGTTTAGAAATAGTAAGATAGTGCAGATCAACACGTGGCTGAAGACATGGTGCAGGAGGGAGGGCTTCAGATTTATAGATAATTGGGAAGTTTTCCAGGGAAGGTGGGACCTGTTCCGGAGGGACAGTTTACATCTGAACTGGAGGGGGACAAAGATTCTTGCGGGTAGGTTTACTAGAAAGGCTCCAGTGGATTTAAACTAGATACGAGGGTGGAGGGGAACCAGTGTGTAGGAACAGATGTATGAGAGAAGGAAGAAGAAGACAGTAAAGTTCTTTTTACTGTTAGAGATAAGCAGAGGAAGAGGTGGAGAATTTCTTAAATGCATTTATTTTAATGCTAGGAGCATTGTAAGAAAGGTGGATGAGCTTAGAGCATGGATTGATACCTGGAAATATGATGTTGTAGCTATTAGTGAAACATTGTTGCAGGAGGAATGTGATTGGCAACTATATATTCCTGGATTTCGTTGCTTCAGGTGTGATAGAATCCGAGTGACAAGAGGGGTAGGTGTTGCATTGATTGTCAGAGAAAATATTACAGCTGTGCTCAGGCAGGATAGATTAGAGGGCTCATCTAGTGAAGTTATTTGGGTGGAATTGAGGAATGGGAAAGGCTAGGGAATGAAATAGGTCAGGTGACGAAGGTATGTGTTGGGGAGCACTTCGGGTCCAGTGATCACAATGCCATTAGTTTCAATATAATTATGGAGAAGGATAGGACTGGACCAGGGTTGAGATTTTTAATTGGGGAAAGGCTAACTTTGAGGAGATATGAAAGGATTTAGAAGGAGTGGATGGGACAATTTGTTTTATGGGAAGGATGTAATAGAGAAATGGTGGTCATTTAAAGGTGAAATTTTGAGGGTACAGAATCTTTATGTTCCTGTTAGGTTGAAAGGAAAGGTTAAAAGTTTGAGAGAGCCATGGTTTTCAAGAGATATTGGAAACTTGGTTCAGAAAAAGAGAGAGATCTACAATAAATATAGGCAGCATGGAGTAAATGAAGTGCTCGAGGAATATAAAGATTGTAAGAAGAATCTTAAGAAAGAAATTAGAAAAGCTAATAGAAGATATGAAGTTGCTTTGGCAAGTAAGGTGAAAATAAATCCGCAAGGTTTCTACAGTTATATTAATAGCAAAAGGATAGTGAGGGTTAAAATTGGTCCCTTAGAGAATCAGAGTGGACAGCTATGTGTGGAGCCGAAAGAGATGGGGGAGATTTTGAACAATTTCTTTTGTTTGGTATTCACTAAGGAGAAGGATATTGAATTGTGTAAGGTAACGGAAACAAGAAGGGAAGTTATGATGATGAAAGAGGAGGAAGTACTGGTGCTTTTAAGGAATATGAAAGTGGATAAATCTCCAGGTCCTGACAGGATATTCCCTAGGACTTTGAGGGAGGTTAGTGTAGAAATAGCAGGTGTTCTGACAGAAATATTTCAAATGTCATTAGAAACGGGGATGGTACCGGAGGATTGGCATTTTGCTCATATTTTCCCATTGATTAAAAAGGTTTCTAAGAGTAAACCTAGCAGTTATAGGCCTGTCAGTTTGACATCAGTGGTGGGTAAATTAATGGAAAGTATTCTTAGAGATGGTATATATAATTATCTGGATAGACAGGGTCTGATTAGGAACCGTCAACATGGATTTGTGCGTGGAAGGTCATGTTTGACAAATCTTATTGTATTTTTTGAAGAGGTTACAAGGAAAGTTGACAAGGGTAAAGCAGTGGATGTTGTCTATATGGACTTCAGTAAGGCCTTTGACAAGGTTCCGCATGAAAGGTTAGTTAGGAAGGTTCAATCGTTAGGTATTAATATTGAAGTAGTAAAATGGATTCAACAGTGGCTGGATGGGAGATGCCAGAGAGTAGCAGTGGATAACTGTTTGTCAGGTTGGAGGCTGGTGACTAGTGGTGTGCCCCAGGGATCTGTACTGGGTCCGATGTTGTTTGTCATATACATTAATGATCTGGATAATGGGGTGTAAATTGGATTAGTAAGTATGCAAATGATACTAAGGTAGGTGGCGTTGTGGATAGTGAAGTAGGTTTTCAAAGTTTGCAGAGAGATTTAGGCCAGTTAGCAGAGTGGGCTGTACGATGGCAGATGGATTTTAATGCTGATAAGTGATAAACGTAATAGAGAAATGGTGGTCATTTAAAGGTGAAATATTGAGGGTACAGAATCTTTATGTTCCTGTTAAGTTGAAAGGAAAAGTTAAAAGTTTGAGAGAGCCATGGTTTTCAAGGGATATTGGAAACTTGGTTCGGAAAAAGAGAGAGATCTACAATAAATATAGGCAGCATGGAGTAAATGAAGTGCTACATTTTGGTAGGAATAATCCAAATAGGACATACATGGTAAATGGTAGGGCATTGAAGAATGCAGTAGAACAGAGTGATCTAGGAATAATGGTGCATAGTTCCTTGAAGGTGGAATCTCATGTGGATAGGGTGGTGAAGAAAGCTTTTGGTATGTTGGCCTTTATAAATCAGAGTGTTGAGTATAGGAGTTGGGATGTAATGTTAAAATCATACATGGCAATGGTGAGGTCAAATTTGGAGTATTGTGTACAGTTCTGGTCACCGAATTATAGGAAAGATGTCAACCAAATAGACAGAGTACAGAGATTTACTAGAATGTTACCTGAGTTTCAGCACCTAAGTTACAGGGAAAGATTGAACAAGTTAGGTCTTTGTTCTTTGGAGCATAGAAGGTTGTGGGAGGGACTTGATAGAGGTATTTAAAATTATGAGGGGGATAGATGAGTTGACGTGAATAGGCTTTTTTCATTGAGAGTAGGTGAGATTCAAATGAGAG
This sequence comes from Hypanus sabinus, assembly GCF_030144855.1. Classification (NCBI taxonomy): domain Eukaryota; kingdom Metazoa; phylum Chordata; class Chondrichthyes; order Myliobatiformes; family Dasyatidae; genus Hypanus; species Hypanus sabinus. The sequence continues at coordinate 72,693,727 of NC_082718.1, read as the reverse complement.
GACATGAGTTGAGACTTAGGAGGCAAAAATTTAAGGGTAACATGACGGGGAATTTCTTTACTCAGAGAGTGGTAGATGTGTGGTACGAGCTTCCAGTAGAAGTGATAGAGGCAGGTTTGGTATTGTCATTTAAAGTGAAATTGGATAGGTATATGGACAGGAAACGAATGGAGGGTTATGGGCAGAGTGCGCGTCAGTGGGACTAGGTGAGAGCAAGCGTTCGGCACGGACTACAAGGGCTGAGATGGCCTTTTTCCATGCTGTAATTGTTATATGGTTATATAGGGTTTCCTGAAGAAACACATGATGAAGGTGGACTGGATGGAAGGAAGTGATGGACTGGACAGAGTTTACCACTGCCTATACCAGACCAGTTGCCATGCCAGGGTGATGCTCTCTTTTAACTGCATATGACTGAGCGGATTTGTTTTGCTTAAGGACTTCTTATCAACTGAGGCACAAGAGACTGCAGATGCTGGAATCTGGAGCAGCAAACAATCTGCTGGAGGAATTCAATGGGTTGTGCAGCATTTACAAACAGAAAGGAGTTGTTGATATTTTGAACTAAACCCCTGCATCAGAGCAGGGTTTTAACCCACAACATTGACAGCTTCTTTTCTCCCACTGACCCTCTTAATCTGTTGAGTTCCTCCAGCAGATAGTTTGGTGAGCTGATGAAAGGTTTTGATGTAAAACATCAATGATTCCCTTCCTTCCACAGATGCAGCTTGGCCCATTGAGTTCCTTCAACAGATTGTTCGTTGTTTAAGATTAAGATAACCCTTTATTTGTCACATGTACAGTGAAATGTATCACTAAAGTGAACAACCAACACAGTCCAAGATGGACTAGGGCAGCCCACAAGTGTAGCCATGTTTCCAGTGCCAACATAGCATGCCCACAATTCACTAACCTCTAACCCGTATGCCTTTGGTCAGTGGAAAGAAACCCATGTGGTCACAGGAAGAATATACAGACTCCTTTCAGACAGCAGCAGGAATTGAACCCAGGTTGTTGTTGGTGTAAATTGTTACACTAATCGTTACAGCACAGTGCACCCTATGGAAGCTTTCTAATTATCATTACTTATTTTCCATTTTGAATTCCAAATTTAATGTTTTGACTTCTTCTCTTGGCTGGGAGTTGAACTTGTATCCCTAAATTAGACCTAGCACTAGATACTAATCCAGTGCTACCAAACGCAGTCTTCATATCAGTTGCAAGCCCTTCCTTGTGGACTGAGGACAAAAGCTGAAACCAACACTGGCTTAAAGGCTGAAACTAATGTTACTCTTTTTCTCTGCTTTTTTTCTTCATAGACAAAATATGAGAAGGTGGTGAAGGATTTGACTTCTGTTGAGAAGCAGCTGGAGGAAGCTGTGCAACAACTGCAGTCAAGGGAGTTGGGAACCACAGTGACGGGTAAAATAATGTCACCGAACAGGTTGCCTGTGTGTTCATGTAATGATTTCCCCAGTGCTCCTCATATTCTGTCCAGCTGATGTGCACCATCACTGCATCCTGTCCAAAGCCTCCACATCCTTCCTGTAAAGGAGTGATCTAAATTGCAGACAGTATGTGGAGTCATTAAATAAAATGTCATTACCCTGTATTAGTTGCCAGTCCCACTTTGCGAATAGAACATCAGGGTGGTGGATGTTCTGCACAGAACCAATTTGGCAACAGACCTCTTAGATGGAGACATGAGTTTTTACCTTGGAAAATCAATATTCCCAATTGAGAGTGAGAGTACCCAATGAGTGATCAGAATCAGAATATGGTTTATTGTCACTTATGTATGTTGTTTTGTGACAAAATGCAGCACAATACATAAACATTTCTACAAATTACAAAAGGTAATCAATAAAGCATAGTGTGTAGCATTACACTTTACAGTGCCAGCGATCAGTAATTGGACTTCAACTCATGCCGCTGTCTGTAAGGAGTTTGTGCATTCCCCCCATGACCACGTGGGTTTCCTCTGGATGTTCTCCCACATTCCAAAGGGTTAGGGTTAGAAAGTTGTGGCCATGATATATTGGTGCCAGAAGTGTGGTGACACTTTTAGGCTGCCCCAGCACATCCTTGGACTGTATTGGTTGTTGGTGCAAATGATGCATTTCACTGAATGTTTCAATGTACATGTGACAGAAAAGCTAATTTCTATCTTTAATAATGCAAAGTACAACTAACGAGATAGTGTTCATGTGTTCATCTCTGCCCCGCCCCAGCTCTGTGATAGCTAGTTCAAAAACAAAGAAAACTGCATAAGCCTTAAATCTGAACTAAAAATCTGGAAATATTCAACACATTGAGCAGTCTCTGAGGGTATTTAGGATGAGATGTCAACAGCAAGCTAGGAGTGTGAAGACCATTGCAAGTTCTGGTTTCCAGAGTGAGCGATGTAAACATTTTGCTTTTGATTCCAGCTTGTTGCCCCTGTTATTTTTTTTTCTAACACTTTCTTTATGATAGTAGCAAAAAGATTAAATAAACCCTGATCTTGGGGAGGCTGAGTTGACTCCATTTTGTATCCTGGGTGAACAGAGCATTCCTGTATTGTGATTCCCTCACCCAGCATTGCTGCACTGCTTGTTATAAAAATGCAGTACATACAACCCATGCATTTGATGTATCCATAGAACTTTCATGTGTGCAAACTTGAAATGGTTGGAGCAATAGTGGTCAGATGATTTTTTTCTTGCTAACTCAGGCTGATTGGCTACACCGGGCAGGCTGTGCATTTGACTCATTTCTAATTGTGATCAATTGAAGGGTTACGCAACAGATGGACCAAAAGTGACAAATGGACTGGATCAGTTAAGCGGGACAGATTCCTCTCTCAGTAGGATATAAGAGAACCTGTTAGGCTTAAACAGTGATCCAGCTAACCTTCTCTGGCCAGTCTCAGCTGATGGGCCCCTAAGATGCCAAAATATCTCAGGTTCAACTTCATAACCATATAACCATATAACAATCACAGCACGGAAACAGGCCATCTCGGCCCTCCTAGTCCATGCCGAACTCTTAATCTCACCTAGTCCCACCTACCCGCACTCAGCCCATAACCCTCCACTCCTTTCCTGTCCATATACCTATCCAATTTTACCTTAAATGACACAATTGAACTGGCCTCTACTACTTCTACAGGAAGCTCATTCCACACAGCTATCACTCTGAGTAAAGAAACACCCCCTCGTGTTTCCCTTAAACTTCTGCCCCCTAAGTCTCAAATCATGTCCTCTCGTTTGAATCTCCCCTACTCTCAATGGAAACAGCCTATTCACATCAACTCTATCTATCCCTCTCAAAATTTTAAATACCTCGATCAAATCCCCCCTCAACCTTCTACGCTCCAATGAATAGAGACCTAACTTGTTCAACCTTTCTCTGTAACTTAAGTGCTGAAACCCAGGTAACATCCTAGTAAATCGTCTCTGCACTCTCTCTAATTTATTGATATCTTTCCTATAATTCGGTGACCAGAACTGCACACAATATTCCAAATTTGGCCTTACCAATGCCTTGTACAATTTTAACATTACATTCCAACTTCTGTACTCAATGCTTTGATTTATAAAGGCCAGCATTCCAAAAGCCTTCTTCACCACCCTATCTACATGAGACTCCACCTTCAGGGAACTATGCACTGTTATTCCTAGATCTCTCTGTTCCTCTGCATTCCTCAATGCCCTACCATTTACCCTGTATGTTCTATTTGGATTATTCCTGCCAAAATGTAGAACCTCACACTTCTCAGCATTAAACTCCATCTGCCAACATACATCCCATTCTTCTAACCGGCACAAATCTCCCTGCAAGCTTTGAAAACCCACCTCATTATCCACAACTCCTCCTACCTTAGTATCATCAGCATACTTACTAATCCAATTTACCACCCCATCATCCAGATCACTTATGTATATTACAAACAACGTTGGGCCCAAAACAGATCCCTGAGGTACCCCGCTAGTCACCGGCCTCCATCCCGATAAACGATTATCCACCACTACTCTCTGGCATCTCCCATCTAGCCACTGTTGAATCCATTTTATTACTCCAGCATTAATACCAAACGACTGAACCTTCTTAACTAACCTGCCATGTGGAACTTTGTCAAAGGCTTTGCTGAAGTCCATACAGACTACATCCACTGTCTTACCCTCGTCAACATTCCTCGTAACTTCTTCAAAAAATTCAATAAGGTTTGTCAAACATGACCTTCCACGCACAAATCCATGCTGGCTACTCCTAATCAGATCCTGTCTATCCAGATAATTATTAATACTATCTCTAAGAATACTTCCCATTAATTTACCCACCACTGATGTCAAACTGACAGGTCTATAATTGTTAGGCTTACTTCTAGAACCCTTTTTAAACAATGGAACCACATGAGCAATACGCCAATCCTCCGGCACAATCCCCGTTTCTAGTGACATCTTAAAGATCTCTGTCAGAGCTCCTGCTATTTCTACACAAACTTCCCTCAAGGCCCTGGGGAATATCCTGTCAGGATCTGGAGATTTATCCACTTTTAAATTTCTTAAAAGCACCAGTACTTCCACCTCTTTAATTGTCATAGGTTCCATAACTTCCTTACACCTTACACAATTCAATATCCTTCTCCTTAGTGGATACCGAAGAGAAGAAATCGTTCAAAATCTCTCCCATCTCCCTCGGCTCCACACATAGCTGACCACTCTGATTCTCTAAGGGGCCAATTTTATCCCTCACTATCCTCTTGCTTTTAGTATAACTGTAGAAACCTTTTGGATTTACTTTCACCTTATTTGCCAAACCAACCTCATATCTTCTTTTAGCTTTTCTAATCTCTTTCTTAATATTCCTTTTACATTCTTTATATTCCTCGAGCAATTCCTTTACTCCATGCTGCCTATATCTATTGTAGACATCTCTCTTTTTCCGAACCAAATTTCTAATATCCCTTGAAAACCATGGTGCTTTCAAACCTTTAACTTTTCCTTTCAACCTAACAGGAACATAAAGATTTTGTACCCTCATAATTTCACCCTTAAATGACCTCCATTTCTCTATTACATCCTTCCCATAAAACAACTTGACCCAATCCACTCTCTTAAATCCCTTCGCATCTCCTCAAAGTTAGCCTTTCTCCAATCAAAAATCTCAACTCTAGGTCCTGTCCTGTCCTTCTCCATAATTATATTGAAGTTAATGCTATTGCGATCACTGGACCCGAAGTGCTCCCCAACACATACATCTGTCAGCTGACCTACCGCATTCCCTAACAGGAGATCTAACACTGCCCCATCTCTAGTCGGTACTTCTATGTATTGTTGCAAAAAACTATCCTGCACACATTTCACAAACTCTAAACCATCCAACCCTCTTACAGAATGAGCTTCCCTGTCTACGTGTGGAAAATTAAAATCTCCCACCATCACCACCTTGTGTTTACTACAAATATCTGCTATCTCCTTACACTTTTGCTCTTCCAACTCACGGTCCCCATTCATGACTTGCCCAAAGTTAAAAGATCAGCAATATTTATCATATGCACAATAAAAGATTGAAACTTGCAGTGAAATGGATTGTTCTGTGGCATTGACCAACACTGTCTGAGGATGTGCTGGGGGGCGTGGGGCAGTTCATAAGTGTTGCCATGCTTCTGGCATCAACATGGCATTCCTACAGCTTACTAATCCTAACAGTCTGTCTTTAGAAAGTGGGGGAAAGCCATAGCACCTGGAGGAGATCCACGTGGTGACAGAGAGACAGTGGTGGGAATCGAATGCCAATCAGTGATCGTTGGCATTGTGAAGCAATTGCATTAATCTTTACACCCAAGTATTAGTTTATCAGCCCTGATAATGTCAGATATAATTGATAACTTTTCTTGTATTTGCTACTCCACAAATATTTGCCTTCTGATGTTACATGTCTTGTGTTAGAGGATGAATGGAAAATGCAGGTCGATTGTACGTTGATGGAAATGGAGTTTCTTCGGAAAAGGATCCACATGTTTGAGGAAAGGATAGATTCAGAGCTACAGATCAGACAGGAACTGGAACATAAGGTAAAGAGCCTGGGTTTTGAGGGGAAATATTATTGTTCTGGAAATCTTCCAAGGTTTTCCTGGTCTCCTGCCATCAATCTGATCTTCTATTGCGAGCTTTTGTCAAAAGATTCATTATTTTATATACACTGTCAGAAACGCATGGGTATCCACTTTATTGTTTTAGGAACATTTAAGATCATGTTCAAGTTTATCTTTGTTCAAGGCATACATTCACAGGGTAGAAATGTTTTGAAAATTAGTATCCTACTGCAATAACACCTGCATTACAAGATAAAATCAAACGCAAGTTAACGTAAGATTAAATTAGCATAAATTATATATAATGTACATGTGTAAAATATAAACTAAAATAAATAATGACATGAGTACAAGACCGGAAGAGCAAAAAACTATAGTGCAAGGTAGCATTAAGGTTTTCTGTTCAAGAGCTTGTGGAAGCGGGGAATAGATGTTGAATCTTGAATGTGGGTCTTCAGGCCTGTACCTCTTGCCTGAAGGCAACAATGAGAAGAAGGAACCAGAATAAATTCAGCAACCAGCATAAAAAGAGGGGGTGGGGGTTGGGGATCAGGAAGAATATAGCTAGAAGGTGACAGGTGAAGCTGGGTGGGTGGGAAAAGGAAGGGGTTGGAGGTGAAGGAATCTGATAGGAGAGGAGATTGGACCATAGGAGAAAGGGAAGGAGTTAGGGACCCAGGGAGAGGTGATGGGCAGGTGAGAAGGTCAGAGTGGGGAATAGAAGAGTGGAAAGGAAGGGATTTTTTTTTTGCCAGGAAGAATGGATTCTTATGCCATCAGGTTGGAGGCTACCCAGACAAAATATAATGTGTTGCTCCTCCACCCTGAGGATGGCTTCTTGTAGATGTCTTTGGTGGGGAGAGCTGTATGCCTGATGGAACTAGCTGAATCCACCAGTTTCCCCTGTAGTTATGCATTGGAATTTCCATACTAGGCTGTGATACAGCTAGTGAGAATGCTTCCAACAGTACATCTGCAGAAGTTTGTCAGAGTCTTCAATGACATGCCAAACTTCCTTAAATTTCAGAGAAAGTAGACACCAACCTACCTTATTTGAGGTTGTACCCAAGTGTTAGGCCCAGGATAGGATCCAAGACGTTGACACCAAGAAACTTAAAAGATGGCCTAGGACATTTCCAGGAGGAAATGTTGACAAGAAAAGTCCAGTGGTAGACTTAAGTTACATTGGAGTATCCAGTCTCTGTCATAATGAGGAATGTCTCCAGCAGTCGATTTAATAGTTGCTTTTCTTTTGATCAGAAGATCCTGTTGAACTCTGTTAGTGTGGAATGCTGATTCGCTGATTTATTGACGGATGGCAGGGGTGAATGGCGGAGGAGCTGCATGGCCTCAAGTTGTGGGGCTGCCTGTTTACAGCCACCCAGTGAGGAGTGAGTCAGGTGTGCTCCACCAGAGACGCTGTGGCAAGGCATTGGATAATTGAGAATTAAACATAGGACCAACACATACAACATGCTGCAGGAATTTAGCAGGCCAGGCAGCATCTAGGAAAAGAGAACAGTTGACATTTCGGACCAAAACATTGACTGTACTCTTTTCCTAGATGTGGCTTAGCCTGCTGAGTTCCTTCAGCATTTACGTGTCTTGCTCAGATTTCCAGCATCTGCAGATTTTCTCTTGTTAATAAAACATGGGACAACGTTTCTTCTCTCAGTAACTGCAGAATTTTGGAATTCTATGATGTTTCACTTAGGGTTGAAATATCTAATACTAGAGAGAATACATTTCAGATGAGAGCTGGAAATTTCAAAGGAGAGGTGTGGTGCAAGTTTTGTTGCACACAGAGTGATGGGTGCCTGTAATGTACTGCCAGGAATGCTAGTGGAGTCAAATACAAAAGTGCATTTAAGTGGCTCTTAGGCACATGAATGTGTAGAGAATGGAGGGACGAGGACATTGTGCAGAGAATGGATTAGTTTAGTTAGGCCTTTAATTAATTAGTTTGGTACTATTAGTATAGCTGAAGGATCTAATTCTGTGCTGTACTTCTCCATGTTTTAAGTTCTCAGACTGCTGACCATCTCAGTGTGAATTCATGCCTGAGATAAGTAGAATTTTGAACTGGATTCCAGATAGGAAAGTGGAAATGAGTTCCAGATCAGATTGACCATGAATTTTTGGAATGGTGAAATTGGCTCAAGTTGCTGAGTGGAATGCTACTACATCTGCATCTTATGTTATTTTGTTTCTCAGCTTTCAGACCTGCAGCAAAATTATGAGCGTGCCAAGCGGGATGTTCAGCAGCTCAGGAGGAAAGGAAAGCAGTTGTCTACGGACTTGGAGGACACCAAGGTGTTGATGGAAGGTCAGCAAAGTCGCAATCATGAGCTGGAGAAGAAGCAGAAAAGGTTTGTCTGGGCTCTCCAAATAGCAGGTTCTTCTAATGTGTATTAGTGATATTGCCTAACAGCTCCAGGGAACTTGGTTTGATTTTGATCCTCGGTGCTCCCTAAGTCCAGTCTTTGCATTCTCCCTGTGAACTTTGTCAGGTGCTTCACTCTCCTCCCCAATCTCAAAGATATGCTGACGGGTTAATTGGCCTTTCAAAATCATTGCTTAGTGAAGGTAGGCGTAGGGGAATTGATGGGGTTCCTTCCTGAGAGCTAACATGGATTCGATGGGCCAGATGGCTTCCTTCTGTGGTTTTACAAGTAATATTCTGATTAAGATCCATTCTTTCAGCCCCTGTACAGGAGATGGTGAGCGCTTGCCTTTCAAATCTCAAAGTACATTTATTATCAAAGTACCTACAGTATACGTCACCATGTACTACTTTGAGATTCATTTTCTTGCGGGCATTCACACCTTGTCCTTCCAGGAATTCCATGCTTGCCACCTTCTCTGGACAGCAGCTGATACTGGCCTTCTGAATCTCCCAGTAGCTAATGGCTGAGTGTTTGTTGCAAGCAATTTTGAAAACAGTCATTCAGAAAGACCATGTGGGCTTGCAGACGAATCTGGTGTAATGTGAAGCTGCCGTGGCCTTTTACAGATATATATTGAGGCACTCTCCTCATTCAACCATCCGTATGCCCTGATTAGGATGTGTCAGCATTTTTCCACATCTCATACTTTTGTTCTGCCTTTATCAGTGCACAGTGATGACAATGAATTATATCACCATAGTGGCTGTGTTACTGGTCTGGTAATCCTGAGGCTGGAATATGAATCCAAATGTAATGGTTGGAGCTGAGCAATTTAAAATCAGTTAACTTATTAATGAATCAGAATACATTGGAATAAAAAGCTGGTATCCGTAAAGGGTACTGTTCTGGCTCACACTATCCGAAGGGGAAGGACATAAGATGGCTACAATGATAAGGAGGAAAATATTACACTGGTGCATCGAGTCTATAATGCAGTCAACAGGACACTTTCGTTGTATGGTTTGTTAATGTGATGTGGGTGTTGCTGGAAAAAAACGAGCTTTTATTGTTTATCTCCGTTTGGCTTTCAGAAAGCGGTGGTGAGTTGCCTTCTCGAACCAATGAAGATGTTTGATCAGTGCTCTTTGGAGATAAATGAATGCAATACATTTGCAAGTTAGAAGAGTCTAGGAGGGTGTGGAAGCTAATGGGAGAGGTATGGAGAGCTATGGCACAGTTGAGGGTCAATGCAAATAGGCAGAATTACAGTTTGACATGGACTAGATGGGTCAAAGGGCCTGTTTTGGCGCTGCAAGTGCTCTATGACTACAAACGTGCAACATGGTAGGAATGCTACAAGCGGTGGTGTTCCCCTGGCGCTACTGCTATAAGTGATACAGATCTGAGAGATTGAAGAGGTGTTGCCAGGGTAACTGATAGGGCAATGGACACTGGTGCGATTTGTAGTTGGTGTGGGGACAGAATGCTTGCACTGTAGTTAGTGCAGTCGACCATCCTAGAGCAGCACTGGTGCGGGGACTGAATGTTTGCACTGTCGTTGGTACAGTTGTCCATCGTAGATCAGTACTGCTGTGGGGACTGAACGTTTGCACTGTAGTTGGTGCAGTCAACCATCTTAGAGCAGCACTGGTGCAGGGACTGAATGTTTGCACTGTAGTTGGTACTGTTGACCGAACTAGAGCAGTACTGGTGCAGGGACTGAACGTTTGCACTGTAGTTGGTACTGTTGACCATTCTAGACCATTACTGGTGTAGGGACTGAATATTTGCACAGTATTTGGTACAGTCTTCCATCCTAGAGCAGCGCTGGTGCTGGGACTGAATGTTTGCACTGTAGTTGGTGCAGTCAACCATCCTAGAGCAGTACCAGTGCAGGGACTGAACGTTTGCACTGTAGTTTGAACAGTTGGCCATCCTATTGCAGTACTCATGCAAGGACTGAATGTTGGCACTGTAGTTGGTGCAGTCAACCATCCTAGATCAGTACTGGTGTGGGGACAGAATGTTTGCAGCTTAGTTGGTACAATCTTCTATCCTAGAGCAGTACTGGTGCAGGGACTGATGTCAGGACTATAGTTGGTGCAGTTGGCCATTCTAGAGCAGTCCTGGTGCAGGGAATGAATGTTTGCACTTTAGTTGGTACAATCTTCCATCCTAGAGCAGAACTGGTGCGGGGACTGAATGCTTGCACTGAAAGATACAATGCTGTCCAAGATGGTTACTTTATCCAGCAAGATTCTACCCTTTTTCTGAAGAGATTCTGTAACATTCCTGATCTGTGTGTTGTACATCTTGGTAAGGCTTTCAGTTGTGCTTGGGAAGTAGATTTGAGACTCAGCCCACAGGCTATCCTGTCCTTATCAGATTAAGAATCTGAATTATTATCACTGACATATGTTGATTTGTGGTAGCAGTATACTGCAAGAGATAAAATATTACTTTCTTACAATAAAATATGAAAATAAATGAATAAAAAGTGTAGAAGAGGAATAGTGAGGTAGTTTTCTTAAACTCTTCAGAAATCTAATGGAATCTGTTCCTAAGATATTGAGCATGAGTTTTCAGGCTCCCGTGTCTCCGCATTGATGGTAGCAATGAAAAGGGGGCCTGTCCCAGGTGGTAAGGGCCCTTAATGATGGATGTGACCTTCCACAGGCAACGCCTTTTGTAGTGTCCTTGATGGTAGGGAGGGTTGTGCCTGTGATGGTGCTGACTGAATCTATAACCCTCTGCAACCACTTGCGATCTTCTGTATTGGAGTCTCCATGCCAGTTAGAATGTTCTCCATGGAAATTTGCAAGAGTCTTCAGTGATGTACCAAATCTCAAAGTTCTAATGAAGTAGAGCTGCTGGCATGCCTTCTTTATGTTTCCATCACCTGCTTAATAATAAAATAACAATCTCATTATGCCCCTCTTTAGTAACCATGGTACTCGAGTGCTGCTTTGTTTTCTGGTCAATGGACCACTTAATAAAGGGTTGTCTTCAGTTCATTGAAAATGGTGACTTTCTGGGAAAGATACTGCACTTTCTGTTTTGATGTTAAACTTGATCAATTTTACCAAGTCTGGTCCTTTTCACTGTCTCATTCAGAGTAGAGTTTACTCAGGATTTGTTGCTATCTTAAGTCCGTTTCTGTTTCATCCTCTCTACGCAGGTTTGATATGGAGCTGGCTCAAGCTCTTGGCAAGGCAGCCTTTGAGAAGACCCTTCGTGAGAAGGTATCACAGGAAAGTTACACTTTGAGGGCAGAACTTTACCGTGCACAACAAAACATAAAGGTGAAACCCAGTTTATAATGTTCTAGTACGTTAAACTTCAATTATTCACAGTGTTTGAGTATGCCAAACTAGAATGTATTTACAATATTCTGGTATGCTGAACTCCAAGGCTATTGCAATGTTCTAGTATGCCAAATTCTAGAGCATATCAGTATTTACACTGTTCTAGTATGCTGAGCTCCAAGGTATTTGCACTGTTCTAGTACACTGAACTCCAGTGTATTTACAATGTCCTAGTATGTGGCACTCCAAGGTATTTACAATATTCTACTTTTGTTCCATGGATGCTGCCTGGCCTGGTGAGTTTCTACTGCATTTTATGTGTGTTGCTCAAACTCCAGGCCCTGCTGATATTGAGTGACTGCACTCAGCAGTGCAGATCATTATCAGCAGTGCATTGCAGATCATTATCAGAAATCTTGGAAACATGCTGACCATGAAGGCCCTTACATTTTCCTAGTCTCCTATTTTAATCAACCTTCATGTTTTGAAGTTCAAAGTAAATTTATTATCAAAGTATATATACTATATGTCACTATATACAATCCTGAGATTCACTTTCTTGTGGAGAGTCACAGTATATACAAGAAACACAATTAACTCAATGAACAACCACATCCACTCAGATGGAAAACAACCAATGTGCAGAAAAAAATAACAATAATAAGTAATAAATAAATAAATATTGAGAACCTGAGTTGGAGAGTCTTTGATGTTGCGTCCATAGGTTGTGGGAACTGTTCAATGATGGGGTGAGTGAAGTTATCCCCGCTGCTTCAGGAGCTTGATGATTGAGGCCTAATTCCCTAACCTGATGGTGCAGGTCCTAAGGATTTTGTACTACCTTCCTGATGGTAGCAGTGAGAAGAGAGCATGGCCGTGATGATGGATGTTGCTTTCCTGTGACAGCGCTCAGCATGGATGTGCTCAATAGTAGGGATATCTTTACCCATGATGTATCCACTAATTTTTGTAGGCTTTTCTGTTCAACGGCATTGGTGCTTCCGTACAAGGCCATGATGGAACCTATCAATATATTCTCCAACATCTATGGAAGTTTGTCAATATTTTAGATGACATGCTGGATCTTTGCAAGCTTCTAAGAAAACAGAGGCATTGCCATGCTTTCTTTGTAATGGCATTTACATGCTGCATCCAGGACAGATCCTCTGAAATATTGACACTGTGGAATTTAAAGTTGATGGCCCACTCCACCTCTGACATCCTGATGAGGATCGGCTCATGACCTCTGGTTTCCTTTTCCTGAAATTAATAATCATCTCCTTGGACTTGCTGACATTGAGTGAGAGGTTTTGCTGTGGCATCAATCAGCCAAATTTTTAATCTCCCTCCTATATGCTGATTCATCACCATCTTTGACTCGCCCAATGACAACGGTGTTGTTGGAAATCTTAAATATGTCATTGGAGCTCTGGTTGGCCTCAGTCATAAGTATGTTGTTCGTCTTTCGGAGTCGAAGATGACCACGACTTCAGTCAGGTGGAGGGATTGTGACTGGTGAGGCCAATCCGGGCCCTGAAAGCTCGCCCACATGTGGGACACATGAGGATAGCTGCTGCAGTGGAAGTGGAGGTAGCTCGAGCCTTGCGTGCGGCGCGTTTCCTCTGAGCCTCTGCGATGCGTCTGATTTCCGCTGCATACGCTCCTTTAGTGGTCCTGCTCCACCAGGTTGGGCGGTCCAGAGCAAGCGATTCCCAGCTACTGGGATTGATGTTGAGGTCTTTGAGGGACACTTTGAGGCAGTCTTTGAAACGTTGCTTCTGCCCTCCAACTGAGCGCTTGCCCTGGCTCAGCTCTCCATACAGCAGCTGTTTTGGTAGTTGACTGTCAGACATCCTGACGACATGGCCAGCCCATCTGGCTTGGGCTTTCTGTAGGAGGGTGTAGACGCTGTGGGTGCTAGCCCGCTCCAGGACCTCCGTGTCTGGGACTTTGTCCTGCCATCGTACGTGGAGAAGTCTGCGGAGGCAGCTCAAGTGGAAGTGGTTGAGCTGTTTAGTGTGTCTGCTGTAGACAGTCCAGGTCTTGCTGGCATAGAGGAGGGTGGTGAGAACCGCTGCTCGGTAGACCTTCAGCTTGGTGGTAAGGCTGAGTCCTCTCTGCTCCCATACATTCTCATGGAGTCTCCCAAAGGCTTTGGCAATTCTGTTGCTGATCTCTGCATCGATGTTCATCGCTCGTGATAGAGTACTGCACAGATAAGTAAAACTGTCGACTGCCAGTAGCCTCTGCCCCTTTACTGTGATGTGTGGTTCCTGGTAGGGCTTTCCGGGTGCGGGCTGGTACATAACTTTGGTCTTTTTGGTGCTGATTGTAAGTCCAAAGTTGTCACAGGCTTGTGAGAAGCAGTCCATTTCTCGCTGCATCTTCTGCTCTGTGCTGGCGTTGAGGGCTCAATCATCAGCGAATAAGAGGTCTCTGACGACGGTCTCCTTTACCTTTATAACAGCCTGTAGATGCCAGAGTTTGAATAGCCCACCGCCGGTCCTGTATCTGACGTGTATACCATCCTGACAATCGCGGAAGGCATCATTCAGCATAGCAGAGAAGACCATGCTAAAGAGTGTAGGGGCGAGAACGCATCCTTGCTTCACACCGTTCATCACTGGGAAGGCTTCTGACTCGTCACCATTATCCAAAACTTTCACCATCATGCCATCGTGGAACTGCTGAACAATTGTGATGAACGTGATAAGGCAGCCAAACTTCTCCATTATCTTCCATAAGCCATCTCTGCTGACCGTATCAAATGCCTTGGTCAGATTGACGAAGGTCATAAAGAGGTCGCTGTGCTGCTCTTGACATCTCAGATCAGGTGCAGGTTATTCTCAAGAGGGAGGGCAAGAATCCAGATATTGTGGTCCATGTAGGGACCAATGACGTGGGTAGGATGAGTGAGGGGGTCCTGTGTAGGGAGTTCAGGGAGTTAGGTGCGAAGCTGAAGAGCAGGACCTCCAGGGTAACAATCTCAGGATTGCTACCTGTGCCACATGCGAGTGAAGCAAGGAACAGAAGGATTATAAAGATTAATACGTGGCTGAGAGGGTGGAGCAGGAGGGAGGGCTTCAGGTTTGTAGATAATTGGGCTTTGTTCCAGGGAAGGTGGGATCTGTTCCGAAGGGACGGTTTACACCTGAACTGGAGCGGTACTAACATTCTTGCAAGGAAGTTTGCCAGTGCTTCTTAGGGGGGTTTAAACTAAATTTGCAGGGGGCGGGGATCCAGAATGTGAGAGAGGATAGCGAGATGAAGAATAAAGGGCAGGTGGGGACTACACGGTTCCGGAATATTAAGTGTGTAGTAGAGAAAGGTGAGGTGGAACAAGTGATAAGGAGGACTCATGTACAGAGGGATGGTCTGACGGAACATGGAGTTAAATGTGTTGAAAGAATAAGTAAATTTAGGAAAGACAACAAAATTCTAGGGGCGTATAGCCCGATGGGAGTTTGGGGAGCTGGGTTAAGCACAATAGGCAGCGTTTCAAACAGAGAGAGGAGAAATGGGCTAAAAATTCTATATCTGAATGCACAAAGTGTCAGAAATAAGGCGGATGAGCTTGAAGCCCAGGTGCGAATGGGTAACTACGATGTTGTTGGGATAATGGAGACATGGCTGCAGGGAGATCAGACCTGGGAAATGAATGTACAAGGGCATACGTGCTATCGTAGGGACAGAAATGTGGGCAGAGGGGGTGGGGTGGCCCTGTTGGTGAGGAATGAGATTCAGTCCTTTGCAAGGGGGGACATAGGGTCAGGAGAAGTAGAGTCTGTGTGGATAGAACTGAGGAACAGTAAGGGCAAAAGGACCCAAATGGGTGTTGTCTACAGGCCACCAAACAGTAGCAAGGATATTGGGTGCAAGTTGAACACTGGCATGTGGCAAAGGTAATGTCGCAGTAGTTAAGGGGGATTTCAACATGCAGGTGAATTGGGAGAATCAGGTTGGTGCTGGACCACAGGATAGGGAGTTTGTAGAGTGCATTCTTGGAACAGCTTGTATGAGAGCCGACCAGGGACAAGACTATTCTGGATTAGTATTATGTAATGAACAGGATTTGATAAGTGATCTCGCAGTAAAGGAGCCATTAGGAGGTAGTGATCACAATATGATAAGCTTTTATCTGCAAATTGAGAAGGATAAGGGCAGCTCGGAGGTGTCAGTGTTGCAGATGAACAGGGGAAACTATGGAGCCATGAGGGAGGAGCTGGCCAAAGTTAACTGGACGGATAGCCTAGCAGAAAAGACAGTGGAACAGCAATGGCAGGTATTCTTGGGAATAATGCACAAGGTGTAAAATCAGTTCATCCCCCAGAGAAGGAAGGATTCTAAGGGGGGAAAGGGGCCATAGTGGTTGGCAAAGGAAGTCAGAGATTGAATAGCATTAAAAAAAAGGAAATATGACAGAGCTAAAGTGAGTGGGAGGACAGATGATTGGGAAGTTTTTAAGGAACAACAGAAGTTAACTAAAAAGACAATACGGGGAGAAAAATTGAGGTATGAACGCAAGCTAGCCAGGAATATAAAGGAAGATAGCAAAAGCTTTTTTAGGTATGTGAAGTGAAAGAAGATAGTTAAGAAAAATGTTGGGCCCTTGAAGAATGAATTGGGTAAAATTGTTATGGGAAACAGAGAAATGGCAGAAGAATTTAATGAGTACTTTAGATCTGTTTTCACTAAGGAAGACACAAGCAATCTCCCAGATGTATAGATGGGCTAAGGACATAGGGTAACAGAGGAAATGAAACAGATTGACATTTGGAAGGAAACGGTGATGAGAAGACTGATGGGACTGAAGGCTAACAAATCCCCAGGTCCAGATGGTCTGCACCCTAGGGTACTAAAGGAGGTGGCCCTGGAAATTGTGGAAGCATTGGTAATCATTTTCCAATGTTCCTTAGATTCAGGATCAGTTCCTGAGGATTGGAGAATGGCTAATGTTATCCCACTTTTTAAGAAAGGAGGGAGGGAGAAAACAGAGAACTATTGACCTGTCAGCCTGACATCGGTGGTGGGAAAGATGCTAGAGTCCATTATTAAGGATGAAATAGTGGCATATCTAGTTAGCAGTGATAGGATTGGGCCGAGCCAGCATGGATTTACCAAGGGTAAATCATGCTTGACTAATCTGTTGGAGTTTTTCGAGGATGTAACCAGGAAGTTAGACGGGGGAGATCCAGTGGATGTAGTGTACCTCGATTTTCAGAAGGCATTTGATAAGATCCAACATAGAAGATTGGTGGGTAAAATCAAAGCTCAGGGCATTGGGGGGAAGGCATTGACATGGATAGAAAACTGATTGGCAGATAGAAAGCAAAGGGTAGCGGTGAATGGATGTTTCTCGGAATGGCAGGTGATGACTAGTGGGGTGCCACAGGGCTCGGTATTGGGACCACAGCTGTTTACCATTTACGTTAACGATTTGGATGAAGGCATAGAAAATAACATCAGCAAATTTGCTGATGATACTAAGCTGGGTGGCAGTGTGACATGTGATGAGGATGTTAGGAGAATTCAGGGTGACTTGGATGGGCTGGGTGAGTGGGCAGATACTTGGCAGATGGCATTTAATGTGAATAAGTGTGAGGTTATCCACTTTGGGAGTAAGAACAGGAAGGCAGATTATTATCTGAACGGTGTAGAGTTAGGTAAGGGAGAAATACAAAGAGATCTCGGAGTCCTTGTTCATCAGTTACTGAAGGTGAATGAGCAAGTGCAGCAGGCAGTGAAGAAGGCTAATGGATTGTTGGCCTTTATTTCAAAGGGAATTGAGTACAAGAGCAAGGAAATCCTCTTCCATTTGTACAGAGCCCTGGTGAGACCACACCTGGAGTATTGTGTACAGTTTTGGTCTCCAGGGTTAAGGAAGGATATCCTGGCTGTAGAGGAAGTGCAGCATAGATTCCCGAGGTTAATTCCTGGGATGTCTGGACTGTCTTACGCAGAGAGGTTAGAGAGACTGGGCTTGTACATGCTGGAATTAAGGAGATTGAGAGGGGATCTGATTGAAACATATAAGATTATTAAGTGATTGGAGAAGATAGAGGCAGGAAATATGTTCCAGATGCTGGGAGAGTCCAGTACCAGAGGGCATGGTTTGAGAATAAGGGGTAGGTCATTTAGGTCAGAGTTAAGGAAAAACTTCTCCCAGAGAGTTGTGAGGGTCTGGAATGCACTGCCTCAGAAGGTAGTGGAGGCCAATTCTCTGGATGCTTTCAAGAAGGAGCTAGATAGGTATCTTATGGACAGGGAAATCAAGGGATATGGGGACAAGGCAGGAACCGGGTATTGATAGTAATTGATCAGCCATCAAAATGGCGGTGCAGGCTCGAAGGGCCGAATGTTCTACTTCTGCACCTATTGTCTATTGTCTATTGACATTTTTCCTGGAGTTGGCGTGCAGCAAATATCATGTCGACAGTTCCATGCCCTGCATGGAAGCCACACTGGCTGTCTGGGAGGAGACATTGCTCAAGGTGTTGGAGAAGGCGATTAAGCAGGACTCAAGCCAAGAACTTCCCAGCTATGGACAGGAGGGAGATGTCTCAGTGATTGTCACAAGACTGGGGGTTGCCTTTCCTCTTGTAGATGTGGACTATGCTGGCATCTTTCAACTGTTCCGGGACCTTTCCTTCGTTCCACATAGACTGGAAGAGCTCAGTCAGCTTCTGCATCATGAATGGGCCTCCTGCTTTGTGGACTTCAGCAGGGATTGCATCTGATCCTGGTGCTTTGCTCCAAGAAAGCTGCCTGATGGCTTTTCTGACTTCTTCTTCTGTGGGGAGGTTGTCAAGGTCCAGGTTGATCTCCACCTGAGGTAGGCGAGCAATGGCCTCATCATTGATTTCGGCAGGGCGGTTGAGACCTGGTTGAAGTGTTCAAGTGTTCATCTCTCCAAAATCTGCTTTTTCTCTGTCAGCAGCCGAGTCCCATCTGCACTGAGGAGTGGGGAGGAGCCATAGGACTGAGGTCCATACATAGCCTTCAAAGCATCATAGAAACTCCTGGTGTCGTGACTGTCTGTGTAGCCCTGGATCTCATCGGCCTTATTGCTGAACCAGAAATCCTGATCCCATGGAGTTTTTTCTGCACTTTCCATCTTGCACTGGCGAAGGCGTTTATCTTTGCTTGTGATGTGGGATCGTTCTGGTGCGCTCTGAACAGTTGGTGTTTCTCTGACAACAGTGCCTGTATCTCCTTGTCGTTCTCATTGAACCAGTCTTGATGTCTACGGATTGCTGCTCCGAGGTGTTCGAGAGCAGTAGAGTAGACAGCATCTCTGAAAGCCGTCCACTGCTCTTCATTGCTGGTGTGGTCATCCTGGGGTGTGTCAAGCTGCCTGCTATCTAGGTCTTTATGAAATTCTTCTGCAACTATGCTGCTCTTCAGCTTGGAGACATTGAGCCTCTTTGCAGCCTTCTGACCTTGGGGTCTTCTCGCAGGCAGAATGCGAAGTTTAAACTTGGACACTATGAGTTGATGATCCATCCAGCAGTCGGCACCACACATGGCCTTTGTCACTCTCACGTCTTGCCAGTCCCTCTTTCTGGTGATGACATAGTCAATCAGATGCCAGTGCCTAGAGCGTGGAAGCATCCAAGATGTCTTGTTATGGGTAGGGAGGTGGAATAGGGTATTGGTGATGACAAGGTCATGCGTAGCGCATGTCTTGAGGAGCAGCAGGCCATTGCTGTTACACTTGCCAATACCATGTCTTCCAAGAATCCCTCCCCAGGTCTGGTAATCTGTCCACACTCTGGCGTTAATGTCCCCGAGGACAATAAGCTTCTCTGACTGTGGGACTGCTGCTATAAGGGCATCAAGTTCTTCATAGAACTTATCTTTGATGACATCAAGGTTGGTCATCGTTGGGGCATATGCACTGATCAGCGTTGCACTCCTCTTACTGCCAAGTGGAGCTGAAGTGTCATCAGGCGATCGTTGATGCCCTCTGGAAGCTTGGCAAGTTTATGAGCGAGGTGGAATCAGATGGCAAATCCAATGCCAGCCTCTCGTCGTTCAGTGCTGCTGCGACCGCTCCAGAAGAAGGTGTACCCACTACCACGTTCTGTAAGCTGGCCCTTGTCTGCTAGGCGTGTTTCGCTGAGTGCTGCAATGTCCACATTATAGCGGGCTAGTTCTTTGGCGACCAGTGCTGTTCTTCTTTCTAGTCTGACAGCCTTGGTGATGTCAAGCAGAGTTCGCACGTTCCATGTTCCATGTTGAGCACATTCATTTTCATCTTCTTTGTAGTTCGACCGCTGACTGGGATCCCCACCAGCTGCGGTGTGCTGGCCAGGGTAAGATGAAGCAGGCTATGTTTGAGGCACCTTTTCTAGCCCCTTCCTCCATGGAGGTAAGCACAGCGATCCTAAAGAGGACTGCTCAGACACCCAGGGAGCTGCCGAGCTCCACTGCTGCTTCATTTCAGCGGAGAATGACCCAATGCCCTGGGCCGCCTGTGTGCAGGTTTGTGACTACAGATTCCAGTGTATCCACACCTGTTGCTTTGCCACTCGCCCATCGCCACAGGACTTGAAGTTTTCACGGAATGGGTATAAAGGGAGTAGAGCAGAGGACTAAGCGCACAGCCTTATGTTGCACCCATGACCTTGTAGTCTACATTCAAATTCATCTGTGATACCTTGGTTTAGCAGATCCATTGTGCATACTTCCAGTCATGGGACACTTGCATGGTATGGGGTTGACATTGACTTAGCTGTTCATGCCACTATAGGCTGACACTGGAATCACAAAATGATTTCTTCTCTACCTTGTTTGACAGGAAAAAGGATCTGAAGCCACGATGTTAAAACAGCAAATAGCAGAGCTGAAGGCTGAATTGAGTGACCTCACATCCTGTGAGCCCCAGGACAAGGAGACGGTGGCACAGATGAAGAAGCAGCTTCGCCAACTTGAGGCTACAACAAAAAAGCAGAGTAAAGAGATGAGTGAACAAGTGGGAAGCATCGAGCAGCTGGAACAGGTCAGCCAGGATCTGGGTGGGCAGCATCCAGAGCCACCCAAGCTATGCCTTTAACTGCCAGCTTTCCTTTTCCAATCCAAAAGTAAGCAACAAATTGTCTGCAGTCTTGGAGAACATCACAAACAGGGCTTCACTGTCTCCCTGTTCATGGCATAGACACATCATTCTGGAATTGTTAGTCATTTGGAGACCTGCACAAGGGATGAGATTAAAGATTAGATTTATTTTGAGTCACAGTCACATAGTAACCCATTATAGCACTAATTCACATGTTGTCTGTAAGCAGTTAGTATAATCTTCCCAAGAATTAGCCAAAGCTGAGAATTAACCGCAAGGAAATTCAACTTCATACAGAAGATTCTCCTCCACACTCCCTCTAGTGCTTTCACATCCTTCCTCCAGTGTGGTGACCAGAAATGCATGTAATACTTTGAGCAAGGTCTAACCAATGATTTATGAAGTTCACACATAACCTCCCTGCTCTTGTATTCACGTGCAAGAGCACATCAGCCAGGATATGGCAATTGCCCCACACCCACTGTAATAGGGGTATTTTATCCTCCATCAATCAGTCTGCCATTCAGTGACACTGTGATTAATCTGTGAACTAACATCATGCAGCTCAACCTACCCATGCCCCTTGATCTTTAACGGTAAATCTTACTTTAATTGCCTCTCGAGGACCTTTTGCAATAAACAGAGAAGCAGAATTGAAATGCATATTGGCTATTATAAGCTCAAATGGCAGAATAGGTTGAGAAACTGAACGGCTTGCTCCGGCTCCCATGTCCTTATACAGTTTAGATTTAGAATTTTGTTTCTTACATCTATCTCACAGCACGAGGGAGTAAAAATCTTAATGTTGCAACTCTGTTACAGTGTACAAGCAATAAGGAAGGGAAATGTGGGAGGATATTGCCCAAACACTGAGACTGCATACATGTATTTTCAGTCAGATATGTAGTCAGATCGATGTGTATTGATAAATCTGATGGCCTGGTGAAAGATGCTGTCCCAGAGCCTGTTGGTCCTGGCCTTAATGCTGCAGTACTGTTTGCCAGACAGTAGCAGCTGAAACAGTTTGTGACTGGAATCCCTGATAATCCTTCGGATCCTTTTTTATGCACCTGCTGACGTAAATGTCCTAAATAGAGGAAAGTTCACATACGCAGATGTGCTGGGCTGTCAGCACCACTCTCTACAGTGCCCCGTGATTGAGGGTAGCACAGTTCCTGTACCAGGCGATGACACAGTCAGTCAGGATGCTCTCGATTGTACTCTTGTAGAAAGTGCTGAGGATTTGGGGACTCATGCCAAACTTCTTCAGCCTTCTGAGGTGAAAGAGGTGCTGTTGTGCTGTTTTTGTTCACCACACAGCCGATATGTACAGTCCAAGTGAGAACCTCAGTGATGTGTGTGCTGAGGAACTTGGAACTACTCACCCTCTCAACTGCAGTCCCATTGATGTCAATAGGGGTTATCCTGTCTCCATTCCTCCTGTAATCAATGATCAACTGCATTTTTTTCAAAGGGAGAGGTCGTTTTCTTAGCACCACTGTGTCAGGGCATTGACTTCTCAGTAGGCTGTCTCATCCTTGTTGGAAATAAGGTTTATCAATGTTGTGTCATCTGCAAATTTGATCAGAAGATTGGGAGCTGTGCATGGCAGCACAATTGTGGGCTTATGGGGAGCAGAGGATGGGGCTCAGGATATAGCCCTGGGTGATCCTGAGATGGTCAGCGGGGCAGAAGTGAGCAAGCCCACTCTTACCACCTGCTGGCAATCCGACAGGAAGTCTAGGCTCCAACTGCACAAGGCAGGGTGCACGCCAAGGTCTCTGAGCCTCTTGTCAAGGCTAGGGGGAATAATGGTGTTGAATGCTGAACTGTAGTCCTAGAACAGCTTCTGGTATTAAGCATCCTTCTCCAGATGTGTAAGGATGGTGTATAGAGCTGTGGTTATTGCATCATCTGTCGATCAGTTGTGTCGGTAGACAAATTGTAGGGGTTCCAGTGTGGGTGGTAGCAAGTTACAGATGTAGTCCTTGACCAACCTCTCAAAGCATTTGCTTATGCTTATGACAGCCCTAACTTTACAAGGAAGTCAAAAGCACATAAAGGTATGGTGGCAAGCGGAAGTTATCCATCCTCTCCAGCCTATTCCAACATTCACATTTATTATGGCTGCTCTTGAGTTTTTATTTAGCGATATCATGGTAACAGGCCCTTCTGGCCCAAACCCTCACCACCCAATTACACCCATGGGATCAATTAACCTACTAACCTATATGCCCTTGGAATATGGGAGGAAACAGGAACATCTGGAAGAAACCCACACAATCACAGTGGAGAACATACAAACTCCATACAGACAGTGGCAGGAATTGAATCTGGGTTGCTGGAACTTTAATAGCATTATGCTAACCACTACACTACTATACTAAACTCAGTTTTGCTTCCCTGCTCATTAATTCCCTTGGCTAACAAATACCTGTTGATTTCAGTTTGTTGTGTTTTGAGGGAACCAGCATTGCATTTCCATCGACATTTTAAGAACTATTCCCCAATACCATTGGTGAATGACCTAGCTATAAAGTAAGGAGAAAGTACCCTTTATTCTGGACAGCAAATAATTCCTCTCTGTGTTATTCCTCAAATTATTTGGTTACTGTAAGCACCCCAAAGGGCACAGCCTCATTAGAAAGAGCAATGCACACAAAATGCTGTAGGGACTCAGCAGGTTAGGGAGTGTCCTGACTCCTAATGAAGGCTCTCAGACCAAAACATTGACTGTTTATTACTCCCAGTAGATGCTGCCTGGCCTACAACATTTTGTGTGTGTTGCTCTGGATTTCCAACATCTGCATAATCTTTTGTGTTCAGGATAGAAAGATCTTCTTTTAGAACAGAGATGAGGAGGGATTTCTTTAGCCAGAGGGTGGTGAATCTGTGGAACTTACTGCCACAGTCAACTGTGGAAGCCAAGTGTTTAGGTATATTTGAAGTAGAGTCGATATGTTCTTGATTAGTGAAGGTGTCAAAGTTATGGGAAGAAGGTAGGAGGATGGGATTGAGAGGGAAAATAAATCAGCCATGATCAAATAGCAGCGCAGACTTGATCGGCTGAATAGCCTAATTCTGCTCCTGTGTCATAAGGTCTTAATAGGACTGTCTGGTTGAGGCATCATACACTACTTTGCTACACCTCCTGCTGGGTCCATTGTCTGGATTTGAGTAGGCAATGCTGGGAAATGCATGGTTGAGATTTGCTTGGGTTGCTTTGGTGGCTGACTGGGCTGTCCATAACCATGGATTTGATTAGACACTCACCTATAATACCTTCCAGAGGAATCATGATCTTAAACCCATTTCTAAAGTGAGGAGAGACATATGGTTAAAATAAAAGCTTTTACTGGCTGTATTTTATGTGCCTGCATTATGGTTGTACAAGTTTTTACAATTGTACAACAATGCATTTGCTCTCAATGAATCATTTCTCAAAATTGGGTCACTATAGATCAATATTCTCCCAACCCAGCATTCATTGTCTGCGATGCATGTTGAAGCAGATAAGAGACCTCGAGAGAGCAAGCTGTCGAGGCCTGCATTGTCAGTGTGTGCGGGGAGGGATCCTTGTTAAGATGTCATGAAAAGAGCAATTAAATGATTTCTACACCTGTCCAAAACTCTTTGAACTTCCAGAACCATAACATTGAAGAAATACACTTTCACTGAGGCTAGATAATATAGAAGCAGCTTAATTTTCAGAGGTGCTGAATAATATGATTGACACATTGCTTTTAGAGCTAGGTTGTCTACATTGCAGACAATTACCCTGGTCCACAAATAACACATCTGGTTATCTTACTGCAAATACAAAGACAGCGTTTGGTGATTTGTCCACGAATATCTGAAGGCACCTAGTTTATCCTGCTCCTGTTTGTATCCTGATAATGTTTCTCAAAGTCTGCTGAGAGGAATTGGCTCTACACTATTCCTCCCAGCAAAGCTTACCAGAGGCTAGGTAAACCTTTCTATTTCTTTCAATAGGATAAAACATACCAGGAGGCGGCAATTCAGCCCTTTTATCTGTTCCATCTTTCAACAAGATCAATTTTAGTTGTTAAAACATGTTCAAAGTAAATTTATTATCCAAGTACATATATGTCATAATATAACACCCTGAGAGTCATTTTCTTGCAGGCATACTCAGTAAATCCAATAACCATTAAATAATCAAAGACCACACCAACAGAGCAGTCAGCTGGTGTGAAAGAGACAACAAACTGCAAATACAAAAGAAAGAAAAAGATAAATATATGCATACATATTTAAATAAGCAAGCATTAAATATCAAGCCAACACTGATTTCTCTAGATGATAGTTCCACACTCCTGTCACCTTCGCACTGAAGAAAAATCTCTTAACTTCTTTCCTGAGAGGATTGAGTCTGATTTTAAAGTTACGTTCCTTTGTCCTGGGATTGCAGTATGAAAGGAGGCCAATCAGCCCATTGAAGCATTGTTGGCTCTGTGCAAAATAAGCTCCACAAATCCTGCTCTCCTCCATCTCCCTGTACACATATATTTTAATGTTATCAAATCGGATCTATTCCATTACTGTCTGACCAGTGCTTTCAATCCCTGTATATAAAAGATTTTCCTTTGTCATTTTTGCTTCTTTGGCCAATTCCACCATTCAGCAAGTGCTAGGGAATGTATGCTTGAGCTCCTTTAGCAGATGAATGGATAGTTAATGGCATTGAACTTACTGAGCATGATCGCTCCCATAACCTATTGGAGGCTATTATCTTGATCTTTTGCTATTCACAGTATTATTAATGAGTTGGATAAGAATATGTCCAATGTACCTTTCCACCAATGGGAACAAATCCAACCTATCTATTCTGTCTAGACCATAATTTTAATTACCCTCTTGACATCACTTTTCCAAGGACTTCCCAACTTCTTCAGTCTACCCACAGAACTAAAGATTATCATTGCTGGAACCATCCCAGTCTCACATTTCTGTAACCCTCCCAAAAACCTTTAGGTTTTATCTCATCCTGTGGAACAGTCTTTTCTATTCCTCTGTCAATTCCTTTCAAAATGCTAAACCTCTCAAATAAGTCATACATACCTCATCTAGACAATATAACCCCAAAAGCCTAGTGAGCTTGGGTGAATGTGTTTTCTCCCCTAGGACTGACAACTCCTTGGAAGATGCAATGAGTGCCCTGTATCCGAAGCATCCAATGGAGTCGAACCAGGACCAAGGTGTTCTACATCCTCCCTTATGTTCTACCCTTCCAGTTACAAGGTGTAGGATCCCATAAATCTTATCAATGACTTCTTCAAATTTAAAAATTAACTTCATTCATGACAATACATAGAGGAAGTACACTGAGTACACATCTGTTCAGATAATCAGTGAACATCAGAGTAATGTATCGAACAGTGCAGAACTGTACAGGCCCTTTGGCCCACAATGTAGTGCTGATCTTTGAAGCTACTTACTCTAAGATCAATCTAACTCCTCCCTCCAACATAACCCTCCATTTTTCTATCATTCATGTCCCTATCTAAGAGTTTCTTACATATTCCTAATGTATCTGCTTCAACCTCCACCCTAGCAATGCATCTGTGTGTAAATAAACCTATTTCTGACATGCCCCTCTCCCATACATTGCTCCAATCGCATTAAAGTTATGCCTCTACCTGTTAGCCATTACTATTGTGGAAGGAAGGTGCTTGCTATCCACTATCAATACCTCTTATCACAGAGGAATCACATTTTTATACATCTTTTCCTCTATTCTCGATACATTAGAATAATACATTTTTTAATAATTTGGCTCCGCAGAAGAGAGTGCATGTACAAAGCACGCAAAACAGGCCATTTGGCCTAACACATCCATGCCAACTGAATGGCCTAAGTCGGTCCTATTTGCTTGGGTTTGGCTTGTACTCCTCTAAGTATTTTCTATCCACTTACCTCTCCAAATGTTTGCTAAACTTTGTGCCAGCATTTCAGCTTGTGTGGAAGAAGTTGCTCCTCAGATCCCTTTTGCAACTTTCACCTCTCATTTCACCCTCTAGTTTTGGTCTCCCCTACCCTGGGGAAAAGACTGCGGCTATTCACCTTATCTGTCTCATGTCCTCCTTGAATGATACTCCCATGAAGTACTTAACAGGACTCAACTCCTCACTGTCCAGGGGTGACAAGCCCAAAACTGTGGTCGTTCCTCACAAAGTCTTTGTATTGACTGAGCCCATCAGTATAAAATCCTGCGTGCTTGAATGGTGTCTAACAGCAACGTGCACCTGCAAACATCTCCTTAGTCTGGAAGGACAGCTTGGCTCAGTCTGACCAAAGCACAATTGACAATGAGATGATGACCAGTTGACAGGGGTCTTAGTGTGTACCCTGGGAAAAATCTGTAGGTTTTATACTCCATGACAACTTTTCAGAGATCAATATACCTTATTGAAATGATATCTATACTTAAACCATTTCACTTTCTTAAAGTTTAGAGATACCTCGCAGAACAGGCCCTCCTGAGCCACACTGCCCAGCAACCCACTGATTTAACGCTAGCCTGATCAAATACAATTAACAATGTTCAATTGTAAATACTAACCAGTATTTCTTTGGACTGTGGGAGAAAACTGGAGCACCAGAATGAAACCCAAGCTATCACAGGGATAACTTACAAGCTCCTTATAGGAGTTTCTCAGTTCCTCACAGGAACTGAGCTCCGAACTCCAATACCCTGAGATGTAATAGCATCTAGCTATCCTCTACATTACCATGGCATTTAGATCTAGATTCATTGATTATTTCATTGATTATTTTATCTAGATTTTTCTTCCTTTTGGTTCTAGTGGATGACTTCAGACAGTAACAGATTCTACCTGCACATGTTACCACTTCATTTAATTCATTCAACGCCTTTCTGTAATTAGATGCTCCCCGCCACGCTGCACCATCCATCATCAATCATTTTGTCATTGTCGACCTCAGTTGTGATCTTCATTATGTTATCTAAATCATTAATGCTTGTTGTGAGTAATTGAGGCTCTACAGCTGATCCAGGTGGGAAATCATAATACCTTCCTCCTCATTTGATAGAAATCTACTATTCCCACCTTCTGTCCTTTTATTGCTGAACCAATCTCCTAACAACATTAGTAATTTGCCTTCAGTTCCCACGGGTTTAATCTTAACTAATGGCCTTTAATGTGGAAGTTTATTGAATGGATTCTGCCTGAAATACACTGTTGTTCTATCTGCTGTTCAAAAAATTAAATTAGGTTCATTAGCTGTGAGCCTATCCTTTTGGGACGGGTAGAGCTCAGTTCGAGTTCCTTTAAGGAGTCCAGTTACTGTGTGTGAGAAAACAAAGTGTAATCTGCATTTGTATAGCCAATTTCATAGATTTACTTTGTCCAGTGGCAAACAGTGTAGTTCAGTCACTGTGTTGGAAATAAGGTTTGCTTTTACAAACAGTGAGATGATGATGTCTGCATAATGTTTAATGCTTTTAGGTCTGAGGATGAGATGTTGAAACTAACCTTAAACTCTGTTCCTAGGGGATGAATGGGAGGTGAATGCCATGTTAGGGGATGAATGGGAGGTGAATGCCATGTTAGGGGATGAATGGGAGGTGAATACCTTGTCAGGGGATGAATGGGAGGTCAGCTCCATGTTAGGGGATGAATGGGAGGTGAATACCTTGTCAGGGGATGAATGGGAGGTCAGCTCCATGTCAAGGGATGAATAGGAGGTGAACGTCATGTGAGAATTTCAGAGTCTGAGATATCACAGACCCATGTGTAAAGATACCATGACTATATCCTCTTTATTTTGTCATAGATACAGGCAGTAAAGAAGGGGCCTGTATTCTTTGCCCATTCTTATCTCCCGTAATGAGGGTATGATGAGCCCCAGTTTGAGGCAATGTCGCCCGTGCAGTGAAGGCACTCCTGTTGCCAAAGTGGAGAAAGTTCCATAATTTAGACCCTGTGATTAAAAGATATGGATATAAAGTGGTAGGAGAGTTGTTGTCAGTGTCATTCCCATATGTCTGCTGCTCTTGTCCTGGTGGGTGGATTTGGATGGTGGTGTCAGTGTCATTCCCGTAAGTCTGTAGCCCTTGTCCTGGTGGTTGCATTTTGAAGGTTGGGTTGAAGAACTACAAAGGATTAGAATGGATTTTGCAGGGTGCTATGATGGTGTAGTGGCTGGCAGGAAGCTGTTACAGCTCGGGGCACCAAAAATCAGAGTTCAATTCCAACATCATCTCTATGTCCTCCCTGTGGAATGCATGAGTTTTTCTCCAGGTGCTCCGGCTTCCTCCCACAGTCCAAAGACATAGTGCTTTAGTGGGTTAATTGGTCATTATAAATTGTCCTGTGTTCAGCTAGGGTTAAATCGTGGATTGCCGGACAGCGCAGTTAGAAGGGCCTATTCCACGGTGTATCTCAATAAATAAATTTCCCATGTCAGGGGATGTAAGTCACAAAGAGAACCTTCTTAACCAACACTCCCTACTCCCAGCCTGTGAATCAATCCAAAGAGGTTAAAGAGAAATTAGCTTTATTTGTCACATGTACATTGAAACAGGCAATGAAATAAGTTGGTCTGCATCAAATCAAATCAATGAGGAACTTTCTGAGCAGCCTGCAAGTGTCGCCATACTTCTGCTGCCATCATAGAAAGCCCACAACCTGCTTGCTCTAACAGTATGTGGAGCAAGTCAGGGCACCCAGAGGAAATCCACACTGTCCTGAGGAGAGTGTTCGAACTCTGTGCAGACTGTGGAAGGATTTGAACCCAGTCAGTGATCACTGGAGCTGCAACAGTGGGTTTGTGGTCAATGTGGACAGCTTGTTGCTGTATACATCTGAGAACTGGGCCATTTTGAGTGATATTGAAGGCAAAAAATTCCTGTGCTTACTCAGCACAGAGGCAATACTGACAGGAAAGGAGCTGATGGTCAGCTTCTACAGACTTTTTAAAGCATCTTCCACAATGAAACAGAGTTCAGAGTTCAAAGTAAAATTAATTATCTATATATGTAATTGTCACTATATATAACCTTGAGCTTCATTTTCTTGCAGGCATTCACAATAGAGGAAAGAAATGCAATAGAATCAATGAAAAACTACACACAAAGACTGACAAACAGCCACTATGCAAAAGAAGACAAAATTGTGCAAATAATAAATAAATAAATAATACCGACGACATGAGTTAGAGTCCTTGAAAGTGAGTCCATAGGTTGTGGAATCAGTTTAGTGAAATTACTCATACTTGCTCAGGAACCTGATGGCTGAAGGGTAATAACTCCTCCTGAACCTGGGTGTGGGACCTACCTAAGGCCCCTGCATCCTTTTCCTGATGAAAGCAGTGAGAAGAAAGCTGCTTTCTTGTGGCAGCAATCCTTGCAGATATACTCAGTTGTGAGAGGGCTTTACTTGTGATGGACTGGGCCGTATCCATCACTTTTTGTAGGCTTTCTGGTTTTTGGGCATTGACATTTCCAAAACAGGCCATGATGCAACATTAAAGAAGTAAAAGTTGTTAAATGGGCCTTGCTGATAGTTTCTATTTCTGATGTGACATTTTCCTCCTCTTAAGCATTTGTTACCTTCTTACCTAGTTAGATTAATTCTCAGTCTGTTATTCTCTTTCTTTGTTGACATTGATCTTTGCTTCTCAGTACCTATTTGTTGCTACAGTCTCTCTCTATTTATAAACCATATAACAATTACAGCATGGAAACAGGCCATCTTGGCCCTTCTAGTCTGTGCCAAACACTTACTCTCACCTAGTCCCATTGACCTGCACTCAGCCCACAACCCTCCATTCCCTTCCTGTCCATATGCCTATCCAATTTTGCTTTAAATGACAATACCGAATCAGCCTCTACCACTTCTTCTGGAAGCTCATTCCACACAGCTACCACTCTCTGAGTAAAGAAATTCCCCCTCATGTTACCCTTAAGCTTTTGCCCCCTAATTCTCAACTCATGTCCTCTTGTTTGAATCTCCCCTACTCTCAATGGTAAAAGTCTATCCACGTCAACTCTATCTATCCTCCTCATAATTTTAAATACTTCTATCAAGTCCCCCCTCAGCCTTCTACGCTCCAAAGAATTAGGACCTAACTTGTTCAATTTTACCCTGTAACTTAGGTGCTGAAACCCAGGTAACATTCTAGTAAATCTACTCTGTACTCTCTCTATTTTGTTGACATCTTTCCTGTAATTCGGTGACCAGAACTGTACACAATACTCCAAATTTGGCCTCACCAATGCCTTGTACAATTTTAACATTACATCCCAACTCCTATACTCAATGCTCTGATTTATAAAGGCCAACATACCAAAAGCTTTCTTCACCACCCTATCCACATGAGATTCCACCTTCAGGGAATTATGCACCATTATTCCTAGATCACTCTGTTCTACTGCATTCTTCAATGCCCTACCATTTACCATGTATGTCCTGTTTGGATTATTCCTACCAAAATGTAGCACCTCACGCTCATCAGCATTAAACTCCATCTGCCATCGCTCAGCCCACTCTTCTAACTGGCCTAAATCTCTCTGTAAACTTTGAAAACCTACTTCATTATCCACAACGCCACCTACCTTAGTATCATCTGCATACTTACTAATCCAATTTACCACCCCACCATCCAGATCGTTAATGTATATGACAAACAACATTGGACCCAGTACAGATCCCTGAGGCACACCACTAGTCACTGGCCTCCAACCTGACAAACAGTTATCCACCACTACTTTCTGGCATCTCCCATCCAGCCACTGTTGAATCCGTTTTACTATTTCAATATTAATAGCTAACGATTGAACCTTCCTTACTAACCTTCCATGTGGAAACTTGTCAAAAGCCTTACTGAAGTTCATATAGACAACATCCACTGCTTTACCCTCATCAACTTTCCTCGTAACCTCTTCAAAAAATTCAGTAATTGTCAAACATGACCTTCCATGCACAAATCCATGATGACTGTTCCTAATCAGACCCTGTCTATCCAGATAATTATATATACCATCTCAAAGAAAACTTTCCATTAATTTACCCACCACTGACGTCAAACTGACAAGCCTATAATTGCTAGGTTTACTCTTAAAACCCTTTTTAAACAATGGAACCACATGAGCAATACGCCAATCCTCTGGCACCATCCCTGTTTCTAATGACATTTGAAATTTTTCTGTCAGAGCCCCTGCTCTTTCTACACCAACTTCCCTCAAGGTCCTAGGGAATATCCTGTCAGTACCTGGAGATTTATCCACTTTTATATCCCTTAAAAGCACCAGTACTTCCTCCTCTTTAATCATAATAGTTTCCATAACTTCCCTACTTGTTTCCCTTACCTTACACAATTCAATATCCTTCTCCTTAGTGAATACCGAAGAAACAAAATTGTTCAAAATCTCCCCCATCTCTTTCGGCTCCATACATTGCTGTCCACTCTGATTCTCTAAGGGACCAATTTTATCCCTCACTATCCTTTTGCTATTAATATAACTGTAGAAACCCTGTGGATTTATTTTCACCTTACTTGCCAAAGCAACTTCGTATCTTCTTTTAGCTTTTCTAATTTCTTTCTTAAGATTCTTCTTACATTCTTTATATTCCTCAAGCACCTCATTTACTCCTGTTATGAACCCCATAACTGGGTCACCTATCAG
The DNA here is from genome assembly GCF_030144855.1 of Hypanus sabinus. Taxonomy (NCBI): domain Eukaryota; kingdom Metazoa; phylum Chordata; class Chondrichthyes; order Myliobatiformes; family Dasyatidae; genus Hypanus; species Hypanus sabinus. The sequence continues at coordinate 72,661,227 of NC_082718.1, read as the reverse complement.
CAAAGATAGAGAGGTCCGTTGAAGTCTGATGGTACTATTTTTAACAGTATTTATTGGTAAAAATACACAAAAATAATATCAATGCAAACATACAGATACTACATGTCAATACTAAATCTAAAAGTGTGGGTATAATAATAATCAATAAGAAATAAGCTCTATCATTGTCTCGGGGATAATGTATTGTCTGATGGAAATATAAAAGTCACTTAGCTCATTCAGGCTGCAGCCGTTGGTTGGAGTCAAGAGAGAGATTTTAGAAACTTGCCAGCTTTTCCTTTTTATGATGTCGATCCTTCGAGAGTTCCATTTGTGTAGCCGGTCCTTTAGCTAAGCCATTCCATGGAAGACTCATCATCCGGGCAAGGATGGACACATACATGAGTCCCCACCGGCTGTCACTATTAAACACTGTCACAGGATTTCTAGCATTTCTCCTGGTGCGTCTAAAGGGGTTGTTCCCCAGACCCTCTTTTATCCTTACTCACGGGGTCTCAGATGTCAATCAGGTTGGGATGATGCAATCCCTCAACCAGCCCACTCTGGTTGTCCCCCGAGGGTTTTCAATGAATAGTACAGTACTCAATACACAATTCCGTCTCCCGGAGACAATGGCCGTTATCCATGGCTTTGTCTTGCGGAGGCCCAGGACACATTCCAAAACCTTGAGGATTCTCTCTCATTTCCTGGGTCCCAGACCCGAATTAATAGCGATCTTGCGATTCTCAAAAAGGAGGGGGGCTACTTTGTACCCTTCGGCCCCTCAGAGTTGTGGCACATTTGTAACACTCCATGCTGCCTATATTTATTGTAGATATCTCTCCTTTTCCTAACCAAGTTTCCAATATCCCTTGAAAACCATGGTTCTCTCAAACTTTTAACCTTTCCTTTCAACCTAACAGGAACATAAAGATTCTGTACCCTCAAAATTTCACCTTTAAATGACCGCCGTTTCTCTATTACATCCTTCGCATAAAACAAATTGTCCCAATCCACGCCTTCTAAATCTTTTCACATCGCATCAAAGTTAACCTTTCTCCAATCAAAAATCTCAACCCTGGGTCCAGTCCTGTCCTTCTCCATAATTATATTGAAACTAATCAGTCTCTTCTCAGTCTTTCTTGGTCTGTCTCCTTTTACTCCATGTTTTCCTGTATTGTCCCCTCCAACTGTTGTCCAAATCTGAATCAGGCTTATTTTCACTGACATAGGTTGTGAAATTTGTTATTTTACAGAAGCAGTACAGTGCAAGACATAAAAATTACTAAAAAATACAATAAAGAATATTAAAAATTAGTGCAAAAAGAGAGCAAAATAGTGAGGTTGTGTTAATGGATTTGTGGCCTATTCAAAACTCAGATGGTGTTGTGGAAGAAGGTGTTCCTAAAATGTTGATTATATGTCTTCATGTGCCTGTTTCTCCTCCCTGATAGTTGCAATGAGAAGAGGGCATGTCCTGCGTAGTGGGAGTCCTTCATGCTGGATGCCACCTTGAGGCACTGCTTTGTGAAGATGTGCTTGGTGTTTTGGAAGTCTGTGCCGATGATGCAGCTGGCTGAATCTACAAGCCTCTGCAGCTTTTTCTGATTGACCCATTTATCAGCCTCTTTCTGCCATCTGACCTACTCACCCCCACCTCACTCTCTTCTCTTCTTCCTCCCCGTGTATTCAGAACCTCCTCCGTTTGGAAGTGGAGCTGGAGCGGATGAAGCAGATTCACATAAAGGAACTAGAAGACAAGGAGGAAGAGCTGGAAGATGTCCGTAAATCCTGCCAGCGAAGGGTATGCTCTTCAATGTGTTTGAGAAAGTAAAACAAAGTGATTTGCAGTTCTGTAGAGCCTTTTTTCATCCCTCCCAAAATGCTTCACTGCCAGTGAATGCCTTTTGACATGTAATCACTATTGTAACCATGGTAGACTTTGTACAATGGGCTCCCATAGCCAATATTTATTCAGAGATACAGCACAGTAACAGACCCTTTTGGCCCAATGAACCCACATGGCCCAATTACTCCCATATGACCAATGAACCTACTAGTCCGTATGCCTTGGACTGTGTGAGGAAACAGGAGCAGCTAGTGAGAATGTACAAACTCCTTACAGACAGTGGTGGGAATTGTACCCAGGTAGTTGTTGTAACACTAGCGTGAACAACCAGAGACCCATTTTTAGTGACATTGTGCGATAAACACTGCATTATCTAGGGGGGTGAGATTATCTCCCCATTCTCCAATATAATATCATGGATCTCAGAGTCCCATCTGACCTCATTCCATTTCAGGTCTGATGATGTCACCGGAGACAGGCAACACTCTCTTGTTATTGCACTAGGATTTATTTTCTGTTATTTAGAGATACAGTGTGGAGTCAGCCCCTCAAGCTAAGCCATTCCAGCAACCTCACAACCCCAATTAACCCTAATCTAATTGTGTGTGGCATCCGTTAGTCTCGCGGGACCCTGGATCTGCGCCCTCTCCAGGGTGCAGGCCTGGGCAGGGTTGTATGGAAACTGGCAGTTGCCCATGCAGCGAGTCTCCCCTCTCCACGCCACTGATGTTGTCCAAGGGAAGGGCAAGGGCCAATAGAGCTTGGCACCGGTGTCGTCACAGGAGTTGTCAGAGCGAGGTTGAAGGCAACATCGGACTGCCTTAGGGACTCCAGCTCCGGATTTGTCCTCAGGGTTTACTCCCGAAGCCTTTCCCATATGTGGGTATGGCCGCAAGGCAGTGGAGGTTTGAGATCAGAGTTTTCCCTCTCTTAAATGGACTGCCTTCCTCGGGTGACGAGCTTCATCGACCTGAACTAATCTAACTAATGGCCAATTAACCTACCCACTACATCTTTGGATTGTGGGAGGAAGCCAGAGCACCTGGAGAGAACTCACTTATTCCATGGGGAATGTGTACAGAAACTCCTTACAGAACGGTGTTGGAATTGAACTGTGAACTCTCAGCTGCTTGTCACCAATGTCAGCCTGTGTTCCTGCGGCCACACTCCAGCTGACAAAAGTGAGGCAGCACACGTCTACTTTGGTTGTGACAGCTCGGATTTAAGCTTGACCCTTTGCTCAGACATAACATTGTCTAGATATGCCTCTGGGTCCCTTCCGTGTGGCTGAGCAAAATGTGTCGATAGTCAAATCAGGAACAACAAACAAGCTACTGAAGGAACTTGGTGGGTTGAGCTGCATAGAACAGTACAGGCCATGATGTTGTGCTGGTTCTTTAATCTACTCCAAGATCAATCTAACCCTTCCTTCCCACACATCCCTGCATTTTTTTCTATCATCCATGTGCCTACCTAAGATTCTCTTAAATTCCCTAATGTATCTGCCTCCACCATCACCCCTGGCAGTATGGGGGTGGTGAGCAAAAGGAATTGCCAGCCTTTCAGGTCAAGATCATTCATTAGGACTGGTTCATGTGGTCAGGAGAAGCCATTATTCAGATGTTCAATTCTTATACCAATATTACGTAGGGGCAGGGGTAGGGAGGGCACAGGAGTAACTTGTCTTTGGTTTCTTGTAAGGGAAATAGTATTGTATGATATACCACTTGCCAATCGTGGGCACGCTATGTTGGCGACAGTTGTGGACAACCCCAGCACATGTTTGGGTTAGAGTTATAGAAAACTACAGCACAGAAACAGGCCCTTGAGCCCATCTAGTCTGTGTCAAACCATTCAAACTGCCTAGTCCCATCGACCTATACCTGGACCATAGCCCTCCTCCCATCCAGCTACCTACCTAAACCTCTTAATTGTTGAAATAAGAATTGCAACCACCAGTTGTCCTGGCAGCTCGTTTCACACTTTCACGACTGAGTGAAGATATTTCCCCTCATGTTCCCCTTAAACTTTTCATCTTCCACCCTTAACCCATGACCTCTGGTTGAAGTCCTATCCAACCTCAGTGGAAAAAACTTCCTTACATTTACCCTATCTATATCCCTCATAATTTTGTATACCTCTATCAAATCTCCCCTCAGTTTTCTATATTCTAGAGGATGAAGTCCTAACCTACTCAATTTTTCCTTATAACTCAGGCCCTCCAGACCCAGCAACATCCTTGTTTATTTTCTCTGCACTCCTGTAGGTAGGTGACCAAAACTGCACACAGTACTCCAAATTAGGGCTCACCAATGCCTTTACAACTTTAACATAATATCCTGGTTGTTTGTGTTGGTTGTGTGATCACTGTATGATTCGATGTACATGTGACAAAGAAATGAATCTGAGCAGAGTGAGAGGGACGTTAAAGATAAAGTAAGTGAATGCTTAGGCAGATGATGAAATACCTGAGGGGTCCCTCTGGGCTGTGGGTATTTGTGGGTATTTGCAGAATCCCTGGGGAGGCCTGATGTTGCAGGCACTATACACTGCCTGAGATTTGGGAATCTTTTCCTCTGTCACAGCTCCGTCAGCTGGAGATGCAACTGGAACAAGAATTTGAGGAACGTCAGCTAGTTCTTCATGAGAAGCAGGACCTGGAATGTCTGGTTGGAACACTTTGTGAACAGGTCAGTGTGTGTGAGATTATCTAATGGGTGAGCTGGATACATTTTATAAACATGCGATACTGAAAATCACAAGGAACACACACAAAATGCTGCAGGTTGGGCAGCATCTATGGAGAGGAACAAATAGTTGACTTTGGGACTGAGACTCTTCATCAGGACTCAAACTCTGGGACTGAAATGTTGACTATTTGTTCCTCATCATAGATACTGCTGCAACATTTTGTGTGTGTGTGATTCTTTTTGTAATGCACACTTTATTACACATCAGAAACTCTAACTTTATTTTTATATAATTCTTTATTCTTTCCAATTGTTGTTTATTGTGTGTCGTGCCAACACATCACAGCAAATTCCTGTTACATGTAAATATGTAGAGAATGGTGAATGAAGTTGCTTTCACATCACCAACGGAGGTAGTGTGGGTACTGCAGAGGCCTCCTGCAACAGCAGACTGCTGCTTTCAGCAAAACCAGCAACACTCCCAAAGCTAAATAGGATATTGATTAGGCATTTAACTGGCTGCAGCAATAAACGTTCAAGCCTGCATGAAATTTTCCGGAATCAAATTGAGTGTAAAGTTTAAAGTGTGTAACAGAATGTCTTTGGGATCAATAGTGTGTGTCTGATCACTAGTCCAAGTTGTGCACAAAGATAAATGGGGGGTACAGACACAGTGAACCATACGACCGTAAGACATCGGAACATAAGGTCACAGAGCACGCTACAAGCCTGCATCCCTTTGTGACTCTGAGGATTCAGGTCCAGATTTTCAATTTGATTTAAAGTCTTTGGTATCAAGTCACACTCAGACACTAAGCAACCCTTCTTTGTGTGTGATTTAGAAGAATGAGAGAGGAATCTAATTGAAAGCTGCCAAATACTGAAAGGCATGTGATAAATAAACTTGAATCTTGAGTTTGGTAGATTGTTGATTAGAAAGAGCAGGAAAAGTTGCAGGGCGAAAGAAGAGAAGTAAATTAGCCATGATCAAATGGAGGAGCAGACCCGATAGGCCAAATGGCCTAATTCTGCTCTCACAACCTCTCAACATGTTACTTGGCTCTCACCATTTTGCACAATTTGTTCTCAGGATTGGCCTTTACTTGAAGGGTGACATCTCATTAATTCTGGAATGAAAAGCCTCATCCTGAGAGCAGATGCGGCAGAGATGGAGGAACAGAGGTTTCTCCACATCTGCTCTCAGGATGAGGCTTTTCATTCCAGAACGAATGAGATGTCCTTCTCCTTAAAAGAAAGGGCTTTCCTTCCTCCACCATCAATGCTGCCCTCACCTGCATCTCTTCCATTTCGTGCACATCTGCCCTTAACTCACCCTCCCACCACTCCACCAGGGATAGGGTTCCTCTTGTCCTCATCTATCACCCACCAGCCTCCACATCTAGCACATAATTCAGATTTGGAACAAGAAGGCAGCGGGAGAGCACCTAAGGATTTCCAGTGGGAAAACATTTTGACTTCTCAGGGGAAGAGAGAGGCCAGACTGCGCAGGTGCATAACATCAGCCAGTTGAGTGTGAACAGTTTAAAAAGAAGGCAGCCATATCCAGCGGGCAGCGGAGTGAAAGGGCTTTGGCGGTAACGGGACGAGGTGAGGCAGTGGTTGATTGCAAAAGGAAGTAGTATGTGTGTGAGGCCGGTTTTCTGTGGTCAGTGTCAGATGTGGGAGGTCCTGGAGTCTCCCAGCGTCCCAGATGGCCACACCTGCACCGGTGCATCAAGATTCAACTCCTAAGGGACCATGTTAGGGAACTGGAGATGCAGCTCGATGATGTTCGTCTGATCAGGGAGAGTGAGGAGGTGATAGAGAGGTTATAGGCAGGCGGTCACTCCGGGGCCATGGGGGACAGAGAAATGGGTCACAATCAGAAGGGAGAAGGGGAAGAGTCAGGAACTAGAGAGTACCCCTGTGGCTGTACTCCTGTTTGAGTACTGTTGGGGGGGAGGGGACATCCTACCTGGAGGAAGCAACAGTGGCCGTGCCTCTAGCACAGAGTCTGGCCCTGTGGCTCAGAAGGGTAGGGAAAGGAAGAGGAAGGCGGTAATGATAGGGGACTCTATAGTCAGGGGTCAGACAGATGATTCTGTGGATGCAGGAAAGAAACTCGGATGGTAGTTTGCCTCCCAGGTGCCAGGGTCTGGGATGTTTCTGATCGCGTCCAAGGTATCCTGTGGTGGGAGGGAGAACAGCCAGAGGTCGTGGTACATATTGGTACCAATGACATAGGTAGGAAAAGGGAAGAGGTCCTGAAAGAAGGCTACAGGGAGTTAGGAAGGACGTTGAAAAGCAGGACCTCAAAGGTATTAATCTCCATGCGACAGTGAGAGTAGAAATAGAATGAGGTGGAGGATAAATGTGTGGCTGAAGGATTAGAGCAGGGGGCAGGAATTCAGATTTCTGGACCATTGGGACCTCTTTTGGGGCAGGTGTGACCTGTACAAAAAGGACGGGTTTCACTTGAATCCCAGGGGGACCAATAATCTGGCGGGTAGGTTTGATAGAGCTGTTGGGGAGTGTTTAAACTAGTTTGGCAGGGGTGTGGGAATCAGAATGTGAGTGCAGGGATTAAGGTAGAAGGACAAGGGCATGATGCTAAGAGTTCTGAGTTGATGAGGAAAGACAGGCAGGGGACAGAACATAATTGTAGCCAGTTAAAGAGGTTGAAATGTGTTTATTTCAATTCTAGGAGTATTAGGAACAAGGAAGATGAACTTAGAGCATGGATTAGTACGTGGAACTATGATGTTGTGGCCATTACTGAAACATGGTTGGACGAAGGGCAGGATTGGATGATGCAGGTCCCAGGGTTCAGGTGTTTTAAAAGGAATAGGATGGGAGGTAGAAAAGTGGGGGAGTGGCATTGCTGGTCAGGGATAGTATCATGGCTATAGAAAGGGAGGATGCTGCAGAGGGAGTGTCCACTAAGTCAGTCTGGGTGGAAGTCAGAAATAGAAATTACTGTGCTGGGAGTAGTCTATAGGCCCCCAAATAGCCCTCAGGACACCGAGGAGCAGATAAGTAGGCAGATTTTAGAATGGTGGAGAAAATACAGTAGTTATGGGTGATTTCAACTTCCCTCATATTGACTGGCACCTCTTGAGTGTAAGGGGGATAGATGGGACTGAATTTATCAGTTGTGTTCAAGAAGGATTCCTGACACAGTATGTAGACAATGAGAGGAGAGGCTATACTGGATCTGGTTCTGGGTAATGAACCTGGTCAGCTGGCAGACATCTTGGTGGGGGAGCATTTTGATGAGAGTGACCAGAGCTCCCTCAGCTTCAGCATAGCTATGGAAGGGGATAAAATCAGGTGAAATGGTAAAGTGCTTAACTGGGGAAGGGCTAACTTTGAAGGGATGAGGCAGGAACTCGTGAGAGTAAATTGGAAACAGATGTTCAAAGGGGAAAGCACAGAAGTTATGTGGGAGAAGTTTAGGGACCGCTTGAGCTGGGTTCAAGATAGGTTTGTCCCACTGAGGCAAGGAAAAATTAGTAGGAAAAGGGAACCGTGGCTGACAAAACACGTGAGGCAATTCGTCAAGAGGATAAAGGAAGCATTAGATAAAAGAAGCAGGAAGTAGGAGGGGCTCATGAGAAATATAGGGTAGCCAGGAAGGAGCTAAAGAAAGGACTTAGGAGAGCTCAAAGGGGGTATGAGAAAGCCTTGGCATGTAGGATTAGGGAGAACCCCAAGACGCTCTATGCGTAGGTGAAGAACAGGAGGATGAAGAGAACAAAGGTGGGACCTCTAAAGGATAAAGAGGGCAATGTGTGCCTGGAGGCGGAGGAGGTTGGGGAGGTCCTAAATGAATACTTTGCTTCAGTATTCATAAGTGAAAAGGATCTTGATTAGGGTGAGGTCAAAATAGAGCAGTGTGTGCTGGACAATGTGGAGATTATGGAAGAAGTGCTGGATCTTCTTAAAAACATTAAGATTGATAAATCCACAGGGCCGGATGTGATACACCCCAGGTTGTTGTGGGAATTGAGAGAAGAGATCGCTGAAGCATTAGCTATGATCTTTGAATCCTCTGTGGCTACAGGGGAAGTGCCAGAGGACTGGAGAATGGCAAATGTAGTTCCCTTGTTTAAAAAAGGTAATAGGGAGAATCCTGGGAACTATAGACCAGTGAGTCTTAACGTTGGTGGTCTGCAAACTACTGGAAAGGATTCTTAAGGATAGGATCTATGAGCATTTGGAGAAGTACAGTCTACTCATGGATAGTTAACATGGCTTTGTGAAGGGAAGATCATGCCTCACGAGCCTGACTGAATTTTTTGAAGAGGTAACAAAAGAAATTGATGAGGGAAGGACAGTGGATGTGGTCTACATGGACTTTAGCAAGGCATTTGACAAGGTCCCTCATGAGAGACTCATCCAGAAAGTCATGAGGCATGGGATAAGTGAAACCTTGGCTGTTTGGATAAAAATTGGCTTAAAGGAAGAAAACAGAGGGTAGTTGTGGAAGGGAAGTATTCTGCCTGGAGGTCAGTGACTAGTGGAGTGCTGTAGGGATCTGTCCTGGGACCCCTGCTATTTATGACTTTTATAAATGACCTGGATGTAGAGACGGAAGGATGTTTGCGGATGACACGAAGATTGGAGGAGTTGTGGATGGAGGTGCAGGTTGTCGAAGGTTACAAGAGGATGTAGACAGGCTGCAGAGTTGGGCAGAAAACTGGCAGATGGAGTTCAATCCGGTAAGTATAAAGGACAAACCAGAAGACTGAGTACAGGATTAATGGTCAGTTACTTAAGAGTGTGGATGAACAAAGGGACCTTGGGGTTAAATCCATACATCCCTCAAGGTCACTGCGCAGGTTGATAGGGTAGTTAAGAAGGCCTATGGGATGCTAGGCTTCATTAACAGGGGGATTGAGTTCAAAAGTAGAGAGGTCATGTTGCAACCCTACAAATCTCTGGTGAGACCGCACTTAGAGTATTGTGTTCAATTCTGGTCACCTCATTATAGGAAGGATGTGGAAGCAATGGAGAGGGTGCAGAGGAGATTTACCAGGATGTTGCCTGGTCTGGAGAACAAGTCATCTGAAGCAAGATTAGCAGAGCTGGGACTTTTCTCGTTGGAGCATAGAAGAATGAGAGGGGACTTGATAGGGGTCTACAAGATTATGAGAGGCATAGATTGGGTGGATAGTCAGTACCTGTTTCCCAAGGCACCATTAGCAAACACCAGAGGGCATATGTACAAAATTAAGGGAGGGAAGTTTAGGGGAGACATCAGGGGTAAGTTTTTTACACAGAGGGTTGAGAGTGCCTGGAATGACTTGCCAGGGATGGTGGTGGAGGCTAAGACATTAGGGGTATTTAAGAGCCTCTTGGAGAGGCACATGGTTGAAAGAAAAATGGAAGGTTATGGGGTAGTGTGGGTTTAGTACTTTTTATTAAGGATTATATGGGTCAGCACAACATGGAGGGCTGAAGGGCCTGTACTGTGCTGTAATGTTCTATGATTCTATAATTCTTCTTAACTTCCACCATTTCCAATAGGATCCCACCACCAAGCACATCTTCCCCCCTCCCACACTTCCTGCTTTCCTCAGAGATCGCTCCCCACGTGACTCCCTTCGCAATTCATCCTTCCATCCTGATCTCCCTCTTGCCACTTATCCTTGCAAGAGGAACAAGTGCCAGAGCTGTCCCTACACTTCCTCCCTTACTATCATTCAGGGCTACAAACAGTCCTTCCAGGTGAGGCAGCACTTCACCTGTGAATCTGTTGGGTCATACACTGTATCAGGTGCAGCCGGTCTGGCCTCCTGTATATCGGTGAGACCCGATGTAGATTGGGAGACCACTTCACCGAGCATCTGTGCTCCATCTGCTAGAAAAAGTGGGATCTCCTGGTGATAACCCATTACAATTCTATTTCCAATTCCCATTTCAACATGTCAGTCCATGGCCTGCTTACTGCTGTGATGAAGACACATTCAAGTTGGAGGAGCAACACCTTATATTCTGTCTGGGTAGCTTTCAACCTGATGGCATGAACGGCGATTTCTCGAACTTCCTGTAATACCCCAACCCACCATTCTCCATTCCCATTTCCCTCTCTCGCCTTATCTCTTTACCTGCCCATTACCTTCTTCTCATGCTCCTGCTTCTTCCCTTTCTTCCATGGTCTTTTGCTCTCTCCTATCAGATTCACCCTTTTCCAGCCCTTTACCTCATTCACCAATCAACTTCCCAGCTCTTCACTTCATCCCTCCCCCTCCTGGTTTCACCTATCACCTACCACCTTATGCTTCTTCCTCCCCTTCCCCTACCTTATTGCTTTTTCTTCTCGCCATCCCTTCAAGTCCTGATGAAGGTTCTCAGCCTGAAATGATGACTGTTTACTCATTTCCATAGATGCTGCCTGGCCTGCTGAGTTCCTCCAGCAACTTTTTTTATTTTTGTTTTTCCCCTGCTTGTACATCTATACAAACATAACTTAATTTAGTTTTTTTCTATATTATCATTTATTGCATTGTACTGCTGCCACAAAGTTAATAAATTCATGACATATGCCGGTGATATTAAACCTGATTCTAACGTTGAGTGCAAGGTTGTTTCTGCAACATCACTCAGCTAGCTGATATACCTCATTCAAGTAGTACAGGCAACCCTACCTTCCATGCAAAGCAGATGGAACAATACAGGCAGTCCAGAGCCTTTACCTACTCGAGTTGTATCAGTTTCCTTCAACTCACTACAATAGAGAGGCATGTCAACTGCATTTTATTTCAAAGTAAAATACTGAGCTGGATTAAACTCAGGGTCACATTGGGAGAAACATTTTATTCTTGAACTGTAATTTTGGGGTTGAAATTCATCCAGTGGGCTGTGCAAAATGGCCAATATGAGACTGGCTGTCCAGTCTGCACAGAAAGTGATGGTAAATTCAATTGATAGGAATTGAATCAAATATCAAACACTTAGTCGATCTGGTACTATTCATTTTGTTCCAATACCCAAGATGCATTTGCAACCCTATTAATTTCATTTGGCAGAATATGACCAGTTAAAGAAATATTCACTTCTATATCAATATATCTCTTGAGCAAGTTGAAAGGTGTCCATTCACAAATTAAAGGGGAAAACATTTGATTTTGTCCACATGCAATGAGCTTACTTCTCCACTCTTAATGTGTGGAGTAGCAGCCGTCAGTCTTGGCCTGCTTGGACTGGTTGATGGGAGGTGTAGGACTGAAATGTATGTAGACATTAGGCAAATGCAAAGTGTAGAATGTAGAACACTACAGCTCGGTATAGGCCCTTCAGCCCATGAAGCTGTGTTGTCCTTTTTACCTACTGTAAATCAATCTAACCCTTCCCTCACACATACTCCTCTATTTTCCTTTCATCCATGTGTTCCCTTAATATATCTGCCTTTACCAGACCCCTGACAGCACATTCCATGCACCCACCACATTCTGTGTTTTCAAAATAAAAAGCTATCTCTGACATCCACCTTCTAATCACCTTAAAATTAGCCTTTTCTGTCCTTGGAAAATGTCTCCTGCTGTTCCATTGACCTATGCCTCTTATCATCTTGTACACCTTTATCAGTACAGTCAGCCCTCCTTATCCACGGGGGATTGGTTCCGGGAACCCCTGCGGATACCAAAAAACGCGGATGCTCAAGTCCCCTATTTAGCCTGACCAGTGCAGTGGTCTTTAGGACCCAGTGGAACCCTGAACCTTATTTAACCTGTCTCAGTGCGCTGGATATTAGGATCCGGCGCAGCTCTGAATCCGCAGTGCTTGAAAATAAAGTGGAAGTAATAAAGCGATCGGAAAGATCGGTCATTGGAAAAGTGTTAGGCTACAGTCGGTCAACGATCAGAACAATTTTAATGGAGCATGTGAAAGGCCTGATGAAAGCTACAATTATTACTAAGCAATGCAGTGGTTTAATTATTGAAATGCATACATTTCTTAAGTGTTTTATATGCATAGAAAGGTAAAACGTATACTATATACTAAAACAAACGTTTGACTAACTGACGCTAAATAATACCAGTGTACCTGTTACAATTTCAAATCTGACTTAATGCCGGACTCAGGAACAGAACTCATTCATAACCCGGGGACTGCCTGTACTTTAAAATCATCTCTAGATTACTTATAGTACCTAATACAATGTAAATGCTATGTAAATAGTTGTTATACTGTATTGTTTAGGAAATAATGACAAGAAAAAATAGTCTGTACACTCTCAAATAACAAGTGCTGGAGAAAGAACTTCCGGGTTTTCCCAATCTGCGGTTGGTTGAATCCACGCATGTGGAATCCACGGATAGGGAGGGCCGACTCTATATTTTAATGGCTTGCTGACCTGTGCTCGGACTGTAGGTGACGAATGGTTGTTTGTTTTCTCAGTGCGACCCAAACCCTTCAGATGATAATTGAAGATCCAAATTGAAATTGGATCGTTGGATCTTGGTCTGGTACAACAATCTGAATGTGTTGGAATGTAAGAAGCTGTAGAAACAGTAGACTAAGCCCAATACATTACAGGCACATTAGCCCTCCCCATTGGAAGTGCCTACTTGAGGCACTGCCTTAAGAAGGCAGCATGATTCATTAAAGGTCATCACCATCTGGGTCTTGTCACATTCTCACAGCTACCAACAGGCAGTAAGTACAAAATCCTGAAGTCCCACACCACAAGGTTCAAGAACAGCTACTTCCCTTCAACCATTTGGTTTGTGCACAATCTGCACAACCTCAGTATAACAACATTATGAACATCTTGCACTAAAATGGCAAACAAGAAAAAATCTGCAGTTGCTGGAAGTCAGAGCAACACACACAAAATGCTGAAGGAACTCAGCAGGCCAGGCAGCATCTATGGAAAAGAGTATAGTCGATGTTTCTGGCGGAAACACTACAATGGACATTTTTTTTGTTCGGATTGTGTTCTTTCTTGTAAAAATTGTGTATAATTTATGTTTGATTTATGCTTTCCTTGTGAATTTTGTGTCTCTGATGCTTCATGCCTATGATGCTTTAGCAAATAAGTTATTCATTGTATCTGTGCAAACGTGGACTAAGCTGGTAATTAAGATTGTGCCAGTTGGTTCAAGAACCAAATGGCTGAAGGGAAATGACTGTCCTTGAACCAGGTGATGTGAGATCTCATGTTCTGCATCTTCTGCCTGATAGTAGCAGTTAGGTCTGTACCAGAAAACCAGGATATTGTGGCGGCTCATTTCCTAGCGTATGCGAACCGACTCACAATTAGATAGCCTACGGGGGTTTGCGAGCACAGAGCTTTGGAGCCTCTTCGCCATGGGGGGCCGGTTGACAGAGGCTTAAAAGTGAGGCTGAAGTTTTCGAATAAAGTTTTTCCTTCGACTGCAGTTACCGACTCCGTGTCGTAATTTTAGCGCTGCTTGTAGCACACCGCTACAATTGGTGACCCCGACGGTCCAAACGATTTTTGGACCAGAAATGACCGACGCCGCCTCTGTTCATGCGGTTTCGTTGAAACTGCCGGGTTTCTGGACACAGCGCCCGGACCTATGGTTCCAGCAAGCCGAAGCCCAATTCCACGTTCGCCGGATCACCTCAGAAGACACCCGCTACTACTACGTGGTGGGCTCCCTCGACCAGGACACAGCTGCCCAGGTCGCGGAGTTCGTACAGTCGCCCCCGGCAGACGGCAAGTACACGGAATTCAAAGCTCTGCTCCTCAGGACTTTCGGACTCTCACGGCGCGAGCGGGCTGCCCGTTTACTGCACCTGGATGGCTTGGGCGACAGACCTCCATCGGCTTTAATGAATGAGATGTTGTCTCTGGCCGAGGGACACACAGGCCTCATGTTTGAGCAGGCATTCCTGGAGCAGCTGCCCGAGGACATACGCCTGCTGCTGTCCGACGCGGATTTCAGTGACCCCCGGAAGGTGGCAGCCCGGGCGGACTTGCTGTGGAACGCCAAAAAGGTGAGCGGGGCGTCCATCGCACAGATCTCCCAGCCATGTGGACCTGGCGCAACCGGCCGAGTTTCCGGCGCCTCGGCGCAGAGGCCGACCTCCCAAGCAGGTTCTGGCCCAGGCTGTGGACATTGGGGGGTGTATCGCCGGTTCTGGGGGGGGGTTATGTGGCGGCTCATTTCCTAGCGTATGCGAACCGACTCACAATTAGATAGCCTACGGGGGTTTGCGAGCACAGAGCTTTGGAGCCTCTTCGCCATGGGGGGCCGGTTGACAGAGGCTTAAAAGTGAGGCTGAAGTTTTCGAATAAAGTTTTTCCTTCGACTGCAGTTACCGACTCCGTGTCGTAATTTTAGCGCTGCTTGTAGCACACCGCTACAATATGACTTATGAAGGGCTATTGGAGGCTAAGGATGAAGAGACCATTTTGAACGAGGTTGGAAGTGACATTGGATGTACGACAACTCTGGCAGGGTTTGCAAGGTTTCCTACAAATGAAACACAATAGCATGAATGGCAGTGATGTTTCACTACCAGATGAACTCAACGCCTTCTATACTTGCTTTGAAAGGGAGAATATAACTCTAACTCTGAAGATCCCTACTGCACCCGGTGACCCTGTAACCTTGGAGGCCAGTGTCAGCCTGTCTTTAAAGAGGGTGAAACCTTGCAAGGCAGAAGGCCCTGACGGAGTACCTGGTAAGGCTCTGAAAACTTGTGCCAACCAACTGGTGGGAGTATTCAAAAATATTTTCAGCCTCTCACTGCTATGAGCAGTTCCTACCTGCTTCAAAAGGGCAACAGTGAAAGAAGAACAGTGTGAGCTGCCTTTATGATTATCGCCCAGTAACACTCACATCTGCAGTGATGAAATGCTTTGTTGGTCATGGACAGAAAAAAACCCCTGCCTCAACAAGGACCTGGACCCACTGCAATTTGCCTATCGCCACAATAGGTCTACGGCAGATGCAGTCTCAGTGGCTCTTCACATGGCCTTAGATCACCTGGTCAACAACACCTATATCAGGGTGCTGTTCATCGACTGTAGGTCAGCATTTAATACTATCATTCCCACAATTCTGATTGAGAAGTTACAGAACCTGGACCTTTGTACCTTCCTCTGCAATTGGGTCCTCAACTTCCTAACTGGAAGACCACAATCTGTGCAGATTGGTGATATTATCTCCTCCTCATTGACGATCAACTCTGGTGCACCTCAGGGGTGTGTGCTTAGCCCACTGCTCTACTCTCTATATACCCATGACTGTGTGGCTAGGTATACCTCAAATACTATCTATAAATTTGCTGATGATACAACCATTGTTGGTAGAATTTCAAATGGTGATGAGAGGGCATTCAGGAGTGAGATATGCCAGCTAGTGGAGTGGTGTTGCAGTAACAACCTGGCAGTCAATGTCAGCAAGGTGAAAGAGCTGATTGTGGACCTCAGGAAGGGTAAGATGAAGGAACACATACCAATCCTCATAGAGGAATCAGAAGTGGAGAGAGTGAACAGTTTCAAGTTCCTGGGTGTCAAGATCTCTGAGGACCTAACCTGGTCCCAACATATCGATGTAGTTATAAAGAAAGCAAGACAGTGACTATACTTCATTAGGAGTTTGAAGAGATCTGGTATGTCAACAAAAACACTCAAAAACCTATAGTTGTACTATGGAGAGCATTCTGACAGGTTGCATCACTGTCTGGTATGGAGGGGCTGCTGCACAGGACCGAAAGAAGCTGCAGAAGCTCAAAAATTTTGTCGTCTCCATCTTTAGTTGGCCTACAAAGTTCCCAGGACATATTCAAGGATCAATGTCTCAGAAAGGCAGCATCCATTAGTAAGGTCCTCCAGCACCCAGGGCATGCCCTTTTCTCACTGTTACCATCAGTCAGGAGGTATAGAAGCCTGAAGGCGCACACTCAGCGATTCAGGAACAGCTGCTTCCCCTCTGCCATCCGATTCCTAAATGGACATCGAACCCTTGGACACTATTTCTGTTTTTTGCATGATTTTTAATCTATTCAATATACATATACTGTAATTAATTGATTGATTGATTTGTCTTCTATATCCTGTATTGCATTGACTACTGCTGCTGCTAAGTTAACAAATTTCATGACAGATGCAGGTGATAATAAATCTGATTCTGATTCAAATGACAGGCTGGGCCAGATGTTGGGTCCGTAGTGATAGATGCTGCCTTTTTGTGGTATGGTGGTCTGTGAGCTGAGTCCAGCATCCTCTGCAACTTCTTCCATTTCTGCGCATTCTCCTGGACTCCTACATAATCTGTTGTGTCATCATGATCTTTGACTTCTAAGCAAAAAAAATTCAAGCATCTCCAAATGCAAACCAAGAGTATTTGACAGGGAAATTTGAAGTTGCTTTTCTATCAGTGATCAACAATGAAGCCGAGTAAGGATGAAAATAAGTGATTTTCTGTTCATTAGTTTATTATTGAACAGCCCACCTTGTTTAATCAAAGATATTCAAATCAGCAAAGGAGCATTAGATATTTGTAGTAATTAATTTTATATATAAATATTATGCTGTGGGCTGTCTTTGTGGATCACCCATTAACATCTGGCAGTTTGTGACCACCTAAGTGGGTCCTGAGTTAGTGCAGTGCAACGGTCTGGTTAAATTCTATTGTTTCAGTCATGTGACTGAAAACAAACTCTGTTAAGAAGCAGCACAGAATTAGGGAAGAAATCAAATAGAATGACTTTTCTTTGCATAACAATGTGGCAATCTTGAAATTCTGTCTCATCAGAGCAGATAGACTGAGAATGTCTGCTTTTGCTGTCAATTTTCTTTTATGGCCTTGATGGCAGACAAAGGCATCCAAACTGCTTGCAAAGTAAAATTAATTGTTGCTAAAAGTAGATCTCATCTAATGCAGATCGGCCATCGGGACTTTGATGTGGAAAAACGCCTACGCAGGGATCTGCGACGCAAGCATGCACTTCTGGTAGACGCACAGCTACTGCTGGGAACCATGCGAGACCCTGATCAAACTGCCAGTAAGCTGGAGGTGGAGAAGCTGCAACGGCAGGTCAGTCAAAGCCACAGCCTATCATAGAGTCATAGAGCAGGACAGCAAAGAAATAGGCCCTTTGGCCCATGCTGACCTGATCTTCTGCCTGGCCCTATCTACATTCATCCAGACCATATCCCACCAAACCCCTCCCACCTATGTACCTATCCTAGGTAAAATGTTATAATTGAACCCACATCTACCACTTCCAACCCCAACCCCTGAGTGAAAGAGCTCCCCCTCAGATTCAGATTCACCTGAATTACTTCATAACATCGTTTCTATAACAGGGAAACCAAAACTGTACACAATACAGTTTTAGGTACAGCCTTACCAATACCTTGTATAACACTGCAATATACTCAATGCACCAAGTGCCATCCAGGACATGCCCTCTTCTCATTGCTACCATCAAGAGGAGGTACAAAAGTCTGGAGATACACACTCAGTATTTTAGGAAAAGCTCCTTCCCATCCACCATCTGAATAGACCATGAACACAATCTCACTTCTTGCTCTCTATTTGCTCTAATTTATTACACATAATTCTTATTGTAACTTATGATATTTATTATATATTGCACTGTTCCATTACAGCAAAACAACAAATTTTGTGACCTGATTCTGATTCTGAAGTAGACAAACACCTTCTTCACCCCCTTGTCTGCCTGTGACACTGCTTTCAGTCCTTCCTTCACACTAGCATTTCCGTCTGTGGTGTGAGTTGACATGAGCATCTGAGCTGTCAGTGTAATTGTGGTCATCCCTGTCACTTTGAGGCCCAGATGTGATTACTTTGCTGGCTAGCTCTCTCCTCTATCCATCAATCCATCAGCCAGATCAGGAATGGAGCTGTTGCTGACTATCGATCGGATCTGTGTGATGCACATAAACATCAGGGAAGTTCAAGTTACAGATAATGAAATGCTGTCTTATCCAGAATCTACTTAATATACATTACATATAAATAATGTAGTGGATAAATCATGGGAGGCAGTAAAACATCAGGTTTCGAGGTGATGATATAAACATTTGAAATCAGACCTTCTATTCTCTACCATTTAACTTGTGTTCATTTACAGTGCATCTGAAGGACAGGTTGGAAATATCTGCATTGATTTTTTTTTCTTCTTTCTGTAAGCGTGTTTAAGAGATATTTGTGGCCCATTTAGTTGTCCTGTTGAATTTTCTGCTTGCAAAACCTGAGGCTAATGGAACCATTTGTAATTTATCTCCCTGGTACATTTACTGTTATAATTGGGCAATTTGTCACCATTTCTGCACACCAGCATGACTGACCTACTCTTTGTGGAGAGATAGGGTAAGTTGCAGACAGTCTGGGTTGCTGTTATCCTTCCTGTTCCACTGCACAAACCACAGCCCTCTGGCAGCAACTTCCAGGTAATTTTGTTTCCTTAAAGTCTGAGAGGATGTGATGCCCTCTGTGAGCTTGGATCTCCCAGTGGCCTTCAATTTCTTATTGGCCCCTCCTTGGATCACTCTGATGCTAAAGCTCTACAGCAATCTTATTTTCAAGGCTCTACTGATCTAACTGACCTTAGCCCTTCAGAATTGATGGTTCTCTAGCTTCAGGTGTAGCTAGGCATAGCTCAAACACCATCTATAAATTTGCTGATGATACAACCATTGTTGGTAGAATCTCAGATGGGAATGAGGGGACATACAGGAGCGAGATATGCTAGCTAGTTGAGTGGTGCTGCAGCAACAACTTTGCACCCAATGTCAGCAAGACTAATGAACTGATTGTGGACTTCAGGAAGGGTAAGATGGAGAACTGGTCCCATTAGAGGGATCAGAAGTGGAAAGAGTGAGCAATTTCAAGTTCCTGGGTTTCAAGATCTCTGAGGACCTAACCTGGTCCCAACATATTGATGCAGCTATAAAGAAGGCATGACAGCTGCTATGTTTCATTAGGAGTTTGAAGAGATTTGGTATGTCACCAAAAACACTCAAACTTCTATAGTTGTACTGTGGAGAATATTTTGACAGGGTGCATCACTGTCTGGTATGGTGGAGGGTGGAGGGGGCTACTGTACAGGACCAAAAGCCGCAGTAAGTTGTAAAATTAGTCAGCTCCACCACTACTAGCCTCCATAGTATCCAAGACATCTTCAAGGAGCGGTGCCTCAGAAAGGTGGCGTCCATTATTAAGGACCTCATCACCCAGGACATGCCCTCTTTTGTTAACATCGGGTAAGAAGTAGAGAAGCCTAAAGGCACACACTCAGTGATTCAGGAACAGCTTCTTCCCCTCTGCCATCCCCTTCCTAAATGGACTTTGAACGCATGAACACTACCTCACTTTTTTATGTTATTTCTATTTTGCACTAAATGTAATTTAATTATTTAATGTACATATACATACTGACTGTTACTGATTTACTTATTTTTTTCATATATTGTGTTTTGCATTGAACTGCTGCTGCTAAGTTAACAAATTTCACGACACATACCAGTGATAATAAACATGATTCTGATTCACGCCCTTTCATGCTATCAATTTTAGTAAGCACAGTGTATTTTCCAATTAATCAGTTATAATGACTTCATAACAGTGTAGATAATGCTGAGAAGACACACACTATCTATCCTCTGCCTCTTGTAACCATGACAACCAGCAACCAGCAACCAGCAGAAGTTATCCACATGAGGTGGGGTACAATATCTGAAGGGCTGAAAATGACAAATCATGCCCAAGGTATTAGTTGTGTTAATGTAAGGCAGCAGTTTGTTAGGAGCTAGGGATCTCAGGCAGATTATATGTCAATGTCTGGTAGTGATTAAAAAACAGTGAGTTCATTACTGATAACTTTCTAATATAGAAACATAGAAAACCTACGGCACAATACAGGCCCTTCAGCCCACAAAGTTGTGCTGAACACGTCCCTACCTTAGAAATTACTAGACTTACCTATAGCCCTCTATTTTACTAAGCTCCATGTACCTATCTAAAAGCCTCTTAAAAGACCCTATCGTATCCACCTCCACCACCATTGCCAGCAGCCCATTCCACACACTCACCACTCTCTGAGTAAAAAACTTACCCCTGACATTTCTTCTGTACCTACTTCCCAGCACGTCAAACCTGTGTTCTCTTGTGGCAACCATTTCAGCCCTGGGAAAAAGATTCGGACTATCCACATGATCAATGCCTCTCATCATCTTGAACACCTCTATCAGGTACCTCTCATCTTCCTTCACTCCAAGGAGAAAAGGCCAGGTTCACGCAACCTATTCTCATAAGGCATGCTCCCCAATCCAGGTAACATCCTTGTAAATCTCCTCTGCACCCTTTCTATGGCTTCCACATCCTTCCTGTAGTGAGGTGACCGGCTGAGCACAGTACTCCAAGTAGGGTCTGACCAGGGTCCTATGTTGCTGCAAAATTACCTCTCAGCTCCTAAATTCAATTCCATGATTGATGAAGGCCAATACACCATATACTTTCTTAACTGCAGAGTCAACCTGTGCAGCAGCTTTGAGTGTCCTATGGACTCAGACACCAAGATCCCTCTGATCCTCCACACTGCCAAGAGCCTTATCATTAATACTATATTCTGCCATCATATTTGACCTATCCAAATGAACCACTTCACACTTATCTGGGTTGAACTCCATCTGCCACTTCTCAGCCCAGTTTTGCATCCTATCAATGTCCCGCTATAACCTCTGACAGCCCTCCACAATATCCACAACACCCTCAACATTTGTGTCATCAGAAAAATTACTAACCCATCCCTCCACTTCCTCATCCAGGTCATTTATAAAAATCACAAGGAATAGGGGTCCCAGAACAGATCCCTGAGGCACACCACTGGTCACCAGCCTCCATGCAGAATATGGCCTGTCTACAACCACACTTTGCCTTCTGTGGGCAAGCCAGTTCTAGATCCACAAAGCAATGTCCCCTTGGATAACATGCCTCTTTAAGAGAAAACTTTCTAAATAGTTTCTTTCTCAAAATGGTCCTCCATTTTTCATTCATCCATGTGTCTTTTAAATGTCTCTAATATATCTGCCTCTGCCACAACCACTGGCAATGCATTCCATGCACACACCACTCTCTGTAAAAATCTTGCCTCTGATATCACCCCTTAGTATCTTCAAATCACCTTAAAATTATGCCCTCTTCCTCATCTCACAACTCTCTATAAAGAACCTCTAGGATCCTGTTTTCCTCATCCACTTTTAATTAACCAGGTAGAAGGGTCTCGGCCTGAAACGTTGACTGTTTATTCTTTTCCCAAAAGTTTCCTGATCTGCTGAGTTCCTCCAGCATTTTGTGTGTATTGCTCTGGATTTCTGGCATCGGTAGGATCTTTGGTGATTTTAACTCACCCAGGGCTTTGTTTCACACTCTTTCTTCAAAGGGTTCACTTGAAAATTTATTATACTGCAAATTAACTTACAAAAGCAAAATGAAAGAGAAGTGTCTTTGGAATTGTCATCATCAGCGATCACTCATAGTCAAGTATGATTCTTCTCCTGGTCATTGAGGTGGTTGGGCCTTTCCCAGTCTTTCCTCACGGTGCACAGTGGGGGTATTCTTCAAGCTGTGAACTCTCTCATAGACTGTCTTTCTCCAGCTTTTCCTATCCTGTGCTAATTTCTCACATCAAGTTGATGTGGCACTTCCTCAGGTGGGTTTTAAAGTTGTCTTGGAATCTCTTTTTCTGCTCTCCAGGAGTGCTCTTTGCATCCTTCAGTTGGTTGGACAGGAGTTGTTGAGGGAGAAGGGAGTCAGGCATATGAATAATGTGGCCTACCCACTACCATTGGGGCCGAGTCACGAGTGGGGCTATGGAGTTAATGTTAGCTTCCTCCAGGATGCTGGAGTTAGTGCGCCTGTTCTTCCAGCTAACTATCAGAATCTTGTGGAGGCATCTTTGATCATGAGTTTCAATAGACAATAGACAGTAGGTGCAGGAGTAGGCCCTTCGGCCTTTCTAGCCAGCACCGCCATTCACTGTGATCATGGCTGATCATACACAATCAGTACCCCATTCCTGCCCTCTCCCCATATCCCTTGACCCCGCTATCTATAAGAGCTCTATCTATCTCTCTCTTGAATGCATCCAGAGATTTGGCCTCCACTGCCTTCTGGGGCAGAGCATTCCACATATCCACCACTCTCTGGGTGAAAAAGTTTTTCCGCATCTCTATTCTAAATGGCCTACCCCTTATTCTTAAACTGTGGCCTCTAGTGCTGGACTCACCCATCAGCAGGAACTTGTTTCCTGCCTCCAGCGTGTCCAATCCCTTAGGATTTCTTGGGATAGGTTTCTTGGGATTTTATGTACCTACTGTATGTTGTCCATGACTCTGCTCCATATAGCAAGGAGGGAAGGACTATAGCTTTATAGGCTTAGTGCTGGTCTTGATATCCTGATAATCAAAAACCCTCTTTCTCAGCCTGGCAAAAGCTCCACTTACACAGCCTATCCTGTGATTTAGTTCAAGGTCAATGTTGGCTCTTGAAGAAGGCTGCCAAATGGGAAATGATCAGTGTTCTCCAGAGGGATGTTGTCAACTTGGATCATTGGAGGTTTAGAAGCTTGATCTGGAGCAGGTTGATGCAGGACTTGGGTCTTTTTGATATTTAGATCAAGTCCCAGGAGCTTGTAGGCTCTGGCAAAAGCATCCATTATGCACTGTAGATCCTCCTCAGAGTGAGCTACGATGGCATTATTGTCTGCATATTGGAGCTCCATAATGGAAGTAGTTGACATCTTACTCTTTGCCTTGAACTTGTTAATGTTACAGAGCTGCCCCATCTGTCCTATGGAGAATCTGGACTTAGTGGGAAGTCCTGGCCTGTGAGGTGAAAAATGGTTGCAATGAAATTGGCAAACAGAGTTGGGGCAATGATGCACCCCTGTTTGACCCTGGTCTCAACCTTAAAAGGTGCTGTTTCAGAGCCACTGTTGCTGATGAATGTCACACTCATCACTGTGTAAGAGCTGCAGGATCTTGAGAGATGTCTTCGGGCACCTGATTTTGGACAGTATCTGCCAAAGGGCAGGACAATTTACAGAGTCAAATGCTTTGGTAAGGTCAGTGAAGGCCATATAAAGTGGGAGTGATGGTGGTGGACTGAGAGGGCCCTAAAAACACAGCAGCTTGCTGACTTTGGTGATTTCAATTGTCACCAAGGCAATGTATGGCCCAAACCATTGTGGCCTAAATCCCCTTCACTCCAAAGATGGACAAAAAGGCTGCCAAAGGACAATGATGCCAACATTTCTTGATGGCAGGAACACTTTCAGGAGCTATTTAATCGTAACACCACTGTTGATGTCAAAATCATCGACCAGTTCTCACAACAACCCATGAAGGAGGACACTGTTCAAAAAAGAGATATAGGCAAAAGACAGGGAAAATGCTTGAAGCTATCATGAAAGAAGAAATAGCAAGGTATCTGGAAAGCAATCAGGCAGATGCAAAATGGATTCAGCAAAGGCAGGTCCTGTTTGACAAACTTACTGGAGTTCTTTTAGGATATAATGAGCGCAATGGATAGACGGGAATGGTGGACATTATTTACTTGGATTTCCAGAAGGTGTTTGATAAGGTGCCACATAAAAGACTTATCCATAGGATAAGGATGCATAATGTTGGGGGTGATGTATGAGCAGGGATAGAGGATTGGTTAACCAATTGAAAGCAGAGAGTTGGGATACATGGGTGTTACTCTGGTTGGCAATTAGTGGTGAGCAGTGTATCACAGGGGTTGGTACTAGGCCCGCAACTGTTCACAATATACATTAACGATCTGGAAGAGGGGGCTGAATGTAGTATATCTTAATTTGCTACTGATACTAAATTGAGTGGAAAAGCAGATTGTCCAGAAAATACGGAGAGTCTGCAGAGAGATATAGTTGGGTTAAGTGAGTGGGCAAGGGTCTGGCGATGGACTACAATGTTGGTAAATGCGATGTCATCCACTTTGGAAAAAAAAATGGAAGATCAGATTATTATTTAAATGGTAAAAAGCTTACAGCATGCTGCTGTGTAGAGGGATTTGGTAATGCTTGGGCATGAATCATAAAAGGTTGGTTTACAGATGCAGCAGGCTATCAAGACAGCAAATGGAATGTTGGTTTCATTGCTAGAGGGATTGAATTGAAGAATATGGAGGTTATGCTACAACTGTACAGGGTAATGGTGAGGCTGCACCTGGAGTACTGTGTGCAGTTCTGGTCTCCTTATTGAGGATGGATATACTGGCTTTGGAGGCAGTGCAGAGGAGATTTACCAGGTTGATTCCAGAGATGAGGGGTCTAGACTAAGAGGAGAGATTGAGTCGCCTGGGACTGTATTTGCTGGAATTCAGAAAAATGAGAAGAGATCTTATAGAAACATATAAATAATAATGACATGGATAGATAAGATAAAGGCACTGGTAGAACTAGGGGAGATAGCCTCAAGATTCAAGGGTGTAGATTTAGAATGGAGATAAGGAGGAACTACTTCACCCAGAGGGTGGTGAATCTGTGGAATTCTCTGCCCCATGAAGCAGTGGAGGCTACCTCAGTAAATATATGATCTTATTGACTGGTGGAGCAGGCTCAACAGGCCCGGTGGCCTACTCCTGCTCCTATTTTTTTCTGTTCTTGTGAGTAAGTATCCTAATATCAAAGAGGTGCAGACAGCTTGCAAAAAATTGAGGAACAACAAACTGAGCCTGATGGAATTCCAGCAGAAATCCTCAAAGGAGGTGGCACAGAACTTTTAAATCGTGTTCATGACTTGCTTCTCCAGATCTGGGACCAGGAAAAGATCCAGCTGAACTCAGGGATACTCTGGTTATCACTTTCTTCAAAAAGGGTGACAAGACTAACTGCAGAAACTGCAGAGGTATCTCCCATCTCTCTACAACAGGAAAGGTACTCACCTGAATTTTATGTGACTAGCTTTTACCTCTAGCAGATCTCCTGCCTGACTCTGTGTGGCTTTGGTCCAGCCAGAGGAACACCTGACGTGATTTTTACAGCACGACAATTGCAGGAGAAAGCCCAGGAACAAAAGTTCCTACTTGTATGGTTTACGTAATACAATAAAGATTTGCTGGTGTGGAAAACCACTGGTCTTGCACCATTATTGTCCCAAGGGTGAGAGATACTGTACTTTGTTGCAGTGCCTTTGAAGTAACCTGTGCTCCTTGGTTTGCATCATTAACATGCTTAATGTTATTGGATGCAATTCTTGCTTCTGCTTATTCCCCATTGGAACTTGGGAGACCCAGTTCAGGATTCTCTTAAGTTTAACTTGTAGGCCGAGTCGGTAGTAAAGACGGCAAATGCAATGTTAACCTTCATTTTGAGAGGCTAGAGTACAATAACAAGGATGTACTGCTGAGGCTATATAAGTCACTGGTCAAACCACTTGGAATATTGTGAGCAGTTTTGGGCTTTGTATCTAAGGATGGGTATCCTGGCCCTGGAGAAGGTCCAGTGAGGTTCACAGGAATTATTCACAGGCTTAACCTGTGAGGAGCATTCGATGCTTTTGGGCCTGCACTTGAGAGAGTTCAGAAACCTGTGTGACACTGAAAGGCCTGGATCAAGTGAATGTGGAGAGGAAGTTTCCACCAATAGGAGAGTCCAGGATCTGATGACACAACCTCAGCATATAGGGACATCCCTTTAAAATTGAGTTGAGGAGGAATTTCTTCAGCCAGAGGGCAGTAAATCTGCAGAATTTGTTGCCACATGCAGCTGTGGAGGCCAATCCTTTGGGTATATTTGAAGCAAAAATTGATAATGGCTATAGGAAAAAGGCAGGAAAAAGGTTTGAACAAAAAAATCAGCAATGTTTGAATGGCAGAGCAGACTCAATGGGCTAAATGGATTAATTTTGCTCCTGTCTCTTATGACCACAAATGCCTTCACTGTGTGAGGTGGGATATATTGGAAATGGACAGGTTTCATGACATGTTTTACTTGTCTCTCTTCCTGGTGTCTTGTTCTGGTGGTTCAGCAATTCTGACAAGTTTGCTCAATGGATTTGGTGTCCACGTTTCCTGGGTATTGTTAATGCACTAACATGTCCTTAAAAAGTTAGACCTTCTTGCAAACAAAGCGCTCATCAAACAATTACTCAGTAACCGTTTTTCTTTTCCTCTCATCAGTTGCAGGAAAGCACAGCTCGTTGTGTGGAGATGGAGAAATCTCACAAATCCACTCTGCAGGAGATGGGACATCTGCACATTCAGCTGGAAAATATTCAGAGAGACAAGAAAGTGGTATGACCATCTGTGGGATGCAAGAGGGAAAAATGGGCTTGCTTTAGGGTTAGTGTTGATATTGGTTTATTATTTTTACCTGTACAGTGAAAAGCTTATTCTGAATAATGTTCATACAGATCAAATCATTACACAGTGCACTGAGCTAGAACAAGGTAAAATAATAACAAAGCAGAATGAGTGTAACAGCTACAGAGAAAGTGCAGTGCAGGTAGACAATGAAGTGCAAGATCGCAATGAGATATATTGTGAGATCAAGGGTCCAACTTGTAGTCATGTGAAGAGCAGTTGCCATTACCAAACCATGATGTATTCAGCTTGAATGCTTTCTATGGTGCATTGGTAGGGGTTGATGTTGTATCTGTTGTTGGATGCACTGAAAGATCCATTTCCTTTCTGTATAAATCTAATCCTGCTGTCAGTTCAGTGTCTGGATTTGCAGACCCTTCAGCAGATGTTGTACTGACTCTGTGTGATTCTGCTCAGCTTTAAAGCTCTCCCTTTACTTTGGTTTCATGAACATCATGGTGTTTCCTACATTATAGTCATCATGAGTAGATTGGCACTATTGTAACTAAACTTCCGTAACTTGAATGGCATCGGCGCACTTATTAACTGGGTAGAATACGCAGCACCAGAGGATTATAGAGTTGCTGTTTACATGACTTGCCATGTTTGAGAAATTAAAAAAGATATCAAAGGCCAGGTTTAATTCCCTGTGCATGTTAATTATTAACTCTGGCTGCAGTGAATGTCAGCCCCTTCAGTAATACTTCACAATCTCTTCCTGTCTTTTTGATCTTTATCCCTTCTTATATTTAACAAAGTTAAAGGACTTTAACAGTTGTGAAAAAGAGAATAT
This sequence comes from Hypanus sabinus, assembly GCF_030144855.1. Taxonomy (NCBI): domain Eukaryota; kingdom Metazoa; phylum Chordata; class Chondrichthyes; order Myliobatiformes; family Dasyatidae; genus Hypanus; species Hypanus sabinus. The sequence goes on along the minus strand of NC_082718.1, from coordinate 72,633,582 downwards.
CTGAACTAAACTCAGTCTTATTTTGCTGAGTGTTTATTTTTGTCTCCAGTTTAGAAACAGAAAACCTACAGGCCCTTCGGCCCACAAAGTTGGGCCGAATATGGCACATCCTTTGAAATTACTAGGCTTACCAATAGCCCTCTATTTGTCTAAGCTACATGTACCTGTCCGAAAAGTCTCTTAAAAGACCCCATTACCACCAGCAGCCCATTCCATGCACTCACCACTCTCTGAGTAAAAAACTCACCCCTGACATCTCCCCTGTACCTACTCCCCAGCAACTTAAACCTATGTCCACATGTGGCAACCATTTCAGCCCTGGGAAATGCCTCTGACTATCCACACGATCAATGCCTCTCATAATCTTATAACCTCTATCAGGTCACCTCTCATTCTCCGTCACTCCAAGGAGAAAAGACCGAGTTCACTCAATCTATTTTCATAAGGCATGCTCCCCAATACAGGCAACATCCTTGTAAATCTCCTCTGCACCCTTTCTATAGCTTCCACATCGTTCCTGTATTGAGGTGACCAGAACTGAGCACAGTACTCCAAGTGGGGTCTGACCAGGGACCTATATAGCTGCAACGTTACCTCTAGGCTCCTAAATTCAAATCCATGATTGATGAAGACCAATACACTGTACACTGTCTTAATCACAGAGTCAACCTGCACAGCTGCTTTGAGTGTCCTATGGACTCGGTTAAGTATTCAGGCAACAATAAATATATGAGTTTGGCAAGGGTTTCTTATAACAAACAACACGTTTATTAAACACAGAAAACAAACCCCCCAAAAGTAAACAAACACTACCGTAACCGGAAACAGCTGCTGAGCGGCAGCCCAAACAGTTCTTAAAGTGATATTCCAAAAACAGTTCTTAAAAGTGGTATTGCCAAAAGTTCGATATGCTCACAGTCCATTTAAAAGGAAAGACTTTATAGGACGATTTAGGTTCTCTTTCACGTCGCTTGCTTCGATCCCCGACGTCGAACTTCCCACGAAGAATTCACGAAACAGAACGGCTTAAAGGCACTGACCTTTCCTTTTCCACTACCTTCAATCCTTTCTAGTTAAACCTAGGGATTAACACGAAGATAGTCAACAAAATCCTTCCGAATAAGGATCAAACAAAGGTCGCCCCCGTTTCACCGTAGAAAGCGATTCTCCTCGATCTTTAACCTCCAACTTCCAATCTTCACTCTCCACTAATTTTGAACTAACAGAATCATAAAGAACCTGCTGGCAATGACCTTTTAAACTTTAGCATTAAATAAAAACTTCATCCTTCAGCTAAACTGCGTCATCACTTCAAACCACGCAGTGGCATGAAGTCAACCTGGCAAATCCAGCCACGAACTGCCCCTCCTCACAGGGTGGGGTCTACCTTTTGTAACCTGTAAAAAAAAAACCCATCACATGATCTCTACTGGCGGGAAAATGACGTCACCACCATCACAAGACGATCACCTCAAGTCCAGTACAGCTTCAACCCCAGTCACATGACAAGGGCTCCACTGTCATGTGTCACGAGTACGTAACACCTCCCTCCAAAAAAACATTTTTGGTCTGACAAGAACAAAAATTTTTAACAATTGCTGACAAGAAAAACAAAGGTATAAATTTTATAACATATACAATACACAACACCATCATATAACAGCTTATAACTCACAATACATTAGGAGTGTTACAATTGAAAAAAAACACTCCATAAAAAAAAATTACAGTGTACATTCAACATCGAGATAGACAATCAGCAACCACATTATCTTTACCTTTAATATGAGTTATCACAATATTGTACTCTTGTAACATCAAACTCCAATTTAATAATCTTCTGTTTTTGTTTTTCATCTTACTCAGGAAAACTAATGGATTATGATCAGTGTAAACAATAAGTGGTTTTTGAGTTGTACTAGCATATACCTCAAAATATTCCAAAGCTAAAACAAGAGATAACAATTCTTTCTCTATTGTCGAATAATTTATTTGATGCTTATTAAATTTCTTAGAAAAGGAAGCTACTTGATGAACAACCTCATCACCCTCATTCCTTTGCATTAATACTGCTCCTGCAGCCTCATCACTAGCATCCACAGCCAATGAAAAAGGTTTTCCAAAGTCAGGTGCCTTAAGCACAGGTTGCTGACATATCATTGTTTTCAATTTTTCAAATGCTTCTTGACAAGGCACCGTCCATACAAACTTCTCATTCTTTCGCAGAAGGTTAGTTAATGGAAGGGCAACATTAGCAAAATTCTTACAAAATTTCCGATAATATCCTACCATTCCCAAAAACCTTCTGAGAGTCTTTTTCCCCGTTGGAGTGGGAATCTCTAAAATTGCCTGAACTTTTGCCTGAACAGGAGCTACCTTACCTTGACCCACAACATAACCAAGGTAAGTCACAGTGGCATGTCCAAATTCACTCTTAGCTAAATTAATAGTTAAGTTAGCTTTTGAAAGCCTTTCAAACAATTTTTCCATTGCAATAATGTGTGCTTCCCAAGTATCATTTCCTGTTACTAAATCATCAATATAAGCATCAGTATCTTTCAATCCCTGAATCACAAATTTAATCATCCTCTGGAAAGTACCTGGGGCATTCTTCATCCCAAATGGAAGAACATTATACTCATATAACCCAGATGGAGTTACAAATGCAGAAATCTCTCTACCTCTGTCCGTTAATGGAACACACCAATACTCTTTCAATAAATCAATCTTTGTAAGGAACTTTGCTTTTCCAACTTTATCTACACAATCATCTACTCTAGGAATTGAATATGCATCTGTTTTCATTACAGCATTCACCTTCCTATAATCCGTACAAAACCTAATACTACCATCTGGCTTTGGCACCATAACACATGGCGAACTCCAATTTGAGTTAGAATGTCTAATGATATTATTCTCTAACTTATATTCAATTTCTTTCTCAGCAAGTTCACATTTTTCCACGTTCATCCTATATGGATGTTGTTTAATAGGTTTGGCATCCCCAACATCTACATCATGTGAAGCTATAGTAGTCCTTCTTGGAACATCTGGAAACAACTCCCTATATTTAAAAATCAACTCCTTCATCTGTTGTCTCTGCTCTAACTGTAAATGTGCTAATTTTTCATCAATATTTTCCAGAATGGTTGAATTTGGTAACCTAACAGAAACAATGTTGGATTTAGAATGAAAGTCAGATGAATCATCTATCATGTTCCTAGTTAAATCAAACTCATTCTCACTAACCACAACAGTCACAGTATCAGATTGTTTCTCAAAATATGGTTTCAACATATTTAAATGGCAAAGTTGTGTTGACCTTCTACAATCTGGAGTTTTTACCACGTAATCCACATCATTGATTTTAGACACAATTTCATAAGGACCATGAAATCTAGCTTGTAAAGAATTTGTCTGCACTGGGAAAAGAACCAACACCTTATCTCCAGGCTTAAACATCCTCATCCTAGCTTCTTTATCATACCAAGTCTTCATTTTCTCCTGAGCCAACTTTAAATTTTCCTTAGCTAAGCTACAAGCTTTATGTAACCTGTCCTTAAATTTCAACACATAGTCCAACAAATTAGTGTGTACTTCCTTATTAATCCACTGTTCTTTCAACAAAGCTAAAGGTCCTCTAACTCTATGCCCAAACACAAGTTCAAATGGACTAAAACCTAAAGATTCCTGTACCGCTTCCCTTACTGCAAATAAAAGTAAGTTTATACCCTCATTCCAGTCACTTTCATTTTCCACACAAAATGTCCTAATCATATTCCTGAGGGTAGAATGAAACCTCTCCAAGGCACCCTGCGATTCTGGATGGTATGCAGACGAAGTGATTTGCTTAGCTCCCAATTTATAAACTATCTGTTGAAACAATCCAGACATAAAATTACTGCCTTGATCAGTTTGTATCTCCTTAGGTAATCCAAAATAAGTAAAAAAATTTATAAGGGCCTTTGTCACAGTTTTAGCTTTTATATTCCTAAGTGGTACAGCCTCTGGAAACCTAGAAGAAGTACACATGATAGTCAACAAATACTGATAACCAGTTTTTGTCTTTGGTAATGGACCAACACAATCTACAATAACTTTAGAAAATGGTTCACCAAATGCTGGGATAGGTTGTAATGGAGCTACTGGTGTAACCTGATTTGGTTTACCCACAATTTGACAAGTATGGCACGTTTTACAAAACATCGCCACATCTTTTCTTAGACCAGGCCAGTAAAAATGTTTTAAAATCTTGTCCACAGTTTTCCTTACCCCTTGATGTCCACCTAAAGGCACACTATGAGCTAAAGTCAAAATCTCATTTCGATAAACTTTTGGGACAACTACCTGGTAAACAACATTCCAATCCTCACTTGCAGGAATTGTAGGCGATCTCCACTTCCTCATCAACACTCCTTTTTCCAAGTAATATCCGACTGGCACCTTCTCAATTTCACTATCTAGTAAAGCTTGTTCTCTTAATTTTATAATCTCAGAGTCTCTATTCTGCTCTGCTATCATCTCCTTCCTAGACAAAGATAAATCTTTATAGTCAGACTTACTCCCAGAATCTTGTTCAAACAACGAAGATAAGAAAGTCTCTGACACATCCTCAAAACTCGAATCCTGAGTTGAACAGTCCTGAATAACAACCTCATTCTGCGCATCAATTTTTTTAGCCATAGCTCTAGTCACAACACAGGAAGAATCTGTGTTAGAATTCAACTCTGGTTCCTCTGACTCCATTGTCAAATGCACTTCAGGAAAAACTTGTCCACCTGCCAAGTCATTACCTAACAATAAAGAAATACCCTTCACAGGTAAGCTATGCTGTAATCCTACTTTAACAAATCCTGTAACTAACCCTGACTTTAAATTTACTTTATGTAAATGTACAGGCATAAAATCACTTCCAACACCCCTTATGTAATTTACCTCACCAGTATCAGACTCTTCATCAAACTTCAACACACTGTCTAACATCAGTGATTGAGAAGCACCAGTATCCGTAAGGATTTTTATTGGCACCAGAGTAGATCCTTCCTTCAAGGATACAAACCCTTCAGTTATAAAATTATCATATCCCTTTTTAACTTGGTCAGACTCTAACAAAGCCTCATTTGTTTTTATCAAACCCTGTAACTTTACAGGTGCTTCAGTATGTTGCACACAAGCATCTGGAACTGCTTCCTTCTCTTTCTTTTTCAATTTGAAACAGTTAGCTATTACATGACCAGGCTTCTTACAATAGTTACAAGTAAGACCAAACTGTCTTTCCTTCACAGGCTTTCCTTTCTCATCAACTTTCTCATTAACCTCCGAATTAATTTCAGATTTACCTGGAGTCTCCGTGTTATTTTTCCTCTTAAAAATTCTGCCCTGAGGAAATTTGTTCTTATGGATCAAAACATACTCATCAGCTAATCTAGCACAGTCCTGCAATTTATCAGTATCCTTCTCATTTAAGTAGGTCCTTACTTCAACAGGAATGCTTCTTTTAAATTCCTCCATTAAAATCAGCTCTCTCAATGTATCATAGTCCCCATTTACATTTTTAGAAGAAACCCATCTCTCAAAACACATAGCTTTATCATAGGCAAATTCCACATAAGTTTTTTCCACAGACTTTTTCAAACTTCTGAATCTTTCCCTATATGCTTCTGGGACTAACTCATATGCGTTTAAGATATGCCTCTTTACAATATCATAATCAAGTGCTTGTGCAGCTGTTAAAGCTGTGTAAACTTGTTGTGCTTTGCCTTTAATTACACTCTGTAACAACACTGACCATTTATCTTTCGGCCACTCTGACATCCGAGCAATAGTTTCAAAATGTTGAAAATACCTTTCCACTTCTGTTTCACTAAATGGAGGGACCAATTTAATTTCTTGACTAGCAACAAACGTTTTTTTAGAACCAGAAGACTGATTTCCAGGCCTTAATTCCTCCATTGCATATGCAAATTCTCTCTGCTTTTGTTCCATCTCCAATTTACACCTCTCCAAATCAGCTTTACTTTGTTCCAATTTCATTTGTTCGATTTGCAACTGCAGCTCCAGATCACCTATTGGAAACGACTCTAAAATCGATTCATCAAAAGCACCCGAATCCACATAGTGTGATGCGATTTTTCCCTGTAACACATCCTTAGAAGTAGTCTGCAAAATACCTTTAAGTTGCAAACTACTAGCTATCTCAAACACCTCAGTTTTTTTCGCCTTCGCCAACACCTCCGCAGCTGGCGAAGCCAGAAACTCATCAATATTCATTGCTGCCGAATACCACAACAAGCCGAACAAAAGAACCGAGTAATCCCCGTTTCCAAAACACCAATTTAAAAGTTAGCAAGCATTTAAACTCAAATGATTCAATCCCAGACGAGCCCCCATAATTAATGTTACGTATTCAGGCAACAATAAATATATGAGTTCGGCAAGGGTTTCTTATAACAAACAACACGTTTATTAAACACAGGAAACAAACCCCCCAAAAGTAAACAAACACTACCGTAACCGGAAACAGCTGCTGAGCGGCAGCCCAAACAGTTCTTAAAGTGATATTCCAAAAACAGTTCTTAAAAGTGGTATTGCCAAAAGTTCGATATGCTCACAGTTCATTTAAAAGGAGAGACTTTATAGGACGATTTAGGTTCTCCTTCACGTCGCTTGCTTCGATCCCCGACGTCGAACTTCCCACGAAGAATTCACGAAACAGAACAGCTTAAAGGCATTGACCTTTCCTTCTCCACTACCTTCAATCCTTTCTAGTTAAACCTAGGGATTAACACGAAGATAGTCAATGAAATCCTTCCGAATAAGGATCAAACAAAGGTCGCCCCCGTTTCACCGTAGAAAGCGATTCTCCTCGATCTTTAACTTCCAACTTCCAATCTTCACTCTCCACTAATTTCGAACTAACAGAATCATAAAGAACCTGCTGGCAATGACCTTTTAAACTTTAGCATTAAATAAAAACTTCATCCTTCAGCTAAACTGCGTCATCACTTCAAACACGCAGTGGCATGAAGTCAACCTGGCAAATCCAGCCATGAACTGCCCCTCCTCACAGGGTGGGGTCTACCTTTTATAACCTGTAAAAAAAAAACCGTCACATGATCTCTACTGGCGGGAAAATGACGTCACCACCATCACAAGACAATCACCTCAAGTCCAGTACAGCTTCAACCCCAGTCACATGACAAGGGCTCCACTGTCATGTGTCACGAGTACGTAACAACTCGGACCCCAAAATCCCTCTGATCCTCCACACTGCCAGGGGTCTTACCATTAATACTATATTCTGCAATCATATTTGACCTACCAATATGAACAACTTCACACTTACCTGGGTTGAACTCCATCTGCCACTTCTCAGCCCAGTTTTGCATCCTATCAATGTCCCGCTGTAACCTCTGACAGCATTCACACTATCCACAACACCTCCAACATCAGAAAACATACTAACCTATTCCTCCACTTCCTCATCCAGGTCATTTATAAAAATCACAATGAGTAAGGGTCCCAGAACAGATCCCTGAGGCACGCCACTGGTGACCGATCTCCATGCAGAATATGACCCGTCTACCAACACTCTTTGCCTTCTGTGGGCAAGCCGTTTCTGGATCTACAAAGCAATGTTCCCTTGGATCCCATGCCTCCTTACTTTCTCACTAAACCTTGCATGGGGTATCTTATCAAATGTCTTGCTGAAATCCATATACACTACATCTACTGCTCTGCCTTCATTAATGTAATTAGTCACATCCTCAAAAAATTCTATCAGGCTTGTAAGGCATGACCTGCCCTTGACAAAGCCATGCTGACTATTCCTAATCATATTATACCTCTCCAAATGTTCATAAATCCTGCCTCTCAGGATCTTCTCCATCAGCTTATCAGTCACTGAGGTAAGACTCATTGGGCTATATCTACTCCCTTTCTTGAATAAAGGAACAACATCCACAATCCTCTAATCCTCTGGAACCTTTCCCGGCCTCATTGATGATACAAAGATCATCGCCAGAGGCACAGCAATCTCCTCCCTCGCCTCCCACAGTAGCCTGGGGTACATCTCATCCCGGCGACTAATCCAACTTGATGCTTTCTGAAAGCTCTAGCACATCCTCTTTCTTACATGCTCAAGCTTTTCAATTCCCTGCTATTCATCACTACAATCACCAAGATTCTTTTCCATAGTGAATACTGAAGTAAAGTATTCATTAAATACCTCTGCTATTTCCTCCGGTTCCATACACACTTTCCCACTGTCACACTTGATAGGTCCTATTCTTTCAAATCTTATCCTCTTGCTCTTCACATACTTGTAGAATGCCTTGGGGTTTTCCTTTATTCTGCCCACCAAGGCCTTCTCATGGCCCCTTCTGGCTCTCCTAAGTTCCTTCCTAGTAGCTTTATAATCTTCTAGCTCTCTAACATTACCTAGCTCTCTGAACCTTTTGTAAGCTTTTCTTTTCTTCTTGACTAGATTTATTACAGCCTTTGTACACCATGGTTCCTGTATCCTACCATAACTTCCCTGTCTCATTGGAATGTACTTATGCAGAACTCCACGCAAATATCCCCTGAACATTTGCCACATTTCTTCCGTACTTTTCCCTGAGAACATCTGCTTCCAATTTCCTGCATGATAGCCCCATACTCCAATTAAACACTTTTCTAACTTGTCTGTTCCTATCTCTCTCATATGCTATGGTAAAGGAGATAGAATTATAACCATGTAACCACATAACAATTACAGCATGGAAATAGGCTATCTTGGCCCTTCTAGTCCGTGCCGAATGCTTATCTGGTCCTACCGACCTGCACTCAGCCCATAAACCTCCATTCCTTTCCTGTCCATACACCTATCCAATTTTTTTTTTAAATGACAATATCAAACCTGCCCCTACCACTTCTACTGGAAGCTCATTCCACACAGCTACCACTCTCTTGAGTAAAGAAGAGAGTTACCCTTCTCGTGTTACCCTTAAACTTGCTCCCTAACTCTCAACTCATGTCCTCTTGTTTGAATCTCCCCTACCCTCAATGGAAAAAGCCTATCCACATCAACTCTATCTATCCCACACATAATTTTAAATACCTCTATCAAGTCCTCCCTCAACCTTCTACGCTCCAAAGAATAAAGACCTAACTTGTTCAACCTTTCTCTGTAACTTAGGTGCTGAAACCCAGGTAACATTCTAGTAAATCTCTTCTGTACTCTCTCTATTTTGGTGACATCTTTCCTATAATTCAATGACCAGAACTATACACAATACTCCAAATTTGGCCTCACCAATGCCTTGTACGATTTTAACATTACATCCCAAAATGTAATGTTAAAATGTAATGATTACTATCTCCAAAGTGCTCTCCCACTGAGAGATCTGACACCTGACCAGGTTCATTCCCAATACCAAATCAAGTACAGCCTCTCCTCTTGTAGGCTTATCTACATATTGTGTCAGAAACTTTCCTGAACACAGCTAACAAACTCTACCCCATCTAAATCCCTTGCTCTAGGGAGATGCCAATGAATATATGGGAAATTAAAATCTCCCATCAACTCTGAATAATAACAACTCTGTTATTATTACTCCTGAATGCACATGTCATTTTGTGGACTCTGGTTGTCCATGTACCATACAGGATTAAAGCTGACATGCTAAACCCAGGCATCTTTGCTCCTCCCTCCAGGCTTCTCATGATGATAACAAAAGCAAATGTACCTTTGTTGCCTATGTAACCCCCTGGGTCGCCTCAGGCTCGCTCAGCTCGTTCTCGTCTAGGGGGAGCAGCCTTCAGCCCCGCCAAACTGGGTAATCAGCTGGTGTGGATGCTGTGTGGACGCTGTGCCGCCTTGCCCAAAAACCCTCAGTACACCATATGTGATTAAATGAGTACAATTTATAAAGGTTACTATAACTAAGTGATTAATAATGATACAGTATATATGAAGAAAAAAATAAAGAAAAGGCGCCAAACTTATCAAAGTCCAAACCACTTCGTGCACAACCGTTGGAGCTCAATTACTGAAGTCTTCTGGCCACCATTCGATCCCTTCCGAACTCCTCGACTCGCAGCTCAGGACCCTCCAAAGTGGTCAACCAAGCACATCTAGCTTCATCCCCCCTTCTCGGAGAACCTCCTGGCCTCGGACCCCCGCTTGGGGTCCGTTCCTCGCCCAGCTTACAGCATTGCGTCCTCTCTCTCGACCCCCTCGCGCCAATCTGCCCAAAAGCCATCAACAAAAGCTTACAGACTCAGAAGAAAGAACATCCCCATTTGGTTTACAAAGGAATACCATTCTTGTTATCAGTAAATTTTAACCCAACCAAGCTTCCAGCACTCTCTTGCAAAAAAGGAGCATTCCTGCTAGTTAACCAAACAAAGAAGCCCTTTTGATTACATACACAGTAACAAAGAAAAAAGAAGAAACCCCCTTTACACCTAAAAATGCTTACAAGTGCTATTTTGTCTTTGCTGGTTGGACTGTCTCTGTTCATCATTTTGTCAAGCTGGCCAGATGGACCATTCAGTCCTCTGGCTTTCTCAGCTCCAAATGTTTTCACAATTTCCCTCCTTTGGAATGAGATGGGAGCCATGCACTGGCCCTTCTGCTCCTTTTTCAATGCAGCTTCAACTTTAGAGTAGTACTTCCTTCCATCTCAGTTAAAAGACATTTGGACAGGTATATGGTTAGGAAAAGTTTAGAGGATATGAACCAACTGCAAACAAATTGAATGTTTATTTAACCAGAGGGTGGTGAATCTGAGGAATTCTGTGGAATAACTCCCCCTTATCCAGAAGTTAGTGAACCGGTGAAATTCATTGCCACAGCTGGCTGTGGCAATCAAGGCTACATGCACACTAGACCGGATAATTTTGTAAACGCTGGTTTCACGTAAAAACGATAGGCATCCACACTATGTGTTTTAAAAAATATCTCTATCCACATTGAACTGGAGATTTTGGCAAATCTCCTCCTACTGCGCATGCACAGGACGCATTTACCAAAAACAAGCGACATGTTTGGTGTCGAATCTCGCCATAAAAGTGCGCGTTTGTGTAGTTATAGACTAGTAAAACCTAAAACGACGGACAGCTGTTGGCTTTCATGCAGGAGAACTTAAAAGTTAAAAAACAAATACTGGAGCGTATGGAGGCAACCGACAGGGAGTTCATGGACAGATTGACCCAGCTGACGACAAACATTGAAAAACTGACTAACTCTGTTGCATTAATAAAGCACCTTGTTAAATATGTAAAACATGTCTGCATCAGTGTTATCTTGTATTTCCATACAATGTTACATTAGGCTGTTACACATCTATTGTCCAAGAAGTACTTGCATAAATAGGTAAACCACCTTCATACGAGCAAGGACAGTAGACAGGGCAAAGTGAGTATACTTATTTATTCAGTAAGTTATGGGTCAAAGTATTTGGTGAGTACATTTCTAACTCTTCCAGCGTCAGTTTTGTTGCCGTCTGTTCTGAAATTTTTAGGTTGCGTTCAAGAAAACAATGAAATAACATGCTGCTGTCTGACAGTGTTTTCAGAAGTCTCTGGTTACCCTGTCCACACTGATCTGGCCAATCTGGCATTTTCAAAAATACACACTTTAGAGAGCATTTCTGAAAAGCTCCAGTTTCGGGGGACGAAAACACCGTTTTAGTGTGGACGGAGGGTAAAAACGAAGAGAAAAAGCTTCGGTTACGGATTTGCAGCTCATTGGGCTGATTGGGCTCATTGGGCTGGAATGGACTCATTGGGCCTTGTTTACCTATTCAGTGTAGCTCATTGGACTGGAATGGCCTTTTCCATATGCTGTATCTCTCAAAATCACAAGTAACTCCTCTTTGAATATCTCCATTACCCTATGAGATAGAGAATTCCAGAGACTCAACACTCTTTCTGAAAAAAAAAATACTTGTGTATTTTAAATTTTAAATGCTACCCTCTTATCTGGTAACTAAATTGTGTTGTTCAAGTCTCCCACTATTGGAAATAACCCCTGCAACTACCCTGTTACAAATGCAAGAGATTTTACAGGTGCTGGAAATCTTGAGCAACACACACAAATTGATTGAGTAACACAGCAGTTCAGGCTGCATCTATGGAGAGGAATAAACAGTCGGCATTTCAGGCCATTTATCAGGACAACCCTGTTAAACCTCCTTGCAAAGTCAGACAAGTTGGAGCAGACTTTTCTGTCTTTGAACCTGCTTAGCCATTCAGTCAGTTCCAAATTAATATTAAAATTAAACCGGATAATTTTCTTTTGTAAAGAAGTAAAAAACTTAAAGCTTAAATCCTGATGAAGGGCCTGAAAAGTTGATTGTTAATTTTGCTCCATAGATGCTGCCTGAGTTGTTGAATTCCTCCAGCATTTTGTGTGTGTAACTTGAGAAAATCTCCCCTTGAGGCAAAGGAATGTTAGAAATTCTCAATCTCTGAGTTTCCACGACTCTCCAGGGTAGAAAATTTCCCATTTCTGTCCTTAAATAATTGACACCTAATTCTAAGACATAGCCACTTGGTTCTGGAGAAATCACGAGGATCAAAAAAGACTGTGAATTCTTTGCAGCAGTAGATACACAAGTAGAATTCTTCTGAAGCCATTAACCTAAAATATTGATGATTTCATTGGTGCTGCTTTCTGCACCCTGATGAACGTTGATTTCATCCACTTTGCCTCCAACTTCCACTCGGCCCTCAAATTCACCTGGTCCATTCCGACACTTTCCTTCTCTTTCTCGATCTCACTGTCTCTATCTCCAGAGACAGCTTCTCCACTGATGTCTATTATAAACCAATGGACTCGCACAGCTACTCCTGCTACTTGTAAAAACACCATCCCTTCTCTCAATTCCTCCGTCTCCATCACATCTGCTCTCAGGATGAGGCTTTTCATTCTAGAACAAAGGAGATGTCTTCCTTTTTCAAAGAAAGAGGCTTCTCTTCCTCCACATTCAATGCTTCCTTCAACCATATCTCTTCCATACCACACACGACTGCTCTTACCCCATCCTCCCACTATGTTACCAGGGTTTCCTCTTGTTCTCACCTGCCACCCCACCAGCCTCCACGTCCAGCACATAATACTTCGAAACTTCCACCATCTTCAACTGGATTCCACCACCAAGCACATCTTCACCCTCCCCCCACCTTCTGCTTTCCACAGAGATCACTCCCTATGCAACTCTCTTGTCCATTCATCCCTTCCCACTGATCTCTCTCCTGGCTCTTATCCTTGCAAACTGAAACAAGAGCTTCACCTACTCCTACACCTCCTCCATCACTATCATTCAGGGCCCCAAACAGTCCCTCGAGGTGAGGTGACACTTCACCTCTGTTGGGGTTATATACTGAGTTCAGTGCTCCCAGTGTGGCCTCTTGTATATAGTTGAGACCAGACGTAGATAGGGAGACTGCTTCACTGAGCATCTATGCTTTGTCTGCCAGAACAAACAGGATCTCCCAGTGGCCACCTATTTTAATTCCACTTCCCATTCCCATTCGGACATGTCCATCCACCATCTCCTCCACTGCTGGGATAAGGTCACACTTAGATTGGAGGAAAAACACCTTGTATTCTGTTTGAGTAGCCTCCAACCTGATGACATGAACACCGATTTATCAAACTTCCAGAAATGCCTCCACCCACACCCCCTTCACCATTTCCCATCCCCTTATCCCTCTCTCATGTTATCTCCTTGTCTGCCCATTGCCTCCCTCTGTTGCTCCCATTCCCACTCCCTTCTTCTTTCTTTCATGGCCTTTTGTCTCTTTCACCAATCAACTTCCTAGCTCTTTGCTTCATTCCCCCCCCCCTCCAAGTTTCACCTATCGCCTGGCGTACTCTCTTCCCCTCCTCCCACCTTTCAAATCTACTCGGCTTTTTTTTCTCCAGTCCTGCCAAAGGGTTTTAGCCTGAAGTGTCTACTGTACTTTTTTCCATAGCTGCTGCCTGGCCTGCTGAGCTCCCCCAGCATTTTGTGTGTATTAACCTAAAATATTATCAGTTTTGGAAGATTCCGGATTTTAAAGAGAATTCTTTGTTACAAATTATTTAGAAGATTCTGGGAATGAAAGGGTTAATGTATGAAATGTGTTTGATGTCTCTGGGTTTGTACTGGCTGGAGTTAAAAAGAATGGAGGTGGGGAGGAATCTTATTGTAGCCTACCGAATATTGCAATGCCTAGGTAGAGTGGGCATGGAGAGGATGATTCCTACAGTGGAGGAGTCTAGAGAGTGCAGCCTCTGAACAGAGATGGAGAGGAATGTCTTTAGCCAGAGGGTGGTGAATCTGTGGAATTCACTGTGGAGGCCAGGTCAGTGGGTATACTTAAAGTGGATGTTGTTAGCTTCTTGATTAGTAATGGCATCGAAGGTTGCAGAGAGAAGGCAGGAAAATGTGATTGAAAAGGGTAATAGATCAGCCATAATGAAATGGCAGAATAGACTCAATAGGCTAAATGGCCTAATTCTACTCCTATGGCTTATGGTCTTATGGTTTTCCTCCCCACAGCTGCTGTCTAATTTGCTGAGTATCTCCCCACTCTGTCACACTGTATTGCAGGAAGTGGTAGACCATCTCTCAAACTGTGAAAGTTCTGTGTTAACCAGAGACCAGTGGCCCCATTTGGGCAACTAGGTTTCAGGTTTGGAGCTTTGTGTCAGTTTCACTTACTGTGAAAATCTTTACCCACCAGCAAGATGTTCAATGCCTGTGAATGAAAAGGACAGGAGAAACATGGGCAGGAAACTCAGGATGGTTGGACCAAGCTTCTTCAGAAATTCAAATTATTGCAGATTGAGAACTGTAGCTCTCATTTTTATAAATGTTCTGCTCCTCAGCCACGTTTATCCTTGAAACAATGTGTAAGGAGACCATTTGGTTTATTAAGTCACTACTGTCTCATCATTTCACAACAGCCCATGGTCTCCTCCCACCATGATTTTTCCATAATCAACCTCATTTGGATAATTTACAATAGTCAATTAACCTACTGGCCCTAATTCAGATACAAATTCATTCAGATTAATTTTCTTTAACAAACGTACATGGAAATATACATTCAAATGTGTTGTTTGCGTTAACATCCAACACCGCATAAGATGTACTGAGGGCAACCCACAAGTGCGACTACATATTCCAGTGTCAACATAATATACCCACAATGTTTATCAAAACAACACAGACCACAACAAACAACACCACACAATACACAAAATGCTGGAGGAACTCTGCAGATCAAGCAGTATCTATGGAAATGAATAAACAGTTGAGGTTTCGGGCCAAAGCCCTTCTTCAGTGTTGGAGGAGGTAGGAGAAGGGAGGAGGAAAATACCAGAATAGAAAGGAGGGGGTGGGGGAAGGACGATAGCTGGAAGGTGATACGTGAAGCCAGGTGGGTGGGAAAGGTAAAGGGCTGGAGAAGAAGGAATCTGAAAGAAGAGGAGAGTGGACCATGGGAGAAAGGGAAGGAGGAGGGAACCCAGAGGGAGGTGATAGGCAGGTGAGAGGAGATAAGAGGCCTGAGTGGGAAATAGAAGAAGGGATGGGGGGGGGAGTGAAATTTTTTTACAGGAAGGAGAAATCTATATTCATGCCATTAGGTTGGAGACTACGCAAATGGAATACAAGGTGTTGCTCCTCCACCCTGAGGGTGGCCACATCATGGCATAAGAGGAGGCCACAGAATGACATGTTGGAATGAGAATGGGAATTAAAATACTTGGCCATCAAGAAGTTCCACTTTTGGCGGATGAAGCAGAGGTGCTCGCCGAAAGTGGTCCAAGCCCTGTTCCTCAAGCATGGTTTAGAATTATAGGAGGGAACTGGAGTTGCTGGACAGTCCACACAGCCACAGGGAGAACATGGAAACTCTACACATATATTACCCAGAGTCAGGATCAAACCTGATGTTTCTGCAACTGTGAATCAGCAACTTTACCTGCTGACTCACTTTGCCTCTAGTCAACAGTTTGGGACTAAAGTGATGAAGATTGAATTGGATTTAGTTTACTCTTGTCACATATACATAAGTACTGTGAAAGCTTGCCTTTTAAACTGTTCATATAGATAAAATCATTACACATTGCATTGAGGTAAAACAATAATAGAATGAACAAATAAGGTGCAGTGCAGGTAAACAATAAGGCACAAAGTCAATACAAAGTATATTGTGAGATCAATAGTCTGTCTTATCACACAAGGGGACCACTGAATTGTCTTATAACAGTGGGGTAAAAGCAGCCCTTGAGGTTGGTGGTATGTGTTTTTATGCTTTTGTATCTTCTGCCCAATGGGAGAGGGGAGAAGAGAAAATGTACAGGATGGATGGGAGCTTTGATTACGTTGACTGCATTACTGAGGCAGCAAGAGGTATAGACAAAGTTTGTGGGGTGGGTGCGGGGGGGGGGGGGGGAATCTGGTTTCCAGGATGTGCTGAGCTGTGTCCAGCACTCTGCAGTTACTTGCAGTCACAGCAGAGCCATTGCCATACCAAGCTGTGATGCATCTTGATAAGATGCTTTCTATGGTGCATCAATAAAAGTTGTTGAGGGTCAAGGAGGATATGCCAGATTTGTTCAGCTTCCTGAGAAAGTAGAGACATTGGTAAGCTTTCTTAGAATCACATGATCATGATCGGTTGAATAGGGAAACCTTGGGAAGGTTACATAGAATGTGTACAAGTACTATAGAACCATAGAACACTACGGCACAGTACAGGTCCTTCAGCCCTCCATGTTGTGCCGACCCATATAATCCTTAAAAAAAGTACTAAACCCACACTACCCCATAACCTTCCATTTTTCTTTCATCCATGTTCCTCTCCAAGAGGCTCTTAAATACTCCTAATGCTTTAGCCTCCACCACCAACCCTGGTAACTCACAACCCTCTATGTAAAAAACTTACCCCTGATGTCTCCCCTAAACTTCCCTCCCTTAATTTTGTACATATGCCCTCTGGTGTTTGCTAATGGTGCCCTGGGAAACAGATACTGACTATCCACCCTATCTATGCCTCTCATAATCTTGTACACCTCTATCAAGTCCCCTCTTATTCTTCTACACTCCTAAGGGAAAAGTCCCAGCTCTGTTAACCTTGCTTCATATGACGTTCTCCAATCCAGGCAACATCCTGGTAAATCTCCTCTGCACCCTCTCCATGGCTTCCACATCCTTCCTATAATGAGGTGACCTGAATTGAACACAATACTCTAAGTACGGTCTCACCAGTGTGAAGTAAGAATTTTATTGGTGGATCATGCATTGTTCTCTGTTTAAAAAGGGTTCTAAGAGTAAACCTAGGAATTATAGGCCTGTCAGTTTGACATCAGTGGTGGGTAAATTAATGGAAAGTATTCTTAGAGATGGTATATATAATTATCTGGATAGACAGGGTCTGATTAGAAACAGTCAACATGGATTTGTGCGTGGGAGGTCATGTTTGACAAATCTTACTGAATTATTTGGAGAGGTTACTAAGAAAGTTGATGAGGGTAAAGCAGTGGATGTTGTCTGTATGGACTTCAGTAAGGCCTTTGATAAGGTTCCACATGGAAGGTTAGTTAGGAATCATTAGGTATTAATATCAAAGTAGTAAAATGGATTCAACAGTGGCTGGATGGGAGATGCCAGAGAGTAGTGGTTGGATAACTGTTTGTCAGGTTGGAGGCTAGTGACTAGTGGTGTGCCTCAGGGATCTGTACTGGGTCCAATGTTGTTTGTCATATACATTAATGATCTGGATGAAGGGGTGGTAATTTGGATTAGTAAATATTCAGATGATACTAAGATAGGTGGTATTGTGGATAATGAAGTAGATTTTCAAAGCTTGCAGAAAGATTTAGGCCAGTTAGAAGAGTGGGCTGAAAGATGGCAGATGGAGTTTAATGCTGATAAGTGTAAGGTGCTACATTTGGGTAGGAATAATCAAAATAGGACATACATGGTAAATGGTAGGGCATTGAAGAATGCAGTGGAACAGAGTGATCTAGGAATAATGGTGCATAGTTCCCTGATGGTGGAATCTCATGTGGATAGGGTGGTGAAGAAAGCTTTTGGTGTGCTGGCCTTTATAAATCAGAACATTGAGTATAGGGCTTGGGATGTAATGTTAAAATAGTACAAGGCATTGCTAAAGCCAAATTTGGAGTATTGTGTACAGTTTTGGTCACCGAATTATAGGAAAGATGTCAACAAAATAGAGAGAGTACAGAGTAGATTTACTAGAATGTTACCTGGGTTTCAGCACCTAAGTTACAGAGAAAGGTTGAACAAGTTAGGTCTTTATTCTTTGGAGCGTAGAAGGTTGAGGGGGGACTTGATAGAGGTAAAATTATGAGGGGGATAGATAGAGTTGACGTGGATAGACTTTTTCCATTGAGAGTAGGGGAGATTCAAAAAAGAGGACATGAGTTGAGAGCTAGGGAGCAAAAGTTTAGGGGTAATACAATGAGGAATTGCTTTACTCAGAGAGTGGTAGCTGTGTGGAATGAGCTTCCAGTAGAAGTGGTAGAGGCATTTCGATATTGTCATTTAAAATAAAATTGGATAGGTATATGGACAGGAAAGGAATGGAGGGTTATGTGCTGAGTACAGGACGTTGGGACTAGGTGAGAGTAAGCATTCAGCATGGACTAGAGAAGCCGAGATGGCCGGTTTCCATGCTGTAATTGTTATATGATATTTGGTATTTCTATGTGCTTGATGGTAGGCTGATGAACAGCTGTACCAATTGGAGCGTGAGAAGTCTGATCTGCTGAGACGTCTTGATGAAGACCAAGATGACCTGAATGACATCATGAAGAAGCACAAGGATCTCATTGCTCAGGTACCTGTCCTACATTGTCTTAACATAGTCCTAAAAGACTTTGTCTTTAAACCTACATGTAAAACTAAGTGCGCAAGAAACCAAAGATCTGCACGCTTTTCTTTCCGTTGTAACAGTCCTAGAATATAAAAGCGCACCAATTACACTCAGTGGCCACTTTATTAAGTTCCTTTTGTACCTAATAAAGTGGCCACTGGTGTATATTCATGGTCATCTGTTGTTGTAGCCCATCTACTTCAAGGTTTGACATGTTGTGCATTCAGAGATGCTGTTCTATACACCACTGCTGTAATGTGTAATTATTTGAGTTACAGTCGCCTTCCTGTCAGCTTCTTGTCTGGCCATTCTCCTCTAACCTCTCTCATTAGCAAGGTATTTTCACCCACAGAACTGCCACTCAGTGAATGTTTTTTTGATCCTCACACCATTCTCTATAAACTCTAGAGACTGTTGTCTGTGAAAATCCTAAGAGATCAGCATTTTCTGAAATACTCAGACCACCCCATCTGGGAACAACAATTATTACACTGTCAAAGTCACTTAGATCACATTTCTTCCCCATTCTGATGTTTGGTCTGAACCTCTTGACAATGTCAGCATATTTTTATTCTTTGAATTGCTGCCACATGATTGATTGATTAGATATTTGCATTAATGATTAGATATTTGCTTTACTTACTAAAGTGGCCACAGAGTGTATTTTCTCCTCAAACTTATAAGAAGGCACAATGAAAATACAATGTAGCTTCAGGCATTATGTACTTCAATAACGCAATTTCTTTTAATATCTGTTTAGATCAATAGAATCCAGAGATGATACAGTGGCTGAGTTGCCAGACTAGTCATGTAGAGACCTAAGCTAATAATCATTATATTTATAAATCACCATGGCAACTGTGAAAGTCAGAATTGAGTTAATAATCCAAAATAGTAGCAATATTGGCCTATAAATTAATGTCTGGTTCTTTAATATCCTTCAGGGAAAGAAATCTGCTCCTTACCCAGTCTAGTCTCTGTGAGACTCCAGACCCATCAAAGTGTTTGGCTCTTAAACTATCTTCTGAACTGACTCAGCAGGTCACTGTTCAGGGTTTTGGACAGAGGTAATAACGGCTGGACCTGACAGCAATACACAAATCCCAAAGGAAAATTCCTGCATAAAGCAAATGAAAAGGCAATATTCAAACATCTTCTATATTTTAGAATTATGCCATTAGTCAACAAACCGTCATCTCTCTTTTCTATCTGTCCAGTTTATTGCTGGTTTAACTGCATTATTTATGAAGAAACTTAAAGCTACTTCTCACAAACAAATACATTACAAATATTGAAATATTTATAGCTCACTTATTTTACAGTCTGGGTGGGTGTCATGTCTTGAGCTCCGCATTGTGAGTCCCTCCTCATCAAACAAACAAGCTTGAATGGACAAATATAAAAGGCTGAATAGAGCTAGCAGTTGCAGAATTTATTAAAAAATAACTTAAAGACCAACAGCAGTTTCATATTGTCTCTCCAGGTATTTTTCCTAAAATAAAGATGAAATTCTTGGGATGTGGGTCACTGTTTATTCCCTTTCTTTAAGGTGATTCCCTGAACCATACCGAGTCATATGGTGAAAGATCGACCAAGAATGCTATTAGCATAGACCAGCGGTTCCCAACCTCCGGTCTACAGACCCCTTACTTAATGTTATTGTCCTGTGGCATAAAAAACATTGGGAACCCTTGGCATATGGTACAGCACAGTACAGGCCTTTTAACCTAATTGAAAATCAATATAATGCTTCCCTTCCACATAGACCTGCATTTTTCTTTCATTCATGTGCTTATCCAAATATCCCTGATGTATCTGCCTCTCACCACTCTCTGTATATAAAACCTACCTCCGATATCTCCCTGTACAGTGTCTTAGAACCAGTCACAATGAAGGAGCAGAGCTGCACTTCCAAGTCAACATGCTGTATCATTTAATGAGGAACCTGGAGGTCCATCTTGGTGGTAGAGGTCACGGATTTGGGAGGTGCAGTTGAAGAAACTTCATCAAAATTGCAACAAAGAGTGAAAACTGCAATAGATTCTTAAAGTCAGCACTAGTAAGTGGAAGGATTTCAATAATAATTGGAGAATATGCTGACTGGTTGCACCATGGCCTGCTATGGAGACACCAATGTCCATGACCTGAAAATCCTACAAAAAAAGTAGTAGATATAACCTGATCCATCACAAGAAAATCCCTCCTCACCATTGAGCATATCTACAAGGAGCATTGCCATCGGGAAGGAGGTTCCTTAGGATCCACAGCACCAGATTCAGGAACAGTTATTACACTTCAACCTTCAGTCTCCTTAAACAGTGTGGATAACGTCACTCACCCCAACATTAGACTACTTCCATAACTTATAGAATCATTTTCAAGGACTCGACAATTTGTTTTCAGTATTACTTATTTACTTAGAGAGTTGCCTGGGAAAATGCCTCAGTTTATTTTGGAAATGGTGGTTATCCTTTTTTGCTTGTTAATAGATAGGGTGATATTAGTATGCCAATGCTTCATGAGATATTGTAGGAATTTCATCAGTATTGAGTGTAGTTTGTATATATTAAGAGCTTCTATTGACCATGAATGTGGGACAGAATCAAATACTTTTTGGCAGACAATAAAACAACATGAAAGGTTTCTATTGTCCACTGGGCTTGATTTAGAATTATGGAATTGTGATTATTTGCAAGATGCATGATGTTACCATTTTATATATAATTTGTAAACAAGTAAAGGATGATATTTTGATGAGTCATTTTTGATTTCTCCTCTAGGTAAGAGATGTGTTTTACCTTCTGTCAAAAGCTCAAGCAATTTTTCAGGATTTTAAAGAAAATTATTGATAAATATTAATAGCTATGAATGAAAGCAAGTAATTTTTTTATACCAATAGTTATAAATATTATCAGCGTCTGTACTTCTCCAGTTGTGGGTATCTTTAATAACCATTTTTAGCATTTCCATTGTAACTTCAAGTGTTTACATGTCTTCAGTGTGTGTGTGTGTGTTCTTTCTCCTCCTTAATCCGGTTTGCTTCTTGATTGTGTGTTGCCCTGTTTGATGAGATATTGGAACAAAAGTTCATTATTTCTGTGTTTGTTGGTAATTCTGTGCTGGGTTAGATGACATTTTGGTGTGTCAAATTTAGTTTTAATGTCCTATATAAGCCTTTGTCATTGTTCCTGAACTGATCATTCTGTTTTCTTCATCTGGCACATTTCATGTATCTATTTAATCTGGCTTTGCATGCTCCAACCTTTGGTTTTCATGTATCTATAAATTCTACGTGCTTTTGTTATATTGATTGTATCTTGTGTGGATCTTACATTTCCTTAGCTTTCTTTTAACTTCCTTGCTCATCTTATCCATTTTATATACCATTAGGCAGGCTATTTCTGCTCTTCAGGTTTCAATTTTGTTTCTTAATGTCTTCTGCCATTTCAGTGCTCTCATTTCATTAGACCATAAGACATAGGAGCAGAATTAGGCTACTCAGGCCATTGAGTCTGCTCTTCCATTCCATCATGTTTGATCCCGTATTCCACTCAACCCGGCCATGTTACTCATTACAGTACTCAGTTTAGCATTTCTATCAATCAGTGTCTCTATTTTGGAGCCATTGCATTGCCCTGCTGTTAATGCTGCACAGTATGTTATTGGGTGTAGCCCTCCCAATGTTTCAAGTTTTCCTAAATATTGTGGTAATATAACACTGTTCAGAATATTAACAGATTTTGCAAATTTTAATGATGTGTTTTGTTTAGGTATGTCGTGTCTTTCTGTTGGGTCCATGTATTCTGTTAGTGTGCTGTTAACTGCTGGGATAATTTTGTCTATAAACTCAGCTTCAGAAGGAAATAAAGAGAGCTGGAAGGGGCCATGAGAAGGCCTTGGTGGGCAGGATTAAGGAAAACCCCAAGGCATTCTATAAGTATGTGAAGAGCAAAAGAATAAGACGTGAGAGAATAGGACCAATAAAGTGTGACAGTGGGAAAGTGCGTATGGAACCGGAGGAAATAGCAGAGGTACTTAATGAATACTTTATTTCAGTATTCACTAAGGAAAAGGATCTTGGTGATTGCAGGGGACTGAAGAGCTTGAGAATGCAGTTATTAAGAAGAGGATGTGCTGGAGCTTTTGGAAAGCATCAAGTTGGATAAGTCCCCGGGACCGGATGAGATATACCCCAGGCTACTGTGGGAGGCGAGGGAGGAGATTGCTGAGCCTCTGGCAATGATCTTTGCATCATCAATGGGGACAGGAGAGGTTCCGGAGGATTGGAGGGTTGTGGATGTTGTTCCCTTATTCAAGAAAGGGAATAGAGATAGCCCAGGAAATTATAGACCAGTGGATCTTACTTCAGTTGTTGGTAAGTTGATGGAGAAGATCCTGAGAGGTAGGATTTATGAACATTTGGAGAGGTATAATATGATTAGGAATAGTTAGCATGGCTTTGTCAAGGGCAGGTCATGCCTTACAAGCTTAGCTGAATTTTTTGAGGATAACACTAAGCACATTGATGAAGGAAGAGCAGTAGATGTAGTGTATATGGATTTCAGCAAAGCATTTGATAAGGTACCCCATGCAAGGTTTATTGAGAAAGCAAGGAGGCATGGGATCCAAGGGGACATTGCTTTGTGGATCCAGAACTAGCTTGCCCACAGAAGGCAAAGTATGGTTGTAGACGGGTCATATTCTGCATGAAGGTCAGTGACCAGTGGTGTGCCTCAGGGATCTGTTCTGGGGCCCCTACTCTTCGTGATTTTTATAAATGACCTGCATGAGGAAGTGGAGGGATGGGTTAGTAAGTTTGCTGATGACACAAATATTGGAGGTGTTGTGGAAGTGTGGACGGCTGTCAGAGGTTACAGCAGGACATTAATAGGATGCAAAACTGGGCTGAGAAGTGGCAGATTGAGTTCAACCCAGATAAGTGTGAGGTGGTTCATTTTGGTAAGCCAAAAATGATGGCAGAATATAGTATTAATGGTAAAACTCTTGGCAGCGTGGAGGATCAGAGGAATCTTGGGGTCTGCGTCCATAGGACACTCAAAGCAGCTGTGCAGGTTGACTCTGTGGTTAAGAAGGCATATGGTGTATTGGCCTCCATCAATCGTAGAATTGAATTTAGGAGCCGAGAGGTAATGTTGCAGTTATATAAGACCCTGGTCAGACCCCAGTTGGAGTACTATGCTCAGTTCTGGTCTCCTCACTACAGGAAGGATGTGGAAATGATAGAAGGTGCAGAGGAGATCTACAAGGATGTTGCCTGGATTGGGGAGCATGCCTTATGAAAACGCATTGAGTGAACTCGGCTTTTTCTCCTCGGAGCGACGGGGGATGAGAGGTGACCTGATAGAGGTGTATAAGATGTTGAGAGGCATTGATCATGTGGATAGTCAGAGGCTTTTTCCCCGGGGCTGAAATGGCTGCCACAACAGGACACAGATTTAAGGTGCTGGGGAGTAGGTATGAAGGAGATGTCAGTGGTAAGCTTTTTACGCAGAGAGTGGTGAATGTGTGGAATGGGCTGCCGGCAACGGTGGTGGAGGCAGATACGATAGGGTCTTTTAGAGACTTTTGGATAGGTATATGGAGCTTAGAAAAATAGAGGGCTATGGGTAACCCTAGTAATTTCTAAGGTAGGGACATGTTTGGCACAACTTTGTAGGCCAAAGGGCCTGTATTGGGCTGTAGGTTTTCTATGTTTCTATGTTTCATATTCAGCATTCTGCGAAGGCTCTACATCTGTGTTGTTGTTATTACCATCAGGTTGTGGAGCAGTTTTTGAACTAATTCTCAGAGCTTCAGTGGGTTGCATCTTCATTATTTTCTTGCATAGCATTGTTCTGGTCTTTTGCTTGGTTTCTTCCAGCTCTTGCGCAACTTCATGTTTTATTTGGTTCAAATGTCTAAAGTTCAAAGTAAAATTTATTATCAGAGTACATACATGTCACCACATACAAGCCTGAGATTCTTTTTCTGCAGGCATACTTAGAAAATCAATAGAATAGTAATTGTAAGCTGTAAACATCAGGAACTGTTAACTAAACAAACTGTGCAAATGCAGATGTAAATAAATAACAATGAATAGTATGGAATAACAATGTAACAGTCCTTAAATGAGTGTATTTATCCCCTTTTGTTCAAGAGCCTGATGGTTGAGGAGTAGTAACTGTTCTTGAACCTGGTGGTGTGAGTCCTGAGGCTCCAGTATCTTCTGCCTGCATGTTCTGGGTGGTGAGGATCTTTGATAATGGATACTGCTTTTCTATGCCAATGTTTCATGTAGATGTGCTCAATGATTGGGAGAGTTTTACCTATGATGTACTGGGCCGAATCCACTACCTTTTGTGGGGTTTTCCACTGAAAAGCATTGGGATTCCCATGCCAGACCATAATGCAGCTGATCAGCACACTTTCCACAACACAGCTATGCCAAGGTTTTTGATGACATGCCGAATCTCTGCAGACTCCTAAGGAAGTGCAGCCGTGTTTATACTGTTACATGCTTTCTTCGTAATAATGTATATCTGATGGGTCCAGGACAGGCCCTCTGAAATGGTGACATCCAGGAATTTAAAGTTACTGATCCACTCCACCTCTGACCCTTCAATGATTGCTGGCTTATAGGCCTCTGGTTTCCCTCTCCTGAAGTTCACAATCAGTTCCTTGGTTATATTGACATTGAGTGAGAGATGTTGTTATTACACCATGTTGTTATTCAGTCTCCTTCTTGTATGCTGATTAATCATGACCTTTAATACAGCCCACAATAGAGCTATTGTCACAAATTTGTATATGGTTTTGGAGCTGTACTTGGCCACACAGTCATAGGTGTAAAGTGAGTAGAGCAGTTGGGCTAAGCACACATCTCTGCAGTGCTGATTGGGATGTGGAGGAGATGTTTTTGCCCATCCAAACTGACTAGGGTGTACAAGTGAGGAAATCCAGGATCTAATTGCACAAGGGAGTATTGAGGCCAAGGTCTTGGAGCTTACTGACAACTTTTGAGGGGACAATAGTGTTAAATGCCAAGCTGTAATCGATAAAGAGCATGCAGGTGTATGCTGCTCTGCTGTCCAGGTGTGAAGAGCTAATGAGATAGCATTCGCTGTAAATCTGTTGCTTCAGTAGGTGAATTGGAACAGATCCAAGTCACCACTCAGATGTGTGTGTAGGGATAGATCTGTAGTCTATGGAGATTAAGTTATTTTTCACTATCACTCTCCGTTGATCTGCTATTCATTGTGCATTTACTTGCATATATTGCACTATAAACTGTTGATGAAGTTTGTCCCTGGATGCTGTCATGTCAGTCTCAAGTTCCATTACTTGATAATACACACACATTATGAATGTGTTTACTTCTAATGATTTTGTGGAACTCAATGAATGTTTGTTTCTCCCTCCATGATCATGGGTAGACATCCAGTGACATCGCACAGATCCAAGAACTGCAGAATCAGCTAAAAGAAGCAACAAAGGAGAAGCAAAGTTTGGAAGAAAAGGTAGGAGGCTTCACACCCGAGACTTGGACTGCAAAGTAAACTTTGAGATAGGAGCTGCTTTCTTTGACTTGTGTTTTTCAGCATAACTTCACCTGGTCAATGTAATAGCCCATTAGTGCCAGATTTATTTGGAACATAGAACAGTACAGCACAGTATTAGTGCTTCTGCCCACCATGTTGAGCTGATGAATCTAACCATTCCCTCCTACATAGCCTTCCATTTTTCTTTCATCCATGTGTCTATCTATGAGACTCTTAAATGTCCCTAATTTACCCGCTTCTAACACTACCCCCAGTAACGCCCAACATTCACTGAGTCAAAGAAACCTACTGCTGACACTCGCTCATTCTTTTCTCCAAACACCTTAAATTGGTGCCTTCTCATTTTCGCTTTTCTGCTCTGGGAATAAGTCACTCAATCTATGCCTCTTATCATCTACTACACCTCTATCAACTCACCTCTCATCCTTCTTCACTCCAAAGGAAAAAGCCTGAGCTCGATCAAACTATTCTCATAAGAAATGCTTTCCAGTGCCTGGTATGGTGGTAGAGATGAACACATTTAAGAGATGTGAAACACCCTGGTTTCCTTGGCTGCTTAAGTCAAGGGAAGATACTCTCACGTCCCGCCAGACTTGTGAGATCGAGACGGCTCATCCCATCCCAAACCCCGGTTTGTGTGGATTCTGTGTAATTTGCTATCCTTTTACAAATTAGTGCCACAAAATAACAGACAATACACTGCACATGATTAAAGGAATTATATTTATGAATCTTAACTAACAGTTTAGTAAAGAATATAGAAAGAAAGGGGCCCATTCTAATTGCACAAATTGGAGCTCATCTTGAACTTTTCTGTCACTCACGCTGGGCCCTTGGACTGCGTGAATGCCCACAGCACCTTCCAAAAGTCGCTTCCAATCCATCTTGAACAAACAGTCTACCAGCAGATCGTATGCTGCAACTGGTTCTCCCCAGCATCTTCTCTCTTCATCTCCTCTTGAACAAAAGCCCAAGACCAACCTTATTGTCCCTCACCAAGAAAACCTCCCACACATTCCACATCATCCCTTACCTTCGACAATCACCCAAACAGGCTGAAAGCAGAACAGCATGCTCTTCCAGAACTGCTAAATGAAATACATACAGCATAACAGTGAAAGTATGAACCAGGGCATTACAGATGTTTAGATAGACAGATGAATATGAGGAAGATGGAGCAACATGGACATTGTGTAGGTAGGAGGGATTGGACTTTGGGCCATTTTTGATTTACTTTTTAGCTGTTTAGGCACAACATTGTGAGCCGAAGGCCCTGATCCAGTGCTGCACTGTTCTATGTTCAATCTGGGCAGCATCCTGGTAAATCTCCTCTCCTGCCTCTAAAGCATCCATGTCCTCCAGTAACGAGGTGACCAGAACTGAACACAACATTCTGTGTGGTCTAACCAGAGGTTCATAGGGCTGTACCATTAACTCACAGTTCTGAACTCTGGCTCTTTTTTTCCTAGGTTTATCAATAGTTGAGACCTAACAAGTAAATTTCGTGCCACAGTGTCAATGAAAGGCTTTTGATGCGCTGCACATTTCTTTGATATTCTGGCAGGAAGTTAATTTTTTCTGAAGTCAAATGTTGCTGGAGATTAACAGAGATCCAATAAATGTTTATTAGCAGGCTTAGTTTTCTAGCCTAAATCTTGGAACTCTTCTGCAAACCGGTAATGAATTGTTTAAAGGTGCATGCAAAGAGCCTTAAATATTATACATTAACTGCTACGTTTGTATTGCACTGAATTGCAGATATCCTTTTGGTTCTCCTTCTCTCTGTAAAAGCTAGAATATGCAATATTGAAACTTTGATCTGTCTGAAAATGACAAAAATAGTTAATGTACAGAGTACGTTAAAAGGAAGCACGAGCCATGTTCATTCGTTGATAGGTCTTTGAAGGACATGTTTCCGAAAACACTTGTTCTCAAGATCTCTTGTACGTTTTGCTCTCTGGATCACAGAAAATTCCTTTGATCATCTGGTTCTAATTCTACAAGTCTGCACAATTAGTTTTGATTCTTTTCTGAAGTTTGAAGTTTAAATTCAAATTCAAGTGTATTGTAATGAGCATACATACCCAAGGTACACGTGCCATGAAAATTAGCATTTTATAGCAGCAGACCACACATTACAAACATAAATTACCATCAACTTAATTTAACATAAGTTATGCATAACTTACGTGACAACAATAAAAATAAGCATTAGTGCAATTTCAGGAAGAGAGGAAAGAAATAGAGTCTGGGGTGTTAAGGTATGGGTTTCTTAGGTCACTTCAAAAATCTGATGGCAGTGGGGAAGCAGTTGCTGCTGAACCTTAAGGAGTGAGTCTAGGCTGCTGTACCTCCAGCATGATGGATTCATCAAGGAATGACATGTCTGTTTATATCCTGGCTAGATACAAACTGTTGCCAGCTAGTATTTTAGTATTTTTGTAGTATTCAGCAATGTCCTTTGCCTTCTTGTTAACTGTGCCTCACTCCTCTCCGAGTTGGAAGGCTCCAGGTCAAATCTCATTTCTGAGCCCTGAATGCAAGTCTAGGCTGCATTGGGCATTATTACTGATGCTATGATGCCAGAGTTACCCTATTTTAGATGAAATTGTCTAGGTGGATGACAGAGGCTCCAAGATACCACATAAAGAAGGGCAGGAGGTGGAGTCATCTGAGGTAGCCTGGTATCTCTCAGAACAAACAGTTATCCAGTTGGTGTCTGTAGGAAGTTTCTGTTTACAGAATGGTTACTAGTTAGAAACACAAACCATACATTATGAGCTAAGAAGCACAATGGGATTTTCTGAAAGAGATGTCAAGGTGCTATATAAATGCAAGTTTTAATTTCCTGTTCTGGTTCCAGTCTTTGAAACTGTGAAGGTTTCTTTGCTGTTATCATCTTTTATTTATGATCTTGTTATCCTGAACTCTACTGAAAATTTTGTGGAAGGTCCACTTGCCTTACTATTTGCAAAGAGTGGATGTTTGATTTTGAAATTCAACCTTTTGTTTGTATACTGTGTCTTTGTACACAATTCAATCTATCCATTCCCATACTTATCTCCACAGCCCAATGTTTTTTCTAAACTTCATTTATCCATTTCCCTGTTGATTGGTGCAGTTGAATGTTCATTCAGCCTTTGCTTCTTACTGTTTGATCAATATTTATCTTCTTGCCTCTTTGGAGTACTTCATCGGTCACTTCCAACTGTGTCCCTGCATCTTGAATTATCCACAGGCCTTTCTGTATCCCCGATATAAACCATCTAGATTCTACAACCTCTATCAAATCTCCTCCCAACCATCTGTAAGTCTATTTTCACAACTGGTATTTGTCATCACTGGAACCACAGCTTCCCTTGTATGGACAACACAAAGTACACTGCAGATGCCGAGGTCAAAACAACACGTACTAACAAGCTGGATGAACTCAGCAGGTTGGGCAGCATCTGTTGAAATGAGCAGTCAATGTTTCGGGTCAAGACCCTTTGTCAGGACTGAAGAAGGAGGGGGCTGGGGCCCTATAAAGAAGGTTGGGGGGAGGGGGAAGGTGCCAGGTGAAAAACCAATCAGAGGAAAGATCAAGGGGTGGGGGAGGGGAAGCAGGGAGGGGATAGACCAAAGAGGTGAAGAAGGAATGTAAGGGGAAAGCACTATAGGTAATAGAAGAAGGCAGAATCATGAGAGGGGTGATATGACCATATCCATATAACCATATAGCAATTACAGCACGGAAACATTATTACTATTACTGTTACGTGGCACAGGCAGTAATCCCGAGATTACTACCTTTGTGGTCCTTCTTCTCAGCTGCCTTCCTAACTCCCTATATTCTCCTTTCAGGACCTCTTCCCTTTTCCTACCTATGTCATTGGTACCTATGTGTACCACGACCTCTGGCTCCGCACCCTCCCACTTCAGGATATCTTGGACGCAATCAGAAACATCCCGAACCCTGGCACCAGGGAGGCAAACTACCATCCGAGTCTCCTGATCGCGTCCACAGAATCACCTATCTGACCCCCTAGCTATCAAGTCCCCTATTACTACAGCCTTCCTCTTTCTTTCCCTACCCTTCTGAGCTACAGGGCCGGACTCTGTGCCGGAGGCACGGCCACTGTTGCTTCCCCCAGGTAGGCTGTTCCCCCCCCAACAGTACTCAAACAGAAGTACTTATTGTCAAGGGGTACAGCCACTGGGGTACTCTCTAGTACCTGACTCTTCCCCGTCCCCCTCCTAACCGTGACCCATCTGATTGCCTCCCGTGGCCCCAGTGTGACCACCAGCCTGTAACTCCTCTCTATCAACTCCTCACTCTCCCTGACCAGACGAAGGTCATCGAGCTGCAGCTCCAGTTCCTTAACACAATCCTTTAGGAGCTGCAGCTCAGTGCACCTGGTGCAGATGTGGACGTCCGGGAGGCTAGGAGACTCCAGGATCTCCCACATTCGACACCGAGAACAACAAGCTGCCCTCACACTCATACTTCCCCTTTCCTCAAATAACAGGAAAAACTGAAACCTAAACCTACCTTGCCTCGCCCGCTTCTGCCTAAGCCCGTTGAGCCCAAGCCCTTTAGCCTTCACGCTGCTCCCGGCTCACTCCACTGCCTGCAAATGACGCTGCCCGCTGTATAAGGCTGTGTCCTTTTTAAATCTTCCCCACTTCACAGCCTGCCGTCACACGCCTGCGCAGTCCCGCCTCTCTTAATTCCGATGAGAAGAAGAAAAATTCAAGATGGCTCCCACCGCACTCCCGTTCTGATCCTCCGACTTCCTTCTCCAAACAAATAGGCAGCTGGAAGAGGAGGCAGAGTGAAAGTGGGATGGGGGAAGGGAGACGGAATTACCGGAAGCTGGAGAATTCAATGTTCATACCAAGGGACTGGAGACTACCCAGAAAGTATATGAGATGTTGTTCCTCCAACCTGAGTTTGGCCTCATCATGGCAGTAGAGGAGGCCATCTATGGACATATCCGAATGGAATGTGAAGCAGAGTTGAAGTAGGTGGCAACCGGGAGATTCTGTCTGTTGTGGTGGACGGAGCAGAGGTGCTCGATGAAGCAGTCCCCCAATCTGCGTCAGGTCTCACCGATGTAGAGGAGGCTGCACTGGGAGCACTGGATGCAATAGATGACCCCAACAAACTCACAAGTGAAGTGTTGCCTCACCTGGAAGGATTGTTTGGGGCCCTGAATGGTGGTAAGAGAGGAGGTGTAGGGACAGGTGTAGCACTTACACTTGCAGGGATAAGTACCAGGAGATCTGTGGGGAGGGGCGTGTGGACCAGGCAGTTGCGGAGGGAACGACCCCTGCAAAAAGCAGAGAGGGGTAGAGAGGGAAAGATGTGCTGAGTGGTGGGGTCCTGTTAAAGCTGACGGAAATTGCGGAGGATAATATGCTGGATCCGGAGGCTGGTGGGGTGGTAGGTGAGGACAAGGGGAACACGGTCCCTGTTGCGGTTATGGGGGGATGGAGTGAGGGCCAAAGTGCGGGAAATGGAGGAGATGCGGATGAGGGCATCATTGATGAGGGCAGAAGGGAAACCACTAACCTTAAAGAAAGAGGACATTTGAGATGTCCTGGAGCAGATGCGGCGGAGACGGAGGAACTGGGATTACTTTTGGCAGGGTGGGAAGAGATATAATCAAGGTAGTTATGGGAGTCAGTGGGTTTATAGAAGATGTCAGTGGATAGTCTGTCTCCAGAGATGGAGACAGAGAGATTGAGAAAGGGAAGAGAAGTGTCCGAGATGGACCAGGTCAATTTGAGGGCTGGGTTAAAGTTAGGGGCAAAGTCAATGAAATTGACAAGCTCAGTATGGGTGCAGGAAGCAGCACCAATGTAGTCGTCAATGTAGTGAAGGAAAAGTTGGGGAGCAGTACCAGTTTAGATTTGAAGCATAGACTGTTACACATAACCCAAAAAAAGGGGTAGGCATAGCTGGGGCCCATGTGAGTGCCCATAGCTACACCCTTAGTTTGAAGAAAGCGGGAAGAGCCAAAAGAGAAGTTATTAAGTGTGAGTACCAGTTCCACCAACCGGAGGAGGGTGCTGGTGTTGGGGAACTGGTGAGGTCTATTGTCAAGAAAGTAGCAGAGGGCTTTGAGGCCTTCTTGATGGGAGATTGAAGTGTATAAGGATTGGACATCCATGGTGAAAATGAAGCAGTCGGAACCGGGGAACTGGAAGTTATTGAAGAGGTGGAGGGCATGGGATGTACCCCGGATGTAGGAGGTGGAAGGACTGAACTATGAGTGAAAAAATGGAGACCAGGTAGGCAGGTACAAGTTTGGTGGGGCAGGAGCAGGCCAAAACTATAGGCCTGCCAGGACAGTCAGGCTTGTGGACCTTGGGGAGGAGGTAAAACCGAGTAGTGCAGGGTGTGGGAATTATGAGTTTTTTGGCTGAGGATGGAAGTTCTCCGGAGTTGATAAGGGCAGTGATGGTATGGGAGACAATGGTTTGATGTTTTTGGGTGGGGTCCTGTTCCAGGGGTAAGTACGAGGAGGTGTCAGAGAGCTGCCGTTTGGCCTCAGTGAGGTAGAGGTCCATTTGACAGACTACTACAGCACCACCTTTGTCTGCGGGTTTGATGGTGAGGTTAGGATTAGTGCGGAGAGAGTGGAGGGCAGTGCTTTCAGAGGGAGTGAGGTTGGAACAGGAGAGAGGAGTGGTGAAGTTGAGAAGGTTGATGTCTCGGCGACAGTTGGAGATGAAAAGATCGAGTGCAGGTAGAAGGCCCGGTGGGGATGTCCACGAGGAGGAGGAGGGTTGAAGATGTGAGAAGGGTTCATCAATGGGGGGGGGGGGGGGGAATCCTTGTTAAAGTAGTAGGCTCAGAGGGAAGAAGAGTTCCGCGTCATGTCAGCCACGGAACTCACTGAGGTGTGGACGGAGGGGACAAAAATGAGGCCCTTGCTAAGCACAGAATGCTCTGCCTCAGAGAGGGGAAGGTCAGAGGGGACGATGAAGACATGGCAAGGGTTGGGGCTGGGGTCAGAGGAGGGTAAAGAGTGGGAGGAGGGAGAGGGTGGTTGGGATGTTCAGGGAGAGCAGGCTGAGGAGAGGATGAGGGATCAGAGGAATGGAGGGGGATGAGGGGTGGAGGGAAGGTTGGGAGTCGCGGGGAATATAGGGGGTAGTAGAGGAATAAGACGAGTGGTAGGACCCAGCGGCAGTAAGAGCAGTCCCGGTCTGGAGAGTATCAGGATCTCGGTCTGAACTGGATCTGGAACTGAGGGTGTTGGAGCCTGTGGTCTGCAGGGCACCAGAACTGAGGTCCGAGTCAGAAGCGAGTGAGTCCATGGCGCGTCAGGGACTGATGCCCATGTCCGGGAGGTCGTGGTTCCAGTCGGGGTTAGAGTCAGAGGTGGATGGGTCTTTGGCCTGCTGAAGGCCTGAGAAGTCAAAGTCCGAGGGGTCGGGGTTTGGACTGGAAGCGGTCATTGGGGGCTGCAGGCAGGCGAGCTTGTAATCCTTCTTGGACACGAGGAGGGAGAAGAAACGGCAGTTGGAGGTGTGAATCTGGTGGAGAATGAAGTGTAGGAGAGGTCCATGGCAGACAGTGAAGAGCGAGGCCCGCAGTGGTGGCTGAGAGAGAGAGACAGTGTCCGTAGGTATCTCCGCATGGCGGTGGGTGTGGCTTGGAGAATCCGACGGGAGCAGCGAAGGGAGCAACGGTCAATAAAACAGAGGTACTAGGGATCGTCGCTGGGCCCAAACTGGGAGGCCTGGAACCGGAGCTGGAATCCCTGCGGTACAAGATGGTGGCGGAGACACGTTCCCAAAAATGAGATGTGGCTGTGGTACCATGTCTGGGTACATGATACATGATCAAAGAGTCAAAGAGAGGGGGAGATCACAGAGGGTGAGCAGTGAGAAAGGGTCTCACTGAAGTCCCATCGAAGAGAAGATTTAGACTTCTTCAGGGTAGGCATAACTCAAAGAGACTTTGCAGCAGAGTAATGAATAGTAAACACAAAGTACACTGCAGATGCTGTGGTCAAAACAACACGTACAAACAAGCTGGATGAACTCAGCAGGTTGGGCAGCATCCGTTGAAATGAGCAGTCAATGTTTCAGGCCGAGACCCTTCATCAGGACTAACTGACAGGAAAGATAGTAAGAGATTTGAAAGTAGTGGGGGGAGGGGGAAATGCAAAATGATAGGAGAAGATCGGAGGGGGTGGGATGAAGCTAAGAGCTGGAAAGGAGATTGGTAAAAGTGATACAGAGCTGGAGAAGGGAAAGGATCATGAGACGGGAGGCCTCAGGAGAAAGAAAGGAGGTGGGGGGGGAGCACCAGAGGGAGATGGAGAACAGGCAAACAACTAAATATGTCAGGGATGGGGTAAGAAGGGGAGGAGGGGCATTAACAGAAGTTAGAGAAGTCAATGTTCATGCCATCAGGTTGGAGGCTACCCAGCCGGTATTTAAGGTGTTGTTCCTCCAACCTGAGTCTGGATTCATTTTGACAATAGGGGAGGCCATGGATAGCCATATTTCATTTTGACAATATTTTATTCTATGCTTTTTTTTCATCTTGTTCTACCTCAATGCCCTGTGTAATGATCTGATTTGTATGAACAGTTTGCAAGAAACCTTTTTGCTGTATCTTGGTACACGTGATAATAGTAACTAATTCCAATTCCAAATCATTGTAGTATATCTTATTTCTCCTTGTCTAGGGCCTTTACTTCCTTCATAATACATGCACTAACAATCTGGATAGGAACGTAGGAGGTATGATTAGTAACTTTGCAGATAACACAAAAATTGGTGGTATTGTTGACAAAGGGAGGAGGATAATTGAGCTTATTATCAAATAGAGTTACTGTCACATGCCCAACTACAGTGAGGTACAGGTACAATGAAAAACTTGTTTGTAGCAGCATCACAGGCACATAGGTACAGCCCACACTCAGAATGTAAATTAAGTACAGTACAAGTTATACATAAATTCTGCAGGACAATGAGGACAAGATAGCTGTACACTACAGGAAGATATTGATCAGTTGTAGGAATGGCTCGAACTACAGCAGATTTAATTTAATCCTGATAAGTGCAAGGTGATGTGCTTTGGGAGGACCAGTAAAGGCAGGACATATACAATGAATGGTTGGACTCGAAGGAGTACTGAAACACAGGGACTGAGGTGTACAAATATGAAGATATCTGAAGGTGGCAACATGGATAGGTGAGGTGGTGAAGAAACCGTTTGGATTGTTGTCCTCATTAGCTGAGGCACAAAACTTAAAAGCAGGATATTTAAGAGGAAGTACAGTGATATAATGGTATCACAGTGCCAATAGTCAGCAATTGGGATCCAACTCCTGCTGCGGTCTGCAAGGAGTTTGCGTGTTCTCCCCATGATTGAGGATGCCTAGGTCTCCTCCCACTTTCCAAAGACATACTGGTTAGGGTTCAAAAGTGAATAGGCATGTTATGTTGGTGTGGGAAGAATGATGACAGTTGTGTGCTGCCCAACAAACATTCAGATTGTAAACATAAAGGACACTGCAGATGCTGCGGTCAAAGCAACATGTACTACAAGCTGGAGGAACTCAGCAGGTCAGACAGCATCTGTGGAAATAAACAGTCATTGTTTTGGACCGAGACCCTTCATCAGGACGAAGGGTCTCGGCCCGAAACGTTGACTGTTCGTTTCCACGGATGCTGTCCGACCTGCTGAGTTCCTCCAGCTTGTTGTACGTGTACATTCAGATTGTGTTGGTCCTTAATGCAAATGATGCATTTCACTGCATGCTTCAATATACATGTGACAAATCTTTAATGGTACTACTTTATAAAACGTTGGTTAGGCCACAACTGGAAGTGTGTGCAGTTATTGTACTGGAGAGCATTAAGAGGAGATGTTGCCTGGAATGCAATGTTTCATTGATGAGGAGAGCCTGGATTTATTTTCCTTCGAGCAGAAGATGTTGAGAGGGAAATCTGATAAAAACTTCTAAAGAGAGAGTAGCATCGATAGAGCAGAACATTTCCCCATGGCAGAGGTGTCTAAAGTAAAGGCAATTTATTGTCAAGATACATCTATATCACCACGTACTACCCTGAGTTCATTTTCTTGGAGGCATTCACAGTGGAACACAAAATTAATAAACTATAAAGAGAGACTGACAAACAAGCTATGTGCAAAAGAAGGCAATCTGTTCAAATACAAAAATAAATAAATAAATAAATAAATAATGCTGGGGGCATCAGTTGTAGAGTCCTTGAAAGTGAGTCCATAGTTTGTGGAATCAGTTCAGAGTTGAGGTGAGTGAAGTTATCCGCACTGGTTCAGGAGACTGATATAAACCAGAGGGCACAGGTTTAGGGTAAGAGGTAAGATTTGAGGAAAATCTTTTTCATGCAGAGGGGTGCTTGAAGCCTTGACTGCACTATCTGAGTGGCCTTCTCAAATTGAAAACACACCTGGATGAACATTTGAATCACCCAAGGTAGAGAAGTCTAGAGACCAAATGGAGTCAGTGTGGTATTAGGTGAAGGGTTTGTTTCCAAGTTCTATGACTATTTGATTCTATAAGAATTGGATATAATACTCTGGCTCTTTATTTCTCTTCTAATACCTCCTGACCTGATGAGCTCCTCCAACATTTTGTGTGCGTTGCTCAGGATTTCCAACATCTGCACAATCTTTGCTTGTTCAGCATAACCTTTCAGAATTGTACTTTAATGTTTCTATATTTATCAAGTCCATGATCTTATTTAATTTAGTCAACACTCACTCAAGCTACTGTGCCACCTCTAGAGATTCACCCACACACAGACTCAGATCCATGATTCCACAGTGCATTGAGGATTATAGCACTTAGTCAATGTAACACAGACCCTCACGATAAACTTCCTTTGGCGTTGATCTCCCCATTTCACCACCAAACAGAGGTATGCAAAATTGTGAAGGGTTTAGATGGGATAACTACAAAGCAGGGTTTTCCCACCAAAATTGCGTGAGACTACAACTGGAGGTCATGGGTTAAGGGCAAAGGGTGAGATATTTAAGGGGAACATGAAAGGGAAGTTCTTCAACCAGAGGGGCAGGGTGTGAGTGTGGAATGAACCATCAGTGGAAATGTGAATGCGTATTCAATTGAAACATTTGAGAGAAGTTTGAATAGAAGGGGAGGGAGGACTGTGATCCAGGTGCAGGTTGATGGGACTAGGCAGAATAAAAGTTCAGCACTGACTAGATGGGTTGAAGGGCCAGTTTTGTTGTAGCGCTATGTAGATTATATGACCCACCTGCCAACATCTATCCTCCATTAGTTCCATGGTAAAACAGTTTATCATTTAATTTCTTTCATTGGATTTGTAAATGATCATTAAATGCAAGATAGCATTTTACAAACCAGTTTATCATTTTAAGCATATGTTGCCATGACGGAGTATCTCTCCTTCTCCAGCGATATAATGTAAGTGACTTTATCAAGAAAAGGTGCAATGCACATGAGAGTTAGAGTCAGAATCATGCAGAGAGACAGCAGAGAAACAGGCTCTGCAGCCCATCAAGTCTGTACTGGCTATCAACTGTTACCTGATTCCTACATTAATCCCATTTTTCATTCTCCCCCACCTACATCTCATTGACTCTTTCCATCTTCTACCACTCATCTGTAATAGCCAATTAACCTACCAAATAGCATGTCTTTGGGATTAGGGAAAAAAACCAGAGCACACATGAGGAAATTCACAGAGTCACAAGGAGATTGTGCAAACTCCGCACGGACAGCACCCGAGGTCAGGACTGGAGCTGTGAGGCAGCGAATTTGGTCTCTGAGCCACTCTTGTTGCCACGGAGAGACAGATTGATTGTTTTCTGTTACCTGAGTTGTGCTTCCAACCATACATTAATTGGTCTTTATCAAAACTCAGTTGCAGGTGGCACAGAGTAGGATTGAATTCATGGAAAACTCGATGGTGGAACGTGGAATTGTAAGCCGACAGGAAGCTACCATCTGTGATCTTGAGAACAAGCTCGAGTTCCAGAGGGCACAGCTGAAGAGATTTGAGGTGAATAATAACATTTATTGAAGTTCCTTTCTCTTAAATTATTCACTTCTCCCTGTCAGAGTTTTTGAATCATTACATCAACCTAGGAATCACCTCAGAATACTGTCGGTTTGGAAGGGGACACAAGAAAGACAACAAATGTCCATGATAAAAAACATGATTTGAATTCTATTTCTGATTCTGAACTAGCAAAGACCACACACACCCAGATGGTCTCACTTCTCCACTGTCCATCAGGCAGAATATCCACCTGGGCGGTCTCTCTTCACCCCGTCCCATCAGACAGAATACCCACCCGGACAGTCTCTCTTCACCCCGTCCCATCAGTCAGAATACCCACCTGGACAGTCTCTCTTCACCCCTCTCCCATCAGACAGAATACCCACCTGGACAGTCTCTCTTCACCCAGTCCTATCGGACAGAATACCCACCCAGACAGTCTCTCTTCACCCAGTCCTATCGGACAGAATACCCACCTGGACAGTCTCTCTTCACCCCGTCCCATCAGACAGAATATCCACCCGGACATTCTCTCTTCACCCAGTCCTATCGGACAGAATACCCACCCGGACAGTCTCTCTTCACCCCTCTCCCATCAGACAGAATACCCACCTGGACAGTCTCTCTTCACCCCATCCAATCAGACAGAATATCCACCCGGACATTCTCTCTTCACCCAGTCCTATCGGACAGAATACCCACCCGGACAGTCTCTCTTCACCCCTCTCCCATCAGACAGAATACCCACCTGGACAGTCTCTCTTCACCCTGTCCCATCAGACAGAATAT
Organism: Hypanus sabinus; assembly: GCF_030144855.1. Lineage (NCBI taxonomy): Eukaryota > Metazoa > Chordata > Chondrichthyes > Myliobatiformes > Dasyatidae > Hypanus > Hypanus sabinus. Next base: position 72,594,313 of record NC_082718.1, on the reverse strand, counting down.
CCACCCGGACAGTCTCTCTTCACCCCGTCCCATCAGCCAGAATACCCACCCGGACAGTCTCTCTTCACCCCGTCCCATCAGACAGAATATCCACCCAGACAGTCTGTTTCTCCCCCATCCCATCGGACAGAATACTCACCGGGACTGTCTCTCTTTACCCCTGTCCCATCAGACAGTCTCTCTTCACCCCGTCCCATCAGACAGCATACCCACCTGGGCGGTCTCTCTTCTCCCCTGTCCATCGGACAGAATACCCATCCGGACAGTCTCTCTTCACCCCGTCCCATCGGACAGTCTCTCTTCATCCTGTCCCATCAGACAGTCTCTCTTCTCCCCTGTCCATCGGACAGAATACCCATCCGGACAGTCTCTCTTCACCCTGTCCCATCGGACAGTCTCTCTTCACCCCGTCCCATCAGACAGCGTACCCACCTGGGCGGTCTCTCTTCTAGCCTGTCCATCAGACAGAATACCCACCCGGACAGTCTCTCTTCACCCCGTCCCATCAGACAGAATACCCACCTGGACAGTCTCTCTTCACCCCGTCCCATCAGACAGAATATCCACCCGGACAATCTCTCTTCACCCCGTCCCATCAGACAGAATACCCACCCGGACAGTCTCTCTTCACCCCTCTCCCATCAGACAGAATACCCACCTGGACAGTCTCTCTTCACCCCATCCAATCAGACAGAATATCCACCTGGACATTCTCTCTTCACCCCGTCCCATCAGACAGAATACCCACCCGGACATTCTCTCTTCACCCCGTCCCATCAGACAGAATACCCACCCGGACAGTCTCTCTTCACCCCATCCCATCGGACAGAATACCCACCCGGACAGTCTCTCTTCACCCCGTCCCATCAGACAGAATACCCACCCGGACAGACTCTCTTCACCCCGTCCCATCAGACAGAATACCCACCTGGACAGTCTCTCTTCACCCCGTCCCATCAGACAGAATATCCACCCAGACAGTCTCTCTTCACCCCGTCCCATCAGCCAGAATACCCACCCGGACAGTCTCTCTTCACCCCGTCCCATCAGACAGAATATCCACCCAGACAGTCTGTTTCTCCCCCATCCCATCGGACAGAATACTCACCGGGACTGTCGCTCTTTACCCCTGTCCCATCAGACAGTCTCTCTTCACCCCGTCCCATCAGACAGCATACCCACCTGGGCAGTCTCTCTTCTCCCCTGTCCATCGGACAGAATACCCATCCGGACAGTCTCTCTTCACCCCGTCCCATCGGACAGAATATCCACCCGGACAGTCTCTCTTCACCCCTTTCCCATCAGGCTGAATACCCACCTGGACAGTCTCTCTTCACCCCATCCCATCGGACAGAATACCCACCCGGACAGTCTCTCTTCACCCCGTCCCATCAGACAGAATACCCACCCGGACAGTCTCTCTTCACCCCGTCCCATCAGACAGCATACCCACCTGGGCGGTCTCTCTTCTAGCCTGTCCATCAGACAGAATACCCACCTGGGCGGTCTCCCTTCACCCCGTCCCATCGGACAGTCTCTCTTCACCCAGTCCTATCGGACAGAATACCCACCTGGACAGTCTCTCTTCACCCCTCTCCCATCAGACAGAATACCCACCTGGACAGTCTCTCTTCACCCCATCCAATCAGACAGAATATCCACCTGGACAGTCTCTCTTCACCCAGTCCTATCGGACAGAATACCCACCTGGACAGTCTCTCTTCACCCCGTCCCATCAGACAGAATATCCACCCGGACAGTCTCTCTTCACCCCGTCCCATCAGACAGAATACCCACCCGGACATTCTCTCTTCACCCCGTCCCATCAGACAGAATACCTACCCGGGCAGTCTCTCTTCACCCCATCCCATCGGACAGAATACTCACCGGGACTGTCTCTCTTTACCCCTGTCCCATCAGACAGTCTCTCTTCACCCCGTCCCATCAGACAGCATACCCACCAGGGCAGTCTCTCTTCTCCCCTGTCCATCGGACAGAATACCCATCCGGACAGTCTCTCTTCACCCCGTCCCATCGGACAGAATATCCACCCGGACAGTCTCTCTTCACCCCTTTCCCATCAGGCTGAATACCCACCTGGACAGTCTCTCTTCACCCCATCCCATCGGACAGAATACCCACCCGGACAGTCTCTCTTCACCCCGTCCCATCAGACAGAATACCCACCCGGACAGTCTCTCTTCACCCCGTCCCATCAGACAGAATACCCACCTGGACAGTCTCTCTTCACCCCGTCCCATCAGACAGAATATCCACCCGGACAGTCTCTCTTCACCCCGTCCCATCAGCCAGAATACCCACCCGGACAGTCTCTCTTCACCCCGTCCCATCAGACAGAATATCCACCCAGACAGTCTGTTTCTCCCCCATCCCATCGGACAGAATACTCACCGGGACTGTCTCTCTTTACCCCTGTCCCATCAGACAGTCTCTCTTCACCCCGTCCCATCAGACAGCATACCCACCTGGGCAGTCTCTCTTCTCCCCTGTCCATCGGACAGAATACCCATCCGGACAGTCTCTCTTCACCCCGTCCCATCGGACAGAATATCCACCCGGACAGTCTCTCTTCACCCCTTTCCCATCAGGCTGAATACCCACCTGGACAGTCTCTCTTCACCCCATCCCATCGGACAGAATACCCACCCGGACAGTCTCTCTTCACCCCGTCCCATCAGACAGAATACCCACCCGGACAGTCTCTCTTCACCCCGTCCCATCAGACAGCATACCCACCTGGGCGGTCTCTCTTCTAGCCTGTCCATCAGACAGAATACCCACCTGGGCGGTCTCCCTTCACCCCGTCCCATCGGACAGTCTCTCTTCACCCAGTCCTATCGGACAGAATACCCACCTGGACAGTCTCTCTTCACCCCTCTCCCATCAGACAGAATACCCACCTGGACAGTCTCTCTTCACCCCATCCAATCAGACAGAATATCCACCTGGACAGTCTCTCTTCACCCAGTCCTATCGGACAGAATACCCACCTGGACAGTCTCTCTTCACCCCGTCCCATCAGACAGAATATCCACCCGGACAGTCTCTCTTCACCCCGTCCCATCAGACAGAATACCCACCCGGACATTCTCTCTTCACTCCGTCCCATCAGACAGAATACCCACCCGGGCAGTCTCTCTTCACCCCATCCCATCGGACAGAATACCCACCCGGACAGTCTCTCTTCACCCCGTCCCATCAGACAGAATACCCACCCGGACAGACTCTCTTCACCCCGTCCCATCAGACAGAATACTCACCTGGACAGTCTCTCTTCACCCCGTCCCATCAGACAGAATATCCACCCAGACAGTCTCTCTTCACCCCGTCCCATCAGCCAGAATACCCACCCGGACAGTCTCTCTTCACCCCGTCCCATCAGACAGAATATCCACCCAGACAGTCTGTTTCTCCCCCATCCCATCGGACAGAATACTCACCGGGACTGTCTCTCTTTACCCCTGTCCCATCAGACAGTCTCTCTTCACCCCGTCCCATCAGACAGCATACCCACCTGGGCAGTCTCTCTTCTCCCCTGTCCATCGGACAGAATACCCATCCGGACAGTCTCTCTTCACCCCGTCCCATCGGACAGAATATCCACCCGGACAGTCTCTCTTCACCCCTTTCCCATCAGGCTGAATACCCACCTGGACAGTCTCTCTTCACCCCATCCCATCGGACAGAATACCCACCCGGACAGTCTCTCTTCACCCCGTCCCATCAGACAGAATACCCACCCGGACAGTCTCTCTTCACCCCGTCCCATCAGACAGAATACCCACCTGGACAGTCTCTCTTCACCCCGTCCCATCAGACAGAATATCCACCCGGACAGTCTCTCTTCACCCCGTCCCATCAGCCAGAATACCCACCCGGACAGTCTCTCTTCACCCCGTCCCATCAGACAGAATATCCACCCAGACAGTCTGTTTCTCCCCCATCCCATCGGACAGAATACTCACCGGGACTGTCTCTCTTTACCCCTGTCCCATCAGACAGTCTCTCTTCACCCCGTCCCATCAGACAGCATACCCACCTGGGCGGTCTCTCTTCTCCCCTGTCCATCGGACAGAATACCCATCCGGACAGTCTCTCTTCACCCCGTCCCATCGGACAGTCTCTCTTCATCCTGTCCCATCAGACAGTCTCTCTTCTCCCCTGTCCATCGGACAGAATACCCATCCGGACAGTCTCTCTTCACCCTGTCCCATCGGACAGTCTCTCTTCACCCCGTCCCATCAGACAGCATACCCACCTGGGCGGTCTCTCTTCTAGCCTGTCCATCAGACAGAATACCCACCCGGACAGTCTCTCTTCACCCCGTCCCATCAGACAGAATACCCACCTGGACAGTCTCTCTTCACCCCGTCCCATCAGACAGAATATCCACCCGGACAGTCTCTCTTCACCCCGTCCCATCAGCCAGAATACCCAACCGGACAGTCTCTCTTCACCCCGTCCCATCAGACAGAATATCCACCCAGACAGTATGTTTCTCCCCCATCCCATCGGACAGAATACTCACCGGGACTGTCTCTCTTTACCCCTGTCCCATCAGACAGTCTCTCTTCACCCCGTCCCATCAGACAGCATACCCACCTGGGCGGTCTCTCTTCTCCCCTGTCCATCAGACAGAATACCCATCCGGATAGTCTCTCTTCAACCCTTTCCCATCAGGCTGAATACCCACCTGGACAGTCTCTCTTCACCCCATCCCATCGGACAGAATACCCACCCGGACAGTCTCTCTTCACCCCGTCCCATCAGACAGAATACCCACCCGGACAGTCTCTCTTCACCCCGTCCCATCAGCCAGAATACCCACCCGGACAGTCTCTCTTCACCCCGTCCCATCAGACAGAATATCCACCCAGACAGTCTGTTTCTCCCCCATCCCATCGGACAGAATACTCACCGGGACTGTCTCTCTTTACCCCTGTCCCATCAGACAGTCTCTCTTCACCCCGTCCCATCAGACAGCATACCCACCTGGGCGGTCTCTCTTCTAGCCTGTCCATCAGACAGAATACCCACCTGGGCGGTCTCCCTTCACCCCGTCCCATCGGACAGTCTCTCTTCACCCAGTCCTATCGGACAGAATACCCACCTGGACAGTCTCTCTTCACCCCTCTCCCATCAGACAGAATACCCACCTGGACAGTCTCTCTTCACCCCATCCAATCAGACAGAATATCCACCTGGACAGTCTCTCTTCACCCAGTCCTATCGGACAGAATACCCACCTGGACAGTCTCTCTTCACCCCGTCCCATCAGACAGAATATCCACCCGGACAGTCTCTCTTCACCCCGTCCCATCAGACAGAATACCCACCCGGACATTCTCTCTTCACCCCGTCCCATCAGACAGAATACCCACCCGGGCAGTCTCTCTTCACCCCATCCCATCGGACAGAATACCCACCCGGACAGTCTCTCTTCACCCCGTCCCATCAGACAGAATACCCACCCGGACAGACTCTCTTCACCCCGTCCCATCAGACAGAATACTCACCTGGACAGTCTCTCTTCACCCCGTCCCATCAGACAGAATATCCACCCAGACAGTCTCTCTTCACCCCGTCCCATCAGCCAGAATACCCACCCGGACAGTCTCTCTTCACCCCGTCCCATCAGACAGAATATCCACCCAGACAGTCTGTTTCTCCCCCATCCCATCGGACAGAATACTCACCGGGACTGTCTCTCTTTACCCCTGTCCCATCAGACAGTCTCTCTTCACCCCGTCCCATCAGACAGCATACCCACCTGGGCAGTCTCTCTTCTCCCCTGTCCATCGGACAGAATACCCATCCGGACAGTCTCTCTTCACCCCGTCCCATCGGACAGAATATCCACCCGGACAGTCTCTCTTCACCCCTTTCCCATCAGGCTGAATACCCACCTGGACAGTCTCTCTTCACCCCATCCCATCGGACAGAATACCCACCCGGACAGTCTCTCTTCACCCCGTCCCATCAGACAGAATACCCACCCGGACAGTCTCTCTTCACCCCGTCCCATCAGACAGAATACCCACCTGGACAGTCTCTCTTCACCCCGTCCCATCAGACAGAATATCCACCCGGACAGTCTCTCTTCACCCCGTCCCATCAGCCAGAATACCCACCCGGACAGTCTCTCTTCACCCCGTCCCATCAGACAGAATATCCACCCAGACAGTCTGTTTCTCCCCCATCCCATCGGACAGAATACTCACCGGGACTGTCTCTCTTTACCCCTGTCCCATTAGACAGTCTCTCTTCACCCCGTCCCATCAGACAGCATACCCACCTGGGCGGTCTCTCTTCTCCCCTGTCCATCGGACAGAATACCCATCCGGACAGTCTCTCTTCACCCCGTCCCATCGGACAGTCTCTCTTCATCCTGTCCCATCAGACAGTCTCTCTTCTCCCCTGTCCATCGGACAGAATACCCATCCGGACAGTCTCTCTTCACCCTGTCCCATCGGACAGTCTCTCTTCACCCCGTCCCATCAGACAGCATACCCACCTGGGCGGTCTCTCTTCTAGCCTGTCCATCAGACAGAATACCCACCCGGACAGTCTCTCTTCACCCCGTCCCATCAGACAGAATACCCACCTGGACAGTCTCTCTTCACCCCGTCCCATCAGACAGAATATCCACCCGGACAGTCTCTCTTCACCCCGTCCCATCAGCCAGAATACCCAACCGGACAGTCTCTCTTCACCCCGTCCCATCAGACAGAATATCCACCCAGACAGTATGTTTCTCCCCCATCCCATCGGACAGAATACTCACCGGGACTGTCTCTCTTTACCCCTGTCCCATCAGACAGTCTCTCTTCACCCCGTCCCATCAGACAGCATACCCACCTGGGCGGTCTCTCTTCTCCCCTGTCCATCAGACAGAATACCCATCCGGATAGTCTCTCTTCACCCCTTTCCCATCAGGCTGAATACCCACCTGGACAGTCTCTCTTCACCCCATCCCATCGGACAGAATACCCACCCGGACAGTCTCTCTTCACCCCGTCCCATCAGACAGAATACCCACCCGGACAGTCTCTCTTCACCCCGTCCCATCAGCCAGAATACCCACCCGGACAGTCTCTCTTCACCCCGTCCCATCAGACAGAATATCCACCCAGACAGTCTGTTTCTCCCCCATCCCATCGGACAGAATACTCACCGGGACTGTCTCTCTTTACCCCTGTCCCATCAGACAGTCTCTCTTCACCCCGTCCCATCAGACAGCATACCCACCTGGGCGGTCACTCTTCTAGCCTGTCCATCAGACAGAATACCCACCTGGGCGGTCTCCCTTCACCCCGTCCCATCGGACAGTCTCTCTTCACCCAGTCCTATCGGACAGAATACCCACCTGGACAGTCTCTCTTCACCCCGTCCCATCAGCCAGAATACCCACCCAGACAGTCTCTCTTCACCCCGTCCCATCAGACAGAATATCCACCCGGCAGTCTCTCTTCACCCAGTCCTATCGGACAGAATACCCACCTGGACAATCTCTCTTCACCCCGTCCCATCAGACAGAATATCCACCCGGACAGTCTCTCTTCACCCCGTCCCATCAGACAGAATATCCACCCGGACAGTCTCTCTTCACCCCGTCCCATCAGCCAGAATACCCACCCAGACAGTCTCTCTTCACCCCTGTCCATCAGACAGATTATCCACCCAGACAGTCTGTTTTTCCCCCATCCCATCGGACAGAATACTCACCGGGACTGTCTCTCTTCACCCCTGTCCCATCGGACAGTCTCTCTTCACCCCGTCCCATCAGACAGCATACCCACCTGGGCGGTCTCTCTTCTCCCCTGTCCATCGGACAGAATACCCATCCGGACAGTCTCTCTTCACCCCGTCCCATCGGACAGAATATCCACCCGGACAGTCTCTCTTCACCCCTTTCCCATCAGGCTGAATACCCACCTGGACAGTCTCTCTTCACCCTGTCCCATCGGACAGTCTCTCTTCACCCCGTCCCATCAGACAGCATACCCACCCGGACAGTCTCTCTTCACCCCGTCCCATCAGACAGAATATCCACCCGGACAGTCTCTCTTCACCCCTTTCCCATCAGGCTGAATACCCACCTGGACAGTCTCTCTTCACCCCATCCCATCGGACAGAATACCCACCCGGACAGTCTCTCTTCACCCCGTCCCATCAGACAGAATACCCACCCGGACAGTCTCTCTTCACCCCGTCCCATCAGACAGAATACCCACCTGGACAGCCTCTCTTCACCCCGTCCCATCAGACAGAATATCCACCCGGACAGTCTCTCTTCACCCCGTCCCATCAGCCAGAATACCCACCCGGACAGTCTCTCTTCACCCCGTCCCATCAGACAGAATATCCACCCAGACAGTCTGTTTCTCCCCCATCCCATCGGACAGAATACTCACCGGGACTGTCTCTCTTTACCCCTGTCCCATCAGACAGTCTCTCTTCACCCCGTCCCATCAGACAGCATACCCACCTGGGCGGTCTCTCTTCTCCCCTGTCCATCGGACAGAATACCCATCCGGACAGTCTCTCTTCACCCCGTCCCATCGGACAGTCTCTCTTCATCCTGTCCCATCAGACAGTCTCTCTTCTCCCCTGTCCATCGGACAGAATACCCATCCGGACAGTCTCTCTTCACCCTGTCCCATCGGACAGTCTCTCTTCACCCCGTCCCATCAGACAGCGTACCCACCTGGGCGGTCTCTCTTCTAGCCTGTCCATCAGACAGAATACCCACCCGGACAGTCTCTCTTCACCCCGTCCCATCAGACAGAATACCCACCTGGACAGTCTCTCTTCACCCCGTCCCATCAGACAGAATATCCACCCGGACAATCTCTCTTCACCCCGTCCCATCAGACAGAATACCCACCCGGACAGTCTCTCTTCACCCCTCTCCCATCAGACAGAATACCCACCTGGACAGTCTCTCTTCACCCCATCCAATCAGACAGAATATCCACCTGGACATTCTCTCTTCACCCCGTCCCATCAGACAGAATACCCACCCGGACATTCTCTCTTCACCCCGTCCCATCAGACAGAATACCCACCCGGACAGTCTCTCTTCACCCCATCCCATCGGACAGAATACCCACCCGGACAGTCTCTCTTCACCCCGTCCCATCAGACAGAATACCCACCCGGACAGACTCTCTTCACCCCGTCCCATCAGACAGAATACCCACCTGGACAGTCTCTCTTCACCCCGTCCCATCAGACAGAATATCCACCCAGACAGTCTCTCTTCACCCCGTCCCATCAGCCAGAATACCCACCCAGACAGTCTCTCTTCACCCCGTCCCATCAGACAGAATACCCACCTGGACAGTCTCTCTTCACCCCTGTCCCATCAGACAGTCTCTCTTCACCCCGTCCCATCAGACAGCATACCCACCTGGGCAGTCTCTCTTCTCCCCTGTCCATCGGACAGAATACCCATCCGGACAGTCTCTCTTCACCCCGTCCCATCGGACAGAATATCCACCCGGACAGTCTCTCTTCACCCCTTTCCCATCAGGCTGAATACCCACCTGGACAGTCTCTCTTCACCCCATCCCATCGGACAGAATACCCACCCGGACAGTCTCTCTTCACCCCGTCCCATCAGACAGAATACCCACCCGGACAGTCTCTCTTCACCCCGTCCCATCAGACAGCATACCCACCTGGGCGGTCTCTCTTCTAGCCTGTCCATCAGACAGAATACCCACCTGGGCGGTCTCCCTTCACCCCGTCCCATCGGACAGTCTCTTTTCACCCAGTCCTATCGGACAGAATACCCACCTGGACAGTCTCTCTTCACCCCTCTCCCATCAGACAGAATACCCACCTGGACAGTCTCTCTTCACCCCATCCAATCAGACAGAATATCCACCTGGACAGTCTCTCTTCACCCAGTCCTATCGGACAGAATACCCACCTGGACAGTCTCTCTTCACCCCGTCCCATCAGACAGAATATCCACCCGGACAGTCTCTCTTCACCCCGTCCCATCAGACAGAATACCCACCCGGACATTCTCTCTTCACCCCGTCCCATCAGACAGAATACCCACCCGGGCAGTCTCTCTTCACCCCATCCCATCGGACAGAATACCCACCCGGACAGTCTCTCTTCACCCCGTCCCATCAGACAGAATACCCACCCCGGACAGACTCTCTTCACCCCGTCCCATCAGACAGAATACTCACCTGGACAGTCTCTCTTCACCCCGTCCCATCAGACAGAATATCCACCCAGACAGTCTCTCTTCACCCCGTCCCATCAGCCAGAATACCCACCCGGACAGTCTCTCTTCACCCCGTCCCATCAGACAGAATATCCACCCAGACAGTCTGTTTCTCCCCCATCCCATCGGACAGAATACTCACCGGGACTGTCTCTCTTTACCCCTGTCCCATCAGACAGTCTCTCTTCACCCCGTCCCATCAGACAGCATACCCACCTGGGCAGTCTCTCTTCTCCCCTGTCCATCGGACAGAATACCCATCCGGACAGTCTCTCTTCACCCCGTCCCATCGGACAGAATATCCACCCGGACAGTCTCTCTTCACCCCTTTCCCATCAGGCTGAATACCCACCTGGACAGTCTCTCTTCACCCCATCCCATCGGACAGAATACCCACCCGGACAGTCTCTCTTCACCCCGTCCCATCAGACAGAATACCCACCCGGACAGTCTCTCTTCACCCCGTCCCATCAGACAGAATACCCACCTGGACAGTCTCTCTTCACCCCGTCCCATCAGACAGAATATCCACCCGGACAGTCTCTCTTCACCCCGTCCCATCAGCCAGAATACCCACCCGGACAGTCTCTCTTCACCCCGTCCCATCAGGCAGAATATCCACCCAGACAGTCTGTTTCTCCCCCATCCCATCGGACAGAATACTCACCGGGACTGTCTCTCTTTACCCCTGTCCCATCAGACAGTCTCTCTTCACCCCGTCCCATCAGACAGCATACCCACCTGGGCGGTCTCTCTTCTCCCCTGTCCATCGGACAGAATACCCATCCGGACAGTCTCTCTTCACCCCGTCCCATCGGACAGTCTCTCTTCATCCTGTCCCATCAGACAGTCTCTCTTCTCCCCTGTCCATCGGACAGAATACCCATCCGGACAGTCTCTCTTCACCCTGTCCCATCGGACAGTCTCTCTTCACCCCGTCCCATCAGACAGCATACCCACCTGGGCGGTCTCTCTTCTAGCCTGTCCATCAGACAGAATACCCACCCGGACAGTCTCTCTTCACCCCGTCCCAACAGACAGAATACCCACCTGGACAGTCTCTCTTCACCCCGTCCCATCAGACAGAATATCCACCCAGACAGTATGTTTCTCCCCCATCCCATCGGACAGAATACTCACCGGGACTGTCTCTCTTTACCCCTGTCCCATCAGACAGTCTCTCTTCACCCCGTCCCATCAGACAGCATACCCACCTGGGCGGTCTCTCTTCTAGCCTGTCCATCAGACAGAATACCCACCCGGACAGTCTCTCTTCACCCCGTCCCATCAGACAGAATACCCACCTGGACAGTCTCTCTTCACCCCGTCCCATCAGACAGAATATCCACCCGGACAGTCTCTCTTCACCCCGTCCCATCAGCCAGAATACCCAACCGGACAGTCTCTCTTCACCCCGTCCCATCAGACAGAATATCCACCCAGACAGTATGTTTCTCCCCCATCCCATCGGACAGAATACTCACCGGGACTGTCTCTCTTTACCCCTGTCCCATCAGACAGTCTCTCTTCACCCCGTCCCATCAGACAGCATACCCACCTGGGCGGTCTCTCTTCTCCCCTGTCCATCAGACAGAATACCCATCCGGATAGTCTCTCTTCACCCCTTTCCCATCAGGCTGAATACCCACCTGGACAGTCTCTCTTCACCCCATCCCATCGGACAGAATACCCACCCGGACAGTCTCTCTTCACCCCGTCCCATCAGACAGAATACCCACCCGGACAGTCTCTCTTCACCCCGTCCCATCAGACAGAATACCCACCTGGACAGTCTCTCTTCACCCCGTCCCATCAGACAGAATATCCACCCGGACAGTCTCTCTTCACCCCGTTCCATCAGCCAGAATACCCACCCGGACAGTCTCTCTTCACCCCGTCCCATCAGACAGAATATCCACCCAGACAGTCTGTTTCTCCCCCATCCCATCGGACAGAATACTCACCGGGACTGTCTCTCTTTACCCCTGTCCCATCAGACAGTCTCTCTTCACCCCGTCCCATCAGACAGCATACCCACCTGGGCGGTCTCTCTTTTAGCCTGTCCATCAGACAGAATACCCACCTGGGCGGTCTCCCTTCACCCCGTCCCATCGGACAGTCTCTCTTCACCCAGTCCTATCGGACAGAATACCCACCTGGACAGTCTCTCTTCACCCCGTCCCATCAGCCAGAATACCCACCCGGACAGTCTCTCTTCACCCCGTCCCATCAGGCTGAATACCCACCTGGACAGTCTCTCTTCACCCCATCCCATCGGACAGAATACCCACCCGGACAGTCTCTCTTCACCCCGTCCCATCAGACAGAATACCCACCCGGACAGTCTCTCTTCACCCCGTCCCATCAGACAGAATACCCACCTGGACAGTCTCTCTTCACCCCGTCCCATCAGACAGAATATCCACCCGGACAGTCTCTCTTCACCCCGTTCCATCAGCCAGAATACCCACTCGGACAGTCTCTCTTCACCCCGTCCCATCAGACAGAATATCCACCCAGACAGTCTGTTTCTCCCCCATCCCATCGGACAGAATACTCACCGGGACTGTCTCTCTTTACCCCTGTCCCATCAGACAGTCTCTCTTCACCCCGTCCCATCAGACAGCATACCCACCTGGGCGGTCTCTCTTCTAGCCTGTCCATCCGACAGAATACCCACCTGGGCCGTCTCCCTTCACCCCGTCCCATCGGACAGTCTCTCTTCACCCAGTCCTATCGGACAGAATACCCACCTGGACAGTCTCTCTTCACCCCGTCCCATCAGCCAGAATACCCACCCGGACAGTCTCTCTTCACCCCGTCCCATCAGACAGAATATCCACCCGGACAGTCTCTCTTCACCCAGTCCTATCGGACAGAATACCCACCTGGACAATCTCTCTTCACCCCGTCCCATCAGACAGAATATCCACCCGGACAGTCTCTCTTCACCCCGTCCCATCAGACAGAATATCCACCCGGACAGTCTCTCTTCACCCCGTCCCATCAGCCAGAATACCCACCCGGACAGTCTCTCTTCACCCCTGTCCATCAGACAGATTATCCACCCGGACAGTCTCTCTTCACCCTGTCCCATCAGACAGAATTTCCACCCAGACAGTCTGTTTTTCCCCCATCCCATCGGACAGAATACTCACCGGGACTGTCTCTCTTCACCCCTGTCCCATCGGACAGTCTCTCTTCACCCTGTCCCATCGGACAGTCTCTCTTCACCCCGTCCCATCAGACAGCATACCCACCTGGGCGGTCTCTCTTCTCCCCTGTCCATCAGACAGAATACCCACCTGGGCGGTCTCCCTTCACCCCGTCCCATCGGACAGTCTCTCTTCACCCCTGTCCATCAGACAGAATACCCACCTGGGCGGTCTCTCTTCTCCCCTGTCCATCGGACAGAATACCCATCCGGACAGTCTCTCTTCACCCCGTCCCATCAGACAGAATATCCACCCGGACAGTCTCTCTTCACCCCGTCCCATCAGACAGAATATCCACCCGGACAGTCTCTCTTCACCCCGTCCCATCAGCCAGAATACCCACCCGGACAGTCTCTCTTCACCCCTGTCCATCAGACAGATTATCCACCCGGACAGTCTCTCTTCACCCTGTCCCATCAGACAGAATATCCACCCAGACAGTCTGTTTTTCCCCCATCCCATCGGACAGAATACTCACCGGGACTGTCTCTCTTCACCCCTGTCCCATCGGACAGTCTCTCTTCACCCCGTCCCATCAGACAGCATACCCACCTGGGCGGTCTCTCTTCTCCCCTGTCCATCGGACAGAATACCCATCCGGACAGTCTCTCTTCACCCTCTACCATCGGACAGAATATCCACCCGGACAGTCTCTCTTCACCCCTTTCCCATCAGGCTGAATACCCACCTGGACAGTCTCTCTTCACCCCAACCTATGGGACATAATACCCTTCCGGACAGTCTTTCTTCACCACTTCCCATCAGGCAGAATACCCACCTGGACAGTCTCTCTTCACCCCGTCCCATCAGACAGAATATCCACCCGGACAGTCTCTCTTCACCCCGTCCCATCAGCCAGAATACCCAGCCGGACAGTCTCTCTTCACCCCGTCCCATCAGACAGAATATCCACCCAGACAGTCTGTTTCTCCCCCATCCCATCGGACAGAATACTCACCGGGACTGTCTCTCTTTACCCCTGTCCCATCAGACAGTCTCTCTTCACCCCGTCCCATCAGACAGCATACCCACCTGGGCGGTCTCTCTTCTCCCCTGTCCATCGGACAGAATACCCATCCGGACAGTCTCTCTTCACCCTGTCCCATCAGACAGTCTCTCTTCACCCTGTCCCATCGGACAGTCTCTCTTCACCCCGTCCCATCAGACAGCATACCCACCTGGGCGGTCTCTCTTCTAGCCTGTCCATCAGACAGAATACCCACCTGGGCGGTCTCCACATATGCGAAGCTCAAGGACAACTTCTATGCCACTGATATCAGATTCTTAAAGGTCCTTTAATACAATAAAATGGAATCTTAGCCTCACAGTCTACCTCATTATGATCATTGTTTACTTGCAATGCAGTTCCTCTGTAGTTTTTACCCTATATTTTGCATTGCTATTGTTTTATTCAAAATCAGTGCACTGTGTAATTTGTTCTGGATGAACCGTATACAAGACAAGCTTTTCACTTTATCTCGGTATGCATGCATATATTTAACCAGTCCCAAAATCAAAAGTGCTGTGCTTAAATTACAGCACAGAGGACATTATTGAATTCTCATGGGAGACTAGACTTGGGTCTTTGTACTGAAGCATTTATTTAAAGATGAGCTGATCAGGGGATTGCAATGACCTGGGTTCTACATCAGTAACAAAGAGATGCCACTTCTATTGTCCCAGAAGAAAGCTATACATGATGATCTCACAGTGTCTGTCGGGGCGAGTTTCCCCGTTCCTGTCATTGCTTGATTTAAGGCATCACATTTTAGGAGGTGGAGTGAGCTATTTGGCTTCTTAAACCTGGTCCACCAATCAATAGCTTTCGATTGAATATTGTTTATTGAGATGCAGCCCGGAGTAGACCCTCAGGCCCTTCCAACCTCTCAGCAATCCTCTGATTTAATCCTACCCTAATCACAGGACAATTTACAATGACCAATTAACCTACCAACCAGTACGTCTTTGGACTGTGCGTGGAAACCGGAGCACCTGGAGGAAACCCATGCAGTCACAGGGAGAACGTACAAACTCCTTTCAGACAGCGGCAGGAATTGAACCCAGGTTGCTGGTAAAGCATTGTGCTAACCACTACACTACTGGGCTATCCTGATTTAACTATATAAACTCATTTCCAAGTTTTCCCACCTATCCCTGTAACCTTTCACCCCCTTGCATATCAAGAATCAAAGTGTTCCCCTTGAAAAGACCCTCCTTCCTCCGTCCATCAAGAAAGGGAGCTCCAGAGACTCCTGATCCTTTTAGAGAGAGCAAAGTAATCTTCTTATCTCTGCCTTAAATGGACGATCTCATTTCTAAGTAGAGAACCACTCATTCTAGGCTCTTTCACAAGAGGAGACCTAACATCATTCAATCAATTTGGTAGTTTCTCCAATCTCCAGCAACAGTAATGTCGTCTTCTCAGCTGGGCATCCAATCACTGAAGTGGTAGGGAGGGGGTCACAGAATGCAAATCAAAAAGTTTAAAGCACTTTTTTGATGAACAGAAAGTTCACAGAAAGTACAATAATGATTATGACAATCATAACATCCAGTTACAAGTGAAGTATTGTAAAGAAGTGTGTGTTATCATAGTTGTGGAACACTACAAAACTGAAACAGGCCCTTCGTCCCATCTAGTCCATTCCAAACTATTAACCTGCCTAGTCCCATCAACCTGAACCCAAACCATAGCCCTCCGTACCTCTCCAATCTATGTACTTACCCAAATTCCTCTTAAATGTTGAGGTTGAATTCCTCTTCATCTCTGTTCTAAAAGGACGCCCCTCTATTCTGAGGCATTGCTCTCTGGTCTTAGACTCCCCACCATAGGAAACATCTTCTCCACATCCACTCTATCAAAGCTTTTCACCATTCGATAGGTTTCAATTAGATCACCACTTATTGGGATCTTGTTCAAGAAACCTGCAAGCCAATGCAGAGGTTTGTGGAATCACTAACCCATCTTCTGGGTTTACATTTTAACAGTGTATGTACGAACAAGATTTATTGTGTGATTTCAACCATAAAATCCCAATCATTATATAACTGTATTGTGTAGTGTATAAACTGACTCAGAAATGGAGGATTGATTGAATTATTCCAAGTATCCGTTACTTATCGATTCAAAGCTTGTTGGTGTACCCTTCCGTGACAATTGAAAAGTTTGCTTACTGTTCATCCCTGCATTTTTATATTTATTTTCATTTTGAATGAACACACAAGATGAAAGTATTGTTTTTGCTAACAACCCTGCATTTAACATGAAGATTAGTTTTAGTTTTCATCATCACATGTACAGTGAAATGCACCTTTTGAGTCATTGTTGTTTTTGTGATGTGCTGGGGGCAGTCTGCAAGTGATGCAACGTTCCCGGCACCAACATGACATGCCCACAACTTACTAACCCCAACCTGTATGCCTTTGGAATGTGGGAGAAAACAGGAGCACCCAGAGGAAAACCCACACAACCACAGGGAGACATACAAACTCCTTCCAGACAGCAGTGAGAATCAAACCCCAATCAGTGATCACCGTCGATGTAAAGTAATTATGCTAACTGCAATGCTACCATACACCCCTAGGTACCAAGAAATATAGTCCCAAAGTCCGTATCAGTCTGTCCTATCTACTGCTGTTCTGTGACCTGTACATGAGGTTCTGTCATTCTGTGGCCTGTATGTGAGGTTTGGCTGTACTGTGGCCTGTACGTGAGGTTCTGCTGTTCTGTGGCCTGTATGTGAGGTTCTGTCATTCTGTGGCCTGTACGTGAGGTTCTGTCATTCTGTGGCCTGTACGTGGGTTTCTGTCATTCTGTGGCCTGTACGTGAGGTTCTGCCGTACTGTGGCCTGTTTGTGAGGTTCTGTCATTCTGTGGCCTGTACGTGAGGTTCTGCTGTTCTGTGGCCTGTACGTGAGGTTCTGTCATTCTGTGGCCTGTACGTGAGGTTCTGTCATTCTGTGGCCTGTACATGAGGTTCTGCCGTACTGTGGCCTGTATGTGAGGTTCTGCTGTTCTGTGGCCTGTATGTGAGGTTCTGCTGTTCTGTGCCCTGTACGTGAGGTTCTGCTGTACTGAGGCCTGTATGTGAGGTTCTGCTGTTCTGTGCTTGTGTGTTGGGTTCTGCCATACTGTGGCCTGTATGTGAGGTTCTGCTGTTCTGTGGCCTGTATGTGAGGTTCTGCTGTTCTGTGGCCTGAATGTGAGGTTCTGCTGTTCTGCGCTTGTGTGTGAGGTTCTGCTGTTCTGTGGCCTGAATGTGAGGTTCTGCTGTACTGTGCCCTGTATGTGAGATTCTGCTGTTCTGTGCCTGTATGTGAGGTTCTGAGGCCTGCGTGTGGGATTCTGTGGCCTGTTATCATTGGGATCTTGCTGCCATGAGCACCCATCTCTTGTATTTTCTGCTGCCTAGTGTTCTCAAGCTGACCACTACTTCTGCATCGCTCCTGCCCTACTTAACTCATTGTCTTCACAAAATTTCATTCCAGTCCTAACTGTGATCTCCAAATCTCTTGCCTCACTGTTACACTTACAACTTGACAATCAACTCCTTTGTTAAACAAAGAAGCTGATGTTGACTGGACTAAGAGTGTCCACTACTTCCTGTTCCTTGCATGGAATTAGCTTCAATTGAAAATGTTTGCATACAATGATTGATTCTCTGCACTTCAGTGTTTTCCCTAGTAGCTCTTGTACAGTTGTGCAAAGTATAACACATCCCTTCCCCACTGTCCAAATGTGTCCATGTGTTAATCTGATTCCTTTCAGGTTAAGCAACTCTAAATCTGTCAAATCCATTTATCCACTTTAGCCATTCATAGGAAGTACGGTTAACCTGGTGGGCTCATACAGTGAAAGAATATTTATCTGCAGAGCAACTACAATTGCATGGCTAATCTTAACAGTTTGCAGATATTTTTCCCAACCTCCTGCTGAATGGCTCACTCTGGATTCCTACAATCTTCAGCAAGGTTTAGCTGTCTGCTGAAATGTTTTAGAAAGAGATTAACACCTTGAATACAAAAAGCAGTGATTTATTCAAATCATGTTGTCTTGCAGTTCAGCTACATTGTGACTGTGACTCAGTCCATACTAGTTTTTCCTTCTGGACCTTGCTGTCTTGATGATGATTTGTAATTGTATCTTGCAAGAACAGTTCATGTTAATAGTGTCTTGTGGCGACCCATTTCCTGGCACATCCGAACCGGCTCACAATTAGATAGCCTACGGGGGTTTGTGAGCACAGAGCTTTGGAGCCTCTGCGCCACAGGGGGCAGGTTGAGGGAGGCTTAAAAGTGAGGCTGAGGATTTCGAATAAAGTTTTTTCCTTCGACTGCAGTTACTGACTCCGTGTCGTAATTTTAGCGCTGCGTGTAGCACACCGCTACAATTGGTGACCCCGACGGTCCAAACGATTTTTGGACCAGAAATGACCGCCGCCGCCTCTGTTCATGCAGTTTCGTTGAAACTGCCGGGTTTCTGGACACAGCAACTGAACCTATGGTTCCAGCAAGCCGAAGCCCAATTCCACGTTCGCCAGATCACCTCAAAAGACACCCGCTACTACTACGTGGTGAGCTCCCTCGACCAGGACACAGCGGCCCAGGTCGCGGAGTTCGTACAGTCGCCCCTGGCAGATGGCTAGTACACGGAATTCAAAGCCCTGCTCCTCAGGACTTTCGGACTCTCATGGCGCAAGCGGGCTGCCCGTTTACTGCACCTGGATGGCTTGGGCGACAGACCTCCATCGGCTTTAATGAATGAGATGTTGTCTCTAGCCGACGGACACACACCCTGCCTCATGTTTGAGCAGGCATTCCTGGAGCAGCTGCCTGAGGACATACGCCTGCTGCTGTCCGACGCGGATTTCAGTGACCCCCAGAAGGTGGCAGCCCGGGCGGACTTGCTGTGGAATGCCAAAAAGGTGAGCGGGGCGTCCATCGCACAGATCTCCCAGCCACGCTCCCGGCAGCAAACCAGTCCAGGCCCGGCCGCAGAGCCCGCCAACCCCCGGCCCAAGGAACACTGGTGCTTCTACCACCAGCGGTGGGGCGCAGAAGCCCGCCGTTGTCGCCTGCCCTGCAAGTTCCCGGGAAACGCCAGGGCCAGCCGCCGCTGATGGCTACGGCAGCTGGCCATCGGGATAGCCTCCTGTATGTGTGGGATAGAAGGTCGGGACGCCGGTTTTTGGTCGATACTGGTGCCGAGATCAGCGTTTTACCTCCGACGAGTTACGACACCCGCAGCAGGGCACCGGGTTCCCCCCTGAGGGCCGTGAACGGCAGCACAGTAAGGACCTATGGCACCCGTCAGGTGCAGCTACAGTTCAGCTCCAGCCAGTTCACGTGGGACTTTACACTGGCCGCCGTAGCCCAACCGCTTCTTGGTGCGGATTTTTTGCGGGCTCACAGCCTACTGGTCAACCTGCCCAGGAAGAGACTGGTACACGCCGAGACCTTTCAGACGTTCTCCCTGGGTGCAGCCCAGTTGCCAGCCCCTCACCTCGGCTCCATCACGCTGTCCGACAACGACTTCACCAGGGTCCTGGCGGATTTCCCATCGGTTCTGGCACCGCAGTTCACAGCGGCCATGCCCCGACACGGTGTACAGCACCACATCCCAACCCAGGGACCACCCCTCCACGCCCGCGCTCGGCGGCTTCCCCTGGACAAGCTCCGACTGGCGAAGGAGGAGTTCCAGAGGATGGAGGAACTGGGGATCATCCGGCGGTCCGACAGCCCATTGGCCTGCCCCCTGCACATGGTGCCCAAAGCGACGGGAGGCTGGAGACCGTGCGGCGACTACCGCAGGCTGAACAAGGCTACCACACCGGACCGCTACCCTGTGCCGCACATTCAGGACTTTGCAGCAAACCTGAACAGCGCACGGATCTTCTCCAAGGTAGACCTCGTCTGAGGGTACCATCAAATCCCGATGCATCCTGATGACGTCCCCAAAACGGCTCTCATCACCCCGTTTGGCCTTTTCGAGTTCCTCGGCTTGCCGTTCGGCCTGAAGAATGCCGCACAGACATTCCAGCGGTTAATGGACGCGGTGGGACGGGACCTGGACTTCGCGTTCATCTATTTGGGCGACATCCTCATAGCCAGCAGCAGTCGTCAGGAGCATCTGTCCCACCTCCGTCAACTCTGCGCCCGACTGAGTGAGTACGGTCTTAAAATCAACCCCGCCAAATGCCAGTTCGAACTCGATACCATTGACTTCCTGGGCCACAGGATTACTAAAGACGGGGCAACCCCTCTGCCCGCTAAGGTAGATGCGGTCCGCCACTTCCCCCGACCCACCACGATCAAAGGCCTTCAGGAATTCGTAGGTATGGTCAATTTCTACCACCGCTTCCTCCCTTCAGCTGCCCGGATCATGCGCCCCCTGTTCGCCCTGATGTTGGGTCCGAGCAAGGACATTACCTGGGACGAGGAGTCCGCTGCCGCTTTCGTTCAAACGAATGAAGCTTTGGCGAACGCCGCAATGCTAGTACATCCCAGAATGGACGCCCCTACCGCCCTCACAGTGGATGCATCTAACACGGCAGTTGGTGGGGTGCTGGAGCAACTCATCGCAGGTCGCTGGCAACCCCTGGCGTTTTTCAGCAAACACTTGCGGCCACCCGAGCTCAAGTACAGTGCTTTCGACCGGGAACTGTTGGCGCTCTACCTGGCAATCCAGCATTTCAGGTACTTCCTAGAAGGTAGGCCCTTCACCGCGTTCACGGACCACAAGCCACTTACCTCTGCGTTTACGAAAGCGTCCGACCCCTGGTCGTCCCGCCAGCAACGCCACCTGTCCTACATCTCTGAATACATGACTGATGTCCGGCACGTCTCGGGTAAGGACAATGTCGTGGCGGATGCGCTCTCTCGCCCTACCGTTCATGCCCTTTCCCAAGGGGTAGACTTTGAGGCACTGGCAGAGGCACAGCAGGCAGATGAGGAGATTCTGAGTTACAGAACCGCAGTCTCTGGTTTGCAGCTCCGGGACCTCCCCGTAGGCCCGGGTGAGAGGACCCTACTCTGTGACGTCGCCACCGGCCAGCCCTTTCCCATCGTCCCGACAGCCTGGCGGCGCCGTGTTTTCGACTCCATTCATAACTTGGCGCATCCCTCCATCCGGACGACTGTCCGGATGGTTTCTAGCAGGTTCGTTTGGCATGGACTCCGCAAACAGGTCAGTGAATGGGCTAAAACGTGCATGCACTGCCAGACGGCCAAGGTGCAGCGGCACACCAAAGCCCCACCGCAGCAGTTCCATCCCGCCCACAGGCGTTTCGACCACATTCATGTGGATATCGTGGGCCCCCTGCCAGTGTCGCGCGGAGCGCGGCACCTCCTGACTATCATGGACCGGTTCACAAGATGGCCAGAGGCGGTCCCGCTCACTGACACCACCTCCGAATCTTGCGCCCGAGCCCTGATCACCACCTGGATATCACGCTTTGGTGTACCGGCCCACATTACCTCCGACAGAGGTGCCCAGTTCACTTCCAGCCTGTGGTCAGCTATGGCCAGCCTTTTGGGGACTCAGCTGCACCACACAACTGCCTACCACCCACAGTCGAACGGGCTAGTGGAGCGTTTCCACCGTCACCTGAAGTCGGCCCTCATGGCCCGCCTGCGAGGAGCCAACTGGGCGGACGAGCTTCCCTGGGTCCTACTCGGCATCCACACAGCGCCCAAGGACGACCTGCACGCCTCGTCAGCCGAGTTGGTATACGGCGCGCCGCTGGTCGTCCCCGGGGAGTTCCTACCAGCCCCACGGGGGCAAGAGGAAGATCCCGCAGCAGTCCTGGGCAGACTACGCGAGAAGCTCGGTAACCTGGCCCCCATACCCACTTCACAGCACGGGCGGAACCCGACCTGCGTACCCAAAGACCTGCAGAACTGTAAGTTTGTGTTTGTACGAAGGGGCGGGCATCGGCCACCGCTGCAGCGGCCATACGAAGGGCCGTTTATGATGCTCCGGAACAACGGGTCCACGTTCGTGCTAGACATTGGGGGGAAAGAGGAGGTTTTCACGGTGGACCGCCTCAAACTGGCCCATGTGGACCTGGCGCAACCGGCCGAGTTTCCGGTGCCTCGGCGCAGAGACCGACCTCCCAAGCAGGTTCCGGCCCAGACTGTGGACATTGGGGGGTGTATCGCCGGTTCTGGGGGGGGGGGGGGGGTTATGTGGCGACCCATTTCCTGGCACATCCGAACCGGCTCACAATTAGATAGCCTACGGGGGTTTGCGAGCACAGAGCTTTGGAGCCTCTGCGCCACGGGGGGCAGGTTGAGGGAGGCTTAAAAGTGAGGCTGAGGGTTTCGAATAAAGTTTTTTCCTTCGACTGCAGTTACCGACTCCGTGTCGTAATTTTAGCGCTGCATGTAGCACACTGCTACAGTCTCTTCCTTCAGGTATTGGGGTTTAAAATCACTCCTACGGTTGTGTTGGCTAACTCTTTCAGCATGTTTATGTATCCTCATCAGCTCTGGGATTTGGAATATCGTGAGCAATTTGTGCAATTATAGGCCCTGATCAAAGGAACAATGTACTGGTCCTTGGCAGTCCAGAGGAGGTCCACAATAACGACCCAAGGAATGAAATGATTGAATGAAAAGGACTGTTTTATGTCTCTGGACCTTAATAGAGTTCAAAGGGATTGGCTAGTGGGGAACGGGGTAAAGAGTGGATCTCATTGAATTCTACTAGATACTGAAAGGCCTGGGTGGACAGTCTAAGATCTGAGGATACAACCTCAGAATAAAGGGATGTCTCCTTAGTACTGGGGCAAGGAACAACTTCTGCAGGCAGACGTTAGTGAATCTGTGGAATTTGTTGTAAAGGAGTGGAGACTAAGTCATTGGCTATATTTACAGTAAAGATACATAGGTTCTTGATTGTTAAGATTTACAGGAAAAGGCAGGAGCACAGGGTTGAAAAGAAAATCAGCATTGGTCTTCTGGTCAGTATAGATCTTGGACTAGCATGGAAGCAAAATTCTGTAAATGCTGCCAATCTGACACAAACAGAAAGGCCTGGAATCCACTGCAGTTCCTGGGAAGGAGTTATTTTGGGAGTTTATTTCCTTCACTGGAAGTATTGACATTTACTGTCCATATCCGCCCTTAAGCTGAAGAGGCAGTTAAGGGAAGGCAATCACATTTGGTGAGACTGGGGAAATCTGCTGATGTTAGAAATCCAAACAACATGCACAACACTGGAGGAACTCAGCAGGCCAGGCAGCATCCACTGGTTTTAGCCTGAGGCATTGACTGTGCTTTTTTCCGTGGATCCTGCCTGGCCTGCTGAGTTCCTCTAGCATTTAGTGTGTGTAGATCTGACTGGATAAGGATATTGTAATACTGACCTGGATCACTACTGTCTCTGAAGGACATTAGTGAAGCAGGTCAATTTACAACAATCCAGTAGTTTATGGTTACTGTTACTGAGCGTGTCTTTTTAAATCCCAGATTTATTTAATTACTTGAAATTTAATTTCCCATCTGCTGTGGTAGGATTTGAATTTGTGTCTCTGAACCTGGTCCAGAACTCTGGCTGCTTATCCATTAACTGAGATATTGTGCTAGAAATGAGCAAGGGTGCTCTTGCTCATTACAGCTTAGAAGAATGAGAAGAATCCCTTTCAGAATCTTGTATAAGACTTTAAGACACCGTTCAGCCCTACGGCTCTGTTCCAGTAAGAACATAAGATTCTGAAGGGGATTGCTACTGAGAGGCTGTTTCCAGTTATGAGATCATTTGGAACTGGGGAGTATCATTGTAGCTTATAATTTTGAATAGGTTGTGTCAACATGGTATGGAGAGTCAGGGGTAGTGGGCAGTCAATTCAGTGATGGAAATTCACTCACTGTGACGTGCTGCATTTTGGAATGGGAATCGCGGGGGGCACAGAGACACCATTCTAAAAGGGGAACAAGAGCCGAGAAACCATCTTTTCAGGCGGCAGGATGAACTGAGACAGTAATTAGCAAAATGTGATGGACCTTGGACTTCATAAATGGAAGCATTGAGTGCAAAAACAATGAAGGTGTTCCTAAGCTTTACTAAACTTTGCTGATATCACAGCGAGAAGATAGTGTCCTGTTAGAGAGTCACACAGCACAGAAATGGGGCTTTTGACGCAAATGAGTTCTGATCATTAATACTACACAATTTTACTCTCCTCTCATTCCCATCAATTACCCGTAGACTCTACTACTTCAAGGTATCCTGGGGGAAATTTACTGTGGGCAATTAACCTACCCACCCCATGTCTTTGGGATGTAAGAAGAAACCCTCATGATCACAGGATAATTTACTGCAGCCATTTGGCTTACCCACCCCCGTGTCTTTGCGATGTGGAAAGAAACCCTCACGGTCATGGGAAGGATGCATGAATTCCACATAAACAGCTCTATAGATCAAGAATGAAGCCTTGTGAAGCTGTGAGCAACAACTCTACCAGCTACAGACCACTGTCTGACTCCTGGTTAAGAAAGCAAAGATTTATTTCTGATTCCAGAACTGAAGGATATTTGCTACCACATTAGATTGGGGACACTGGGGAGAAGAAGGTGAGGTAAGGTTTGAAGTCTGATAGAGATGGACACAGTCATGACAGGTTTAAATAAAAGTAGACACAATTAAGCTGTCTCTGTTAGCTACAAAGGAGAATGGATTTAAGGGTTCGGGAAGAGATGGGGAGATGGGGGTGAATTCAGAGAGGAACTTCTTTGCATAGTGAGTGATAATGACGCAGAATTCACCACCCATAAGGTTTATAGAAATGGAGATGATCACGCAGGCTTTTTCCATTGAAGATGCATGAGACTAGAACTAGAGGTCATGGCTTACTGCAGAAAAGTGAAATGTTTAAGAGAAACATGAGGGGGAACCACTTCGCTGAGAGTGTGGAATGAGCTGCCAGCACAAGCAGTGATTGCGCGGTCAATTTAACATTAAAGAGAAGTTTGGATAGGTACATGGATGGGAGGGGTATGGAGGGCTATGGTCTGGGGCAAGGCAATGGAATTAAGCAGAATAATATTTGGGTGCAGACTAGGCGAGCTGAAGAGCCTGCTTCTGCTCTATGACACTACCAATGATCTCAAAAGGAAGTTGGATAGTTGTCCCAGGAAAATAAGCATACCAGACTGCAGGGACAGAGCTCGGGACTGCGATGAATTAGATTGTTCTACAGGGAAACCTGAAATTTTCCTCCATTGCCATGGCTTGTGTGTGCCAAACCCAACAATCCTTTAAGCTTTCTTTAGCTGTAAGGCATTTTCAGATACACTGTACACTGTAACACAGTGTTTCATTGCCCACATCTCCTGATGAACTCAGACACGTACTGAGAGTTCTCATATGCAATGAATGCAGACTGACTTTGTTACTCTGTTCCTGAAACAGATTATATAGGGTGTCATAGTAGCATAGCGGTTAGCATGAGGCTTTCACAGTTTGTGTAAGAATTCAGAGTTTAATTCCGACCTCATTTGTACATTTTCCCCGTGACCATGTGGGTTTCCTCCGAGTGCTCCGGTATCCTCCGACAATCCAAAGACTTGCCGGTTAGTAGTTGAATTGATCATTGTAAATTGTCCTGTGATTGGGCTGAGGTTAAATTGGGAGACTGTTGCGAGGTGCAGTTTATTGGGCTGGAAGGGCCTGTTCTGTGTAGTATCTCTGAAGAAATAAATAATAAAAAATTACAAGAATAAACATCAGGAACTGAGTTCCATGTGAATTTAGTACACAACATAGTTAGTATTACATAGAAACTTCACACCAATGAAACAAATTCCTTCATATTAAAGGAAACATGCTCTTCATCAGATAAATGAAACACCTGTTCACTCAATCTCTCAGAAAATACCACAAACTTTTCAATAAATAAACCGGCTATCTCCAATATCTTGCAGCAATTTGGATCTTTGCAAGCTGTGCATCTTTTTGCTAACTCATGTTAGGAAGAATTATTCTGTGTCCTGTGCCCTTTTGGATTTTACAGGAACCATGGAAGCAATATTGGAAAATGAAGGTTAAATCCAAGTTTGCATCAGCATCAAAACAGCAACCAACTGTTTTTTCAGGAGGATCTGGGCAGAGCTCAGCTAATCAACTTGTCTTAATAAAAGAAAATGCTTGTTGAAGTATCTGTACAATCAATCAGTCTTCAGTCCCAGCTTTATCACAGACACAAACCCAAAAGCAGAATAGGATGGCAATTTGAGTAGATTAAAGATTTAATTTCTTCTTCTATTTTAGTATCTCCGATTTGAGGGCTGGGTAAGCTGCTGCTCGACTCTAATACTTGGTAGATACAGAATTGTATATAGTTATGTTTCTATTACCTTATCATTAAGTTATGAATCTACAGGGACAGTTTCATTATCATACATCACTGTTCCCATATCTTTTTCATATAGCTCGATAATGAGAGCTGGACACATGGTTTGGGTATTTGGCACATCTGTAGTGCTCTGAGATAACGTTGCACTAGAATACAAAATTAGCTTATTGCTGTAGCATTGCTGCGCAGCTGATGTACTGCAGAACTGGCATCGACTTTATTGTTGTGCCAGCCTGGGCTTACAGGAATGCTCAGTAGATTCAGTCCCAGGAGCACTGGATCCAGACTGATCCTACAACTAAAGCTGTGGGAATGCTGCACGGTTGGAGGTGCCATCACTTGGTTGCGATGCTAATCCCACAGCCTGTATGGCCTCTCAGAAATACCTCAATAATCCTACAGTATTTGCCGAAGCTAACTGCTTAACCAATGCATAAACACCAATTAACTGCTTACATAAAAGACAATATTTAAATGGTATGAGAGTCTCTGTCACCACTATCCAAATGGATCCAACCATTCTTTAGAGCAGGGGATCCCAACCTGGGATACATGGACCCCTTCTAGGGCTCCATGGCATAAAGATTAAAAACCCCTGCTCTTAGTGGACACATTCCTTCTCAGATCGTTTTGGATACTGTTGGTGGGGACGACCTACCAGGGACAAGTTATAGTGGTCAGGTCTCTGGCACCAAGACTGGACCCTCAGCTCAGAAAGGAAGGAGGGAAAAGAGGAGAGCAATAGTGATAGGATAGGGGATTTGATAGTGGGACAGATAAGAGATTCTGTGGGAGAGATTGAGAATCTCGGAGGGTCTGTTGCCTCCCTGGTGCCAGGGTCCACGATATCTCGGGCCAAGTTCTTGGTATTCTCAGGACGGAGGGTGAGCAGCCAGATGTCGTGGTCCATGTAGAGACCAATGACATGGATAGGAAGAAGGAGGAGGTCCTGCAAAGAGAGTTTATGGAGTTAGGTGCAAAGTTGAAGTACAGGACCTCCAGGGTTGCAATCTCCGGATTGCTCCCTGTGCCATGTATTAGTGAGGCCAGAAATAGGAAGATAATGCAGCTAAATACGTGGCTCAGGAGATGATACAGGAGGGAGGGCTTCATGTTTCTGGGCAAATGGGCTTTGTTCAAGAGAAGGTGAGACCTGTTCCAACGGGACGTTCTGCACCTGAACTGAAAGGGGACTAACATCCTTGCGGGTAGGTTAGCTAGTGCTGCTCTGGGGGGGTTTAAACTAGATTTGCAGGGTGAGAGGAACCAGACTTTTAGAGCAGATGGTGAGGTGGAGGAGGATAAAGGTCATACGAGGACTGCTTGTGTGGACAGAAATCAAAGGTTTGTATGTGCTAGAAATGTTCTCAGGTGCCAAGCTGAAGAGACTGGGGAAGAGGCATCTGACTCTCAAATAGAGAATGATAGAAGACAGCATGTGCTCAGACTGACGGTTTGAGATGTATTTATTTTAAAGCAAGGAGTGTTGTGAACAAAGCGGATGAGCTTAGAGCGTGGAGCTTGGAGATATGATGTGGTGGTCATTATAGAGACTTGGATGGCTCAGGGACAGGATTGGTTACTTCAAGTGCTGGGTTTTAGATGTTTCATAAAGGACAGGGAGGGAGGGAAAAAGAGGTGGGTGCATGACACTGTTGATCAGAGATAGTATCACGGCTGCAGAAAAGGTAGACGTCATGGAGGGATTGTCTATGAGTCTCTGTGGGTGGAGATTAGGAATAGGAAGAGGTCATTAACTTTACTGGGTGTTCTTTATAGGCCGCCCAATAGCAACAGCAATATTGAGCAGCAGATACGGAAACAGATCCTGGAACGGTGTAATAATAACAGAGTTGTGCTGGGAGATTTTAATTTTCTGAATATTCATTGCCATCTCCATAGAGTGAGGAGTTTAAATGGGGTGCAGTTTGTTAGGTGTGTTCAGGAAGGTTTCTTGACACAATATGTAGATAAGCCTACAAGAGGAGAGGCTTTACTTGAACCTGGTCAGGTGTCAGATCTCTCAGTGGGAGAGCATTTTGGAGGTTGTGATCATAATTCTGTCTCCTTTACAATATCATTGAAGAGAGATAGAAACTGACAAGTTAGAAAAGCGTTTAATTGGAGTAAGTGGAATTATGAGGCTATCAGGCAGGAAATTGGAAGCTTAAATTGGAATCAGATGTTCTCAGGGAAAAGTATGGAAGAAATGTGGCAAATATTCAGGGGATATTTGCGTGGAGTTCTGCACAGGTACATTCCAAAGAGACAGGGAAGTTATGATAGGGTGCAGGAACTGTGGTGTACAAAGGCTGTAATAAATCTGGTCAAGAAAAAAAGAAAAGCTTACAAAAGGTTTAGAGAGCTAGGTAATGTTAGAGATCTAGAAGATTATAAGGCTAAAAGGAAGGAGCTTAAGAAGGAAATTAGGAGAGCCAAAAGAGGCCACGAGAAGACCTTGGTGGGCAGGATTAAAGAAAACCCCAAGGCATTCTAGAAGTATGTGAAGAGCAAGAGGATAAAACGTGAAAGAATAGGACCTGTCAAATGTGACAGTGGGAAAGTGTGTATGGAACTGGAGGAAATAGCAGAGGTACTTAATGAATACTTTACTTCAGTATTCACTATGGAAAAGGCTCTTGGTGATTATAGTGATGACTTGCAGCAGATTGAAAAGCTTGAGCATGTAGGTATTAAGAAAGAGGATGTGCTGGAGCTTTTGGAAAGCATCAAGTTGGGTAAGTTGCCTGGCCCGGATGGATGTACCCCAGGCTACTGTGGAGGTGAGGGAGGAGATTGCTGAGCCTCTGGCAATGATCTTTGCATCATCAATAGGGACAGGAGAGATTCCAGAGGACTGGAGGGTTGCAAATGTTGTTCCTTTATTCAGGAATGGCAGTAGAGATAGACCAGGAAATTATAGACTAGTGAGTCTTACTTCAGTGGTTGGTAAGTTTAGGGAGAAGATTCTGAGAGGCAGGATTTATGAACATTTGGAGAGGTATAATGTGACTAAGAATACTCAGCATGGCTTTGTCAAGGGCAGGTTGTGCCTTATGAGCCTGATTGAATGTTTTGAGGATGTGACTAAACATATTGATGAAGGAAGAGTAGTAGATGTAGTGTGTATGGATTTCAGCAAGGTACCCCATGCAAAGCTTATTGAGAAAGTAAGGAGGCATGGGATCCAAAGGGACATTGCTTTGTGGATCCAGAACAGACTTGCCCACAGAAGGCAAAGAGTGGTTGTAGATGGGTCATATTCTGCATGGAGGTCTGTCACCAGTGGAGTGCCTCAGGGATTTGTTCTGGAACACATACTCTTCGTGATGTTTATAAATGACCCAGATGAAGAAGTGGAGGAATGGGTTAGTAAGTTTGCTGATGACACAAATGTTGGAAGTGTTGTGGATAGTGTGGAGGGCTGTCAGAGGTTACAGCTGGACATTGATAGGATGCAAAACTGGGCTGAGAAGTGGCAGATAGAGCTCAACCTAGATAAGTGTGAAGTGGTTCATTTTGGTAGGTCAAATATGATGACAGAATATAGCATTAATGGTAAGACTCTTGACAGTGTGGAGGATCAGAGGGATCTTGGGGTCTGAGTCCATAGGATGCTCAAAGCAGCTGCGCAGGTTGACCTAATGATTAAGAAGGCATACAGTGTATTGGCCTTCATCAATCGTGGAATTTAATTTAGGAGCCAAGAGGTAATGTTGCAGCTATATAAAACCCTGATCAGATCCCACTTGGAGTACTGTGCTCAGTTCTGGTCGCCTCAGTACAGAAAGGATGTGGAAGCCATAGAAAGGGTGCAGAGGAGATTTACAAGGATGTTGCTTGGATTGGGGAGCACGTCTTATGAGTTGAATGAACTTGGCCTTTTCTCCTTGGAGCGATGGAAGATGAGAGGTGACTTGATAGAGGTGTATAAGATGATGAGAGGCGTTGATCGTGTGGACAGTCAGAGGTTTTTTCCCAGGGCTGAAATGGTTGCCACAAGAGGACGCAGGTTTAAGGTGCTGGGGAGTAGGTACAGAGGAGATGTCAGGGATAAGTTTTTTACTGAGAGTGTGATGAGTGCATGGAGTTTACTGCCGGCAAAGATGGCAGAGGTGGATACGATAGGGTCTTTTAAGAGACTTTTGCATAGGTACATGGGGCTTAGAAAAATAGAGGGCTGTAGGTAAGCCTAGTAATTTATAGGGTAGGGACATGTTCGGCCAAAGAGACTGTATGGTGCTGTAGGTTTTCTATGTTTCTATCCCCTCGAATTTTAGTCAAACTCAGCAACAGGCCCTTCAGATGCTAGTATATTTCCTGTAATACCATAGCTGTTATCTTGCTAAGACGTACAAAAAAGCTGGATGAACTCAGCAGGTCGGGCAGCATCCGTTGACTGCTCCTTTCAATGGATGCTGCCCGACCTGCTGAGTTCATCCAGCTTTTTTGTACGTCTTGATTTGACCACAGCATCTGCAGTGTACTTTGTTATCTTGCTAACCAGCCTCAGGCCATGCTAGCTGACCTATACTGTCCTTTCTTCTGCCTCCCTCCCTTATTGAAGACTGGAGTGACATTTGTAATTTTCTAATCTTCTGGAACCATTTCAGAATCTAGTGATTCTTGAAAGATCATTACTAATGCCTCCACAATCTCTTCAGCCTCAGTAATGTATGAATCTATTTCTTTTAGAGCAATGACCCCTCCCCCACACTATATGATGATCTGCTGTCTGCGCATGGGCATTGTTTTCTCCCACTCCACTTCCACCCACCTTTCTCCCTCCACCCCTCCACCCCACCACCACCTCTACCCATCCCTCTCCCACACCACTCCTGCACCACCCCTCCCCCTCCACTTCCACCCACCTTTCTCCCTCCACCCCTCCAACCTCTCCCCTCCACCCCATCACCACCTCTACCCATCCCTCTCCCACACCACTCCTGCACCACCCCTCCCCCTCCACCTCCACCACCTGCACCCCTCCCTGTCCACAATCCTCCCCCTTCCACTCCTCCCCTCACCCTCTCCATCCCCATCCCCCTCACCCGCTTCCACCCCCACCCCTCTCTGCACCCTCACCCTCTTCCCCTCCCCCTCATTTTTGCTCCCCCTCCAGTGTGAATACACCAGTTAGAACTTTTTTCAATCTTTTTATTAATATCAACATGATAAGATTGATACATAGTTATTGGGATTACAAAATCACAAAATTAAAATGAGCACAAAAAGATACATAAGCAATAAGTACAATATAGTTAAGTCTTCCCAAATCATACGTGATACAAGTATAATATAGACAAGACCAAAAAAACTAGGTATATCAATATAAAAAGAACAGAAAGAGAAAAAGAAAAAAAATATTACCCCAAAAACCAAGAACTAATCTAACAAACTAACTACTAACTAATAGAGAGACAAAAAAAACAAGGGCTGTTTATAGTGTCGAAGAAAAGACAAAAAAATCATCAGTGTCACCAACTCCGATCCTCTCTACATATATAAAATCAGAACCAGAAAAAAAACAGGATTGGAACCGGGTCAAATTACATCATGTGAAAATATTGAATGAATGGCCTCCAAGTCTTTTCAAATTTAATAGAAGGGTCATATATGACACTTCTAATTTTTTCCAAATTTAAACATAACATAGTTTGAGAAAACCAATGAAATGTGGTAGGGGGTTTAATTTCTTTCCAATTCAACAAAATAGATCTTTTGGCCATTAATGTAAGGAATGCAATCATCCAACAAGCAGAGGGAGATAAGTGAATTGACTTCATCATTGGTAAACCAATTGGTAATAGGATGAGGTTGTAAATCAATATTCAATACCGTAGAAATAATATCAAAACTGTCTTTCCAATATTTTTCCAAGGATGGACATGACCAAAACATATGAGTTAGAGAAGCTATCTCAGAATGACATCTGTCACATATAGGATTTATGTGGGAATAAAAATGAGCTAATTTATCCTTGCATATATGAGCCCAGTGCACAACTTTAAACTGTATTAATGAATGTTTAGAACAGATAGAGGATGAATTAACTAGTTGAAGAATTGTATCCCAATTCTCAATAGAGATAGTAAAGTTAAGTTCTCTTTCCCAATCATTCTTAATCTTATAAAAGGCCTCTGAACGTATTTTCATAATTATATTGTAAACATTTGATATTACACCTTTCTGAAAAGGATTTAGTTCTAACAATTTCTCCAAAATACCCATGGAATCTAGATTTGGAAAGGTAGGGAGTACTGTGTTTAAAAAGCTCCTAACCTGTAAATATCTTTAAAAAAAATTAGATCTGAGCAAATTATATTTATTAGATAATTGTTCAAAAGACATGAAACAATTATCCAAAAATAAATCAGAAAATCGTAGTATACCTTTAGTCTTCCAAACTAAATAAGCTTGGTCTATAATAAAGGGATGAAAAAAGAACTTGGATATGATCGGAACTGTTAAAACAAATTGATTCAACCCAAAAAATTTCCGGAATTGAAACCATATACATTGTGTGTTTAACTATCAGATTGTCAATTCATTTATGTAATTTAGAAAGAGCAAAAGGAAGAGAAGTCCCTAAGATAGAACCCAATGAAAATCCTTGAACAGATTTAATTTCCAAATTTACCCAGTGAGGGCTAGGAGATAAATCCAAATCCCTTAACCAACATTTCAAATATCGAATATTAATTGCCCAGTCATAAAATCTGAAATTTGGCAATGCCAATCCACCTTCCTTTTCTGACTTAAGCAAATATTTTTTACCTAAGATTTTTATTCTGCCATATATATGAAGAAATTTTGGAATCAACATTATCAAAAAAGGATTTTGGAATAAAAATTGGTACCACTTGAAATATATATAAACGTAGGTAAAATAATCATCTAAATCACATTAATCCGACTTATCAATGATAAAGATAATGGTGACCATTTAGTAAACAAACATTTAATCTGATCAATTAAGGGTAAAAAATTTACCTTAGATAAATCCTTTTGTTTGTGATTTTAATCCCTAAGTATATAAAATAATCATTAACTAATTTAAAAGGTAAATTTCTGTAAATTGGAACCTGCCTATTTAGGGGGAACAATAGTTAGAGCCATCTGTCTGTCCTGCATGTGTGTTTTTATTTAATTTATCTTATCCCGCTTTCCTTCCCCCTCCTCCCCTCCCTCCTCTCCTCCACCTCATCCTCTCCTCCCCTCTCTCCCCTCCACCTCCCACTCCGCTCCATCGCTCTCCATCCGCTCCCCCTCCTCCTCCCCCTCAATACACCAGTTAAAGCCATGCGTGCTTTTATTTAATTGATATGTGATTGCGTACAGACACAACAGCCACCTCTTTTAGAACTCTGGGGAGTACACCATCTGGTCCAGGTGATTTATCTACCTTCAGACCTTTCAGTTTCCCAAGAATCTTCTTCCCAGTATTTGCAACTTCACAAATTCCTGCTCCCTGACACTCTCAAGCTTCCACCATACATCTAGTGTCTACCTCAGTGAAGACTGATGCAAAATACTTATTCACTTCATCTGCCATTTCCTTGTCCCCCTATTACTATCTCTCCAGTGGTCCAATATCCACTCTTGCCTCTTTTTTACACTTTATGTATCTGAAGAAACTTTTGGTATTTTTTAATATTATAGGCTAGCTTGCTTTCATATTTCATCTTTTCCTTCTTCATGATTTTTAGTTGCCTTCTGTTGATTTAAACAACTTTCCCAATCTTCTAACTTCCCACTAATTTTTGCTCTGTGATATGCCCTCTCTTTGGCTCTTATGTTGACTTTGATGTCTCTGGTTAGCCATGTCAACTCTTGTTATTCATCCTGCCTTTAGAATACTTCTTCCTCTATTTAATATATGCATCCTGCGGCTTCCAATTTGCTTCCATAAATTCCAGCCATTGCTGCTATACCATCATCCCTGCCAGTGTTATTTTCCAATCAATTTTGGCCAGCCATTCTCTCGTGCCTCTGTAGTTCCCTTTACTCCACTGTAGTACTGATACATCTGACTTTAGCATCTCCTTCTATCATATTCTGTCATATTATGATCACTTGCCCCTGAGGGTTCTTTTACGTTAAGCTCTCTGATCAATTTTGGTTCATGGCACAACACCCAGTCTAGAATAGCTGATCCTCAGGTGGGCTCAACCACAAGCTGCTCTAAAAAGCCATCTCGTAGGCACATCTAGAAATTCTCCCTCTTGGGTTCCAGTACTAACCTTATTTTTCCAAATTACCTGCATATTGAAATTCCCCCTGCTCACAACTCACTAACCCTAACTCCAGTGGGAGGAAACGGCACACCTAGGGCAGGGGTTACTGAACTGGGCTTAATGGACCCCTTGGTTAATGGTAAGGTTGGGAACTCCTGACCTAGAGGAAAACCACAGGGGTCCTTACTCCTTACAGACTGCAGCGAGAATTGAATCCCAATTAGCGTTCACTGGCCCTGTAACGCAATTGTACCAACTGCTATATTTCTGTGTGTTCTTCATACCCTGGCTAATGAAAACAAGTATGTCTTCATCACCATTGTGTTTATTTAGAAAAGATGGATAGGGATTGAGAAAAGATTTGCAGGAATAGGATGCCTCTCTCATTCTACCTAGATTCAACTGAACTAACGCAAAGCGCAAATATATAACTATACTCTTGGCTTCTACCATGCTCCAACCCATGTGACAAATTACCCATAATAAACATTCAACACAAGATACAATACTGACTGACAGAAAGTATATTCATGGCTCCTTTCTGCCCTCTATGACACTCTGACTTCTGAACTTCAAAGGGATAGTTCTGGGAAGTAGCATTGAGGTAAAAGATTAGCCATGAATGGTTGCACTGATGAATGGTGGAACAGATGGAAGGGCTGAATGGTTTCCCTCAAACTCCCCTTCCCCATTTCATCAGTTAGTATATTGTTCTCTAACCTGAGGTTTTACTTCTACTCTTTGTAGACCCTAGTCCTGCGTTTGCGGGACAGCGTGATGAAGATGGGTGAGGGGCTGGAGCAGGCGGCCGAGGCTGAGGCTCGTGAAAAGGAGATCTCTGGTCACTTCCAGCGGCGCATGGAGGAAATGAAGGCTGAAATGGAGGATCTTGTTCAGCGGGAGATGGAGGCCTCTCGTAGGTGCATGGAATTGGTAAGGAACAAGGGATCTCAGCACAGGGGTTCGGAGGAAGCCGGGAAAAGTTCAGCTGAGCTTATTGTCATACACACAAGTACATGACAATGAAAAAATAACTTGTTAGCAGCATCACAGAGATGCAAGGCAAATATACATGAAACATAAACTATATAAAACTATAAATGAAAGAACAAGTACGTAGAACAAAAGGAGGTCCATTGTTGTGCAAAGTGGTCACTTTGTTGCTCTGAGGTAGTGATTAGGGTTGTGCATGCTGGTTCAGGAGTCAAGTGGACGAGGGGAAAGAGTTGTCCCTGAACATGCTGGTGTGGGACTTTGGGCTTCTGTGTTTCCCGCCTGATGGTGGCAGTGAGAAGATGGCATGCCCTGGATGGTAGGGATCTTTGATGATAGATGTTGCCTTTTTGAGGTATCACCTCATGTAGATAGTCCTGATGGTGAGGAAGGATGAAAAATATGAAAGATCTGTGACATAATGGGCCGGTTCCACAACTCTCTGCAGCTTCTTAAATTCATGTGCATTCTAAGTGCTGGGCACTTGAATCCAAATTGGAAATTCAGACCAGTCTGATCAAAGGTATGACATTAACATTTTGACACAAACTCTTCCTCAGAATCAGTGAATTTAGTCTGGTATAGAACATTGGCTGATGTGAGTTCACCAGCTACTAACGATTTTGTGAACATTGCCTGGACTCAATGGTCTGAGTTACAGGGAGAGGTTGGGTAGGCTAGAATTTTATTCACTGGAGCACAGGAGACTTAAAGCACAAGAGGCATGTTCAGATTCATTTATTTATCATGTGTACATAAAAACATACAGTGAAATGTATCATGGGCATTACAATCTCAGGATGTGCTGTCACCACACATTCCGGCGCCAAAACAGAATGCCCACCATGCTTAGAAGCAACAATAGAACAAGGGCAATGAAACAACAACAGCAAAACAAGCCCTTTTCCTCCCACCCGCCACCTCACACATGCAGGTTGTCCTCCAAACCCAGAACAGGCCACCTCTGGGCCTCCAGCCTCCAGTGAATTTTCAGACCTGTAGATATTGGGCCTTGGCCTTTGACCCTCGCCATCCAGACTTCGAGCTTCAATCTGAACCATTTACACTAATCGTATATTAATCACCATTTTTATTCTCCCCTCCCCATTACACAGTCTTTTTCCAGGAGAAAGGGTATCAGAAAGCAGGCAGTATACATTTAAGGTGAAGGAAAAGATTTAAAGGGGACCTAGGGAGATAACTTCTTCACACGTTCTGTGTGGCATATACTGTCAGGAGAAGTAGTATATTAATAACATTTAAAAGACACTCGTGGCTAGGAAAGGCTTTGAGGTATTTGGGACAAATGGGACAAGTGTAGATAGTATTGATAACAATAGAACTACTGGCTAAGAATAACTTATGGTGTTCATCATCAATCACAACTTATGGCTTGATTCCTTTAGTGCATCAGTGTTCTGGAAACAGGTGCTTTTTGCATTGATTTGAGAACAGAAACCCATTGGTTGTCGTGGCAATGTCCATGATCCTAAATACTGAGTAGATAGTATAATTGAATAATTGGTACTAAATTAAGTAGTGATAAACAATGTTTTGATCATAGTTTTAAAGGTGTCAAGATAATTGATAACTGCTTTGAGGATTTCTGGATTGAAAAATGCAGCATAATGTTATCGGTGATTTGAATATAACCAGGTAAATCCTGTCAACAATTCCCTCATTCTCTATCTAGCTGGTGAATCATTGCACAGAGCATCTAATCTTTTATTAATTAATGATATAGAGTTCTGAGAAGCCTAAGTAATTCTGTTTAGAGAAAGGATTAGAAGCTGACAAGTTTACTCACCATGATACCACCCTGCCCATGGATGTTTTGTCCCACTCACATCAAGGAGGAGGCTACTTAGTGTCCAAGCCAGGACCACCAGATTCAAAAACAACTATTTTCTCCAAGCAGTAAGGCTGAACAACACCTCCACACCCCTAGCCACCACTACTTTATCATTTCCTGTCAGAGTCACCTTGAGTTCAGACACTCCTATACCTAGCATCATTTGAGGGGCATATAATCATCTATTTCTATAAGCTATCATGTATTTATGTTTATTGTGTTTTTAAAATTGTTGTATTATTTATCTTACTGTGTTGTTTTTGTGCGGCATTGAATCCAGAGTAGCAATTATTTTTTTCTCCTGTACACTTGTGTACTGGACATAATGTTATACATTCTTGAATCAATGATTTAAAAAAATCAAATTGCTGGAGGAGCTTAGCGGGACAGGCAGCTTCTATAGAGAGAACAGCTACTTCCCTTCAACCATTCATTTCCTGAACCAACTGGCAAAACCCTAATCACAAGAGTCTAGCAGACCCATAACTTATTTGAATACTTCAGATGAAAATTTACTTTTCTATTTATAATTGTATTCTTTATTGTAAAAAAATATGCAATTTAGTTTTGCTTGTCTGATGCTCTGTGCCTGTGATGCTACTGCAAGTAAGTTTATCATTGCAATTGAGCACACGGACTTCTCCCCGTATCTGCTTGGGTTTCCTCCTACATTCCAAAGATGTACTGCACGGTTAGGGTTAGTAAGTTGTGGGTATGCTGTGTTGGCGCCAGAGGCATGGCATCACTTGACGACTGTCCCTGGCACATTTTTGGACTAAGTAGGTTGTTGATGCAAAATGCAAACACGAGGAAATCTGCAGATGCTGGAAATTCAAACAACACACACAATGCTGGTGCGACACGGCAGGCCAGGCACCATCTATAAGAAGCACTGTCGATGTTTCGGGCCGAGACCCTTCGTCAGGACTAACTGAAAGGAGAGATACAAAGAGATTAGAAAGTAGTGGGGGGAGGGGGAAATGTGAAATGATAAGAGAAG
The DNA here is from genome assembly GCF_030144855.1 of Hypanus sabinus. Classification (NCBI taxonomy): domain Eukaryota; kingdom Metazoa; phylum Chordata; class Chondrichthyes; order Myliobatiformes; family Dasyatidae; genus Hypanus; species Hypanus sabinus. Next base: position 72,555,394 of record NC_082718.1, on the reverse strand, counting down.
ACCGGAGGGGGTGGGATGAAGCTAAGGGATGGAAAAGCGATTGGCGAAAGTGATACAGAGCTGGAGAAGGGAAAGGATCATGGGACGGGAGGCCTCAGGAGAAAGAAAGAGTGGGGGGGAACACCAGAGGGAGATGGAGAACAGGCAGAGAGATGGGGAGAGAGAGAGAGAGAGAGAAAAAAACAAAATATGTCAGGGATGGGGTAAGAAGGGGAGGAGGGGCGTTAACGGAAGTTAGAGAAGTCAATGTTCATGCCATCAGGTTGCAGGCTATCCAGCCGGTATATAAGGTGTTGTTCCTCCAACCTGAGTGTGGCTTCATCTTGACAGTAAAGGAGGCCATGGAATCCAACCAATCCTCTCTACCACCACTCTCCTCCGTCTAGCGGAATTAGTTCTTACTCTCAATAATTTCTCCTTTGGCTCCTCCCACTTCCTCCAAACCAAGGGTGTAGCCATGGGCACCCACATGGGTCCCAGTTATGCCTGCCTTTTTGTTGGCTTTGTGGAACAGTCCATGTTCCAAGTCTACTTATGTATCTGTCCCCTTCTTTTCCTTCGCTACATCGACAACTGCATTGGCGCTGCCTCCTGCATGCATGCTGAGCTCATTGACTTCATTAACTTTGCCTCCAATTTTCACCCTGCCCTCAAATTTACCTGGTCACCTCCCTCCCCTTTCTTGATCTTTCCGTCTTCATCTCTGGAGACTGCTTATCTACTGATATCTACTATAAGCCTACAGACTCTCACAGCTACCTGGACTATTCCTCTTCCCACCCTGTCTCTTGCAAAAATACTATCCCCTTCTCACAATTCCTCCGTCTCTGCTGCATCTGCTCTCAGGATGAGGCTTTTCATTCCAAGATGAAGGAGATGTCTTCCTTTTTTAAACAAAGGGGCTTCCCTTCTTCCGCCAACAACTCTGCTCTTAAACGCATCTCTCCCATTTCCCGCACATCTGCCCTCACCCCATCCGCCCGCCACCCCACTCGGGATAGGGTTCCCCTTGTCCTCACCTACCACTCCACCAGCCTCCGGGTCCAACGTATAATTCTCCGTAACTTCCGTCACATCCAACAGGATCTCACTACCAAGCACATCTTTCCCTCCCCCCTTTCTGCTTTCAGCAGGGATTGCTCCCTACGTGACTCCCTTGTCCACTCATTCCCCCCCTCCATCCCTTCCCACCAATCTCCCTCCTAGCACTTATCCTTGTAAGCGGAACAAGTGCTACACCTGCTACACTTCCTCCCTCACCACCATTCAGGGCCCCAGACAGTCCTTCCAGGTGAGGCGACACTTCACCTGTGAGTTGGCTGGTGTGATATACTGCGTCCGGTGCTCCCGGTGTGGCCTTTTATATATTGGTGAGACCCGACGCAGACTGGCAGACCATTTCGCTGAACACCTACGCTCGGTCCACCAGAAAAAGCAGGATCTCCCAGTGGCCACACATTTTAATTCCACGTCCCATTCCCATTCTGATATGTCTATCCATGGCCTCCTCTACTGTCAAGATGAAGCCACATTCAAGCTGGAGGAACAACCTGAATGCTGTGCCTGGCCCTCTATCCCTGCTATGAGGGGTTACTTAACCCTCTATCCCTGTCGTGGGGGGTGTGACTGGCCCTTTAACCCTGCCGTGGGGGTGTGCCTGGCCTTCTATCCCTGTCATGAGGGGTGTAACTGACCCTCTATTCCTGCTGTGAGGGGATACCTGGCCCTCTATCCCTGTCATGGGGGGTTAGCCTGGACCTCTCTCCCTGCTGTGGGGTTGTGCCTGGTCTGTTAACTACAGCTCTCTTTCATCTTTCAGCATCACTCACAGCTGGATCCTCAGTCACAATGAAAATCACTGACATTTTGTATTGTGAAATTCATTGTTTTCTGGCAGCAGTACTGTGTAAAACCTAAAATATTTGCTCTTAGTTGCATTTAAAGGAAATAAAAAGTGCAAAATAAAAATAGTGAGGTGGTGTTGATGTGTTCATCGACCGGTCAGAAATCTGATGGCAGAGGAGAAAAAGCTTTTCCCTAAGCGTTAGAGTGTGGGTCTTCAGGATCCTGTATCTCCTCCCCACTGGTGGGGAAGAGAAGAGGGTATGTCCCTGCTGATGACTGTTTTTAAGGATGGATGCTATCTTCTAGAGGCACCATCTTTTGAAGATGTCCTCAGTGGTGGAGAGGGTTATGCCCCTGATGTAACTGGCTAAGTCTACAACCCTTTGCAGCCTCTTTGCAGCTTCCAAACCAGATTACGATGCAATCAATCAGAATGCTCTCCACAGTGCATCTGTCAAAATCTGCCAGAGTCTTTGGTGCCATGCCTAATCTCTTCAACTTCCCAATGAATATAGCCGCTGGGATATTTTCTTTGTGATTTCATTAGCATGTTGTACCCATGATATATCCTCTGAGATGTTGATGTTTAGGACTAGGTAATCTGTCTAGTAGTCAGTTTTTAGGTTGGATATAGTTAGACCAATATGATTGTAATTCTTACCACTAAACAACTAAAGATGTCCTTTGGGCATGCTGGAAGCAGACACCAGATTGGCGATTGAGAAAATTGTAGAGTTTATGAGCATCCAGCATGAACATAATCAGAAACGCACATCAAATTGATGAAAGCAATTTTCATTTACTGAACGCTCACTTAAATGGTATAGATGAATTTCCAGACCATTGACTTTCCCAGATATGCTGAAAGGCAATCGTTTATTTTAATATACTGCTTATTTTGATTAAACAAATTGAGGCTTGTAAGTTATGAAATATGCCATCCTAGGATCTGAGCGCAGGTGCTGTCTGTGTGGAGTTCATACATATTCCCTGTTACCAATTGGGTTTCCTCCGAGTGCTCCACTCCCCACCCTCCCCACATTCCAAAGGTGTGCTGGTAGGTCAACTGGCAACAGTACTTTGCCCCAAATTGTAGATTAAATCAATAGAAAGAGATGACATAGGATCGGAACTTATGGGTTAAGTTAAGAAATGGCAAGTGTAAAAGGACCCTAATGGCAGTTGTATACAGGCCTCCAAAAAGCAGCCAGGACGTGTATTACAAGTTACAGCAGGAGATAGAAAAGGCATGTCAGAAAGGCAATGTCATGATATTTGTTGGGGATTTTAACATGGAAGTGGTTTGGGAAAACCAGGCCAGTACTGAATCTCAATACGGAGTATTTATAGAATGTCTAAGGGATAGCTTTTTAGAATAGCTCATTGTTGAGCCCACTAGGGGATCGGCTGTGCTGGATTGGTTGTTGTGCAATGATCTGAAGGTAATGAGAGAGCTTAAGGTTAAGGAACCCTTCAGGAACAGTGATCTCAATATGATTGAGTTCACATTGAAATTTAAGAAGGGAAAAATAAAATCCAATGTGTCTGTATTTCAGTGGAATAAAGGAAATTACAATGAGAGGGGAACGAGCTGAAGTTGACTGGAAAGGGACATTTGCAGGAGGGACAGCAGAGCAGCAATGGCTGGAGTTTCTGTGAAAAATGAGGGAAGTGCAAGACAGATATATTCCAAATAACAAGAAATTTTCAAAGGGAAGAAGGACACTACTGTGGCTGACAAGTGAAGTCAGAGTCGAAGTAAAAGCAAAAGAGAGGGCATACAAGGAAGCCAGAGCTAGTGGGAAGATAGAGGATTGGGAAGCTTTTAAAAACTTGCAGAAGGATACTAAGAAGGTCATTAGGAAGGAAAAGATGAATTATGATAGGAAGCTGGTGACTAATATGAAAGAAGATACTAAAATCTCTTTTAAGTATATAAAGGGTAAAAGAGAGTCGAGGGTAGATATAGGACCAATACAAAATGCACCCTCAGATTCTGAAGGGAACAGCTGGAGAGATTCAGGAGGCATTAATGATGATCTTTCAAGAATCAATACATTCTGGCATTGTACTGGATGACTGGAAAATTGCAAATGTTACCTTGCTATTTAAGAAGGGTGGGAAGGCAACAGAAAGGAAACTATGGACCTGTTAGTCTGACCTCAGTGGTTGGGAAGTTGTTAGAATCATTTGTTAGGGATGAGATTACGGAATACCTGGAGGCACATAACAAGATAGGCTAAAGCCAGCATGGTTTCCTGAAAGGAAAATCCTACCCGACAAATGTTTGAGGAAATTATAAGCAGGGTAAGCAAAAGGGATGCCATAGACGTGGTGTACTTGGATTTCCAGAAGGCCTTTGACAAGGTGCCGCACATAAGGCTGCTTAGCAAGATAAGAGCCCATGGAATTGCAGGGGAGTTACTAGCATGGGTGGAGCATTGGCTGATCGGCAGAAAACAGAGAGTGGGAATAAAGGGATTCTATTCTGGCTGGCTGCCAGTTACCAGTGGAGTTCCACAGAGGTTGGTGTTGGGACTGCTGCCGCTGCTTTTTACAATGTATGCCAATGATTTGGACTATCATATTAATGGACTTGTGGCTAAATTTGCTGATAATACAAAGATAGGTGGAGGAGCAGGTAGTGTTGAGGAAACAGAGCCTGCAGAGAGACTAGGATATGTAAGGAGAATGGGCAAAGAAGTGGCAAATGAAATACAATGCTGGAAAGTGTATTGTCATGTACTTTGGTGGAAGAAATAAATGGGCAGACTATTATTTAGGTGGGGAGAGAATTGAAAATGCAGAGTCGCAAAGAGGCATGGGAGTCCTTGTGCAAGATACTCTAAAGGTTAGCCTCCCCAGGTTGAGTCGGTTGTGAAGAAGGTGAATGCAATATTGGCATTCATTTCTAGAGGTATAGAATACAAGAGCAGGGATGTGATGTTGAGGCTCTATAAGGCACTCGTGAGACCAAACTTGGAGTATTGTGTGCAGTTTTGGGCTCCTTATTTTAAAAAAGAAAAACTGACATTGGAGAGGTTTCAGAGAAGATTCATGTGAATGATTCCAGGAATGAAAGGGTTACCATATGAGGACCATCTGGCAGCTCTTGGGTTGTATTCCCTGGAGTTCAGGAGAATGGGGGGGGTGGAATCTCATAAAAAACATTCTGAATGTTAAAAGGCCTGAACAGATTAGATATGGCAAAGTTATTTCCCAAGGTAGGGGATTCTAGGACAAAAGGGCATGACTTGATGGATGTCTATTTAGAACAGAGATGTGGAAAAATTACTTTATTCAGAGGGTGGTAAATCTGTGGAATTTTTTGCCAAGAGTGGCTGCAGAGGCCAAGTCATTAGGTGTATTTAAGGCAGAGATAGATAGGTTCTTGTCTAGCCAGGGCATCAAAGAATATGGGGAGAAGGCAGGGGAGTGGGGGATGCTGGAAGAATTGGATCAGCCCATGACTGAATGGTGGAGCAGACCCAATGGGCTGAATGGCCTACTTCTACTCTTATATCTTATGGTCTTATGATCTTATTAATGGCAAAAGGAATCAATTTATTATTATTATTTATTAAGGAATCATTTATTATTATCATCTACTGAGATTCGCTGAAAACTTTGCTTTGCATGCCAACCAAACAAGTTATTCCAAACTTAAGAAATGCGAGGTAGTGGAAAGGGAAAGGCACTTACAGAATGCTGAATTCAGGGTTACTTTTACAGAGAATGTGATGTGCCGGCAAACAATAGAATGCAAAGGCCATGGCCTTGCTGAGATCGACTGAAAGACCACAAGACACAGGAGCACAATTAAGGCTTTTGGCCCATTGAGTCTGCTCTGCCATTCCATTGTGCCTGATTCATTACCCCTCTGCCCTTCCCTCTGTAACCTTTGACACCCCGATTGAGGGTTTATCTTTATCCTCCAAGAGGTCCATTGATGAATCTTACACAGCAGAGTGGAAGCTGCCTTTGACCCTGCTGGTACATGTTGTGTTTGAGGGAATAAGTTGGAGAGGATGGGGATATAATAAAGAGAGGGGATGGGATTAACAGGACTGCTTCTCTAGGAATTGGCATGGAACTGATAACTCTTCCTATGCCATTGAAGTTATGAAGTGTAGGTGTTGATATTTGACTGGGTAAGACTTCCTCTCGGCGCTCAGGCTGAAAATGGCCCTCCGATCCTCTTTGGTAATGAGTGAATCCTCAAGGTGGGCGAGGGAATTGAATCTGGTTATTTGGTTCCCTCACTGACCTTAACTCTGACAGTAATATGAGACTGGGCTTGGCATCAACTGTTTCACAAGCACATCTGTCAGAGCCTCAGGCATTCTCTTCTTCCTGCTGCTCCCACATCTGCCCTGTAACTGTTCCATATTTCCACATGACGGACACCATGTTGATGCAAGTGACAGACCCATAAGATGGACACCAACTCTGCCCTTTGTTCTAATTTCCCTGGTCTCCACTGATATGGAGGGTGTGGGGGTGGGTTGTACTTGTAAAATCTGCTCAGTGCCTTGTTATCTGTTAATACATGAGATTCTGCAGGTGCTGGAAATCCAAAGCAACAATCAAAAACTACTGGAGGAACTCAGCATTCCAACCCCTGGGGCCGAAATGTCGGCCGTTTACTTCTCTCCATAAATGCTGCCTGACCTGCTGAGTTCCTCCTGCAGCCTGCATTTGTTGATTTGCTACCGAAGATGCATTCTGTCATTCAGTATAGTGAGATGTTTGTCTGCCGTGGGTTCTAATCCAGTGTAGGACAGACCTTTACAGGCATCTTCATAATATGAGCTGGCTTTTCTTGAGAGGAAATAAATATTACTCACCGTTATGTATCAGATGCCTTCTCTCTTCACACTGGTAAAGCTTCTCCATGAGGGTGTGTTTGTTTTTCAAATGGTATAATATTATTAATACATTACTCAGAATTGTGAATGGCTCTGATGTTCCTAGACCCCTGCGGTGTTCCTTCTACTGTCTCCTTCATTACCATTTGAGCTAGTTTGTCAAATCAAACTGATGAATCATTGAATAATGCTTACATCGGGAGTAAACAGGCGAGTATGGTTCTGACAGGACACTCGCCTGACTGTCTGCCTGCTGCCTGCTGACTCCAGGTTGACCTAATTCAACAGTCGAAACTAAGTGGGATTTTAACCACTGCAGCCGTCCTGTCCAATAGGTGAATCAGACGTGGGTAGTTTAAAACACACACACACACACACACACACAGACATATACACACACACACACGGACACACATGTGCATGCGCACACACGCACACACATATATTCACAGACGGATGCATACACCACACGCAGAAACACACAGGTACATGTGACCACATGCACACATGAATACACAAACATAAATAAACAGGTGCTCATCAGCTCACACATGTGCACACACACACGCACACACACCCCCTCTGTGCAGTGCTCAAAATTACAATTGTTCCAATGGTCCACCACATAACAAACCCTTTCTGTCCACCCCTTGCTCTCTCCACACCACCCCCTCCATCCAACCCATTCTGCTCCCTCTCAGTCCCATCTCAACCACTCTTCCTCCCACCCCTTGACCTCTCCCTCAAACCCAGGCCTTTCCCTCTCCCTCCCACCCTGTGACCTCCCCACACCACACCCTGTGATCTCTCCCTTGCCCTTTCTGATGCAGACTTGCTATCTCCGTTGGACCCCTTGACCTCTCTGCTGCATCTGGTCCTGGCTCCAAACTCAGTGCTCCTGCCCTCTCCTGCTTTATGACTCCACCAGCCTTCTCCTGCTCCCTGCTGGATATTTCATTTGCCTGACATCATCTAGCAGCCAGATGTTTACAGGATGGATAATCCACTGTAAAATTGTATCATTGTTATTGTAATCAGTAACTTCAGCTTTAATTAATTTTTCAAATGACAAATCTCACTGAGACAGTTGGGCCATTATCATTTAGCTGAAGTAGACTATTCCTTTAATGGTGAGTGACAATATAAAAAGTCTAAGATCTTATGGGGCAGCACAGTAGCCTAGTGGTTAGCATATCGCATTTACAGCACAAGTGATCTGGGTTCAATTCTACTGCTGTCTGTAAGTCTACCTGTGACCACATGGATTTCCTCCCACATTCCAAAGATGTATGGGTTGGTCAATTAGGCGGTATGGACACTTTGGGCCAGATGGGCCCCTTACCCTGCTGTATCTCGAAGTGAACATAGGCTTTATAAGAAATTATAGACCAGTTAGCCTGACCTCACAAGTTGGAAAGCTGTTGGGGTCAATGGCTAAGGATGAGGTGATGGGGTACTTGGTGACACAGAACAAGATGGTACAAAGTCAGCATGGTTTCCTTAAGGGGAAGTCCTGCCTGACAAACCTGTTGGAATTCTTTGAGGAGATTACAAGTAGGATAGATAAAGGAGATGTCGTGGATGTTGTATATTTGGACTTTCAGAAGGCCTTTGACAAGGTGCCACACATGAGGCTAATTACCAAGTTAAGAACCCATGGTATTACAAGAAAGTTACTAAAATGGTTAGAGCATTGGCTGATTGGTAGGAGACAGTGAGTGGGAATAAAAGGATCCTTTTCTGGTTGGTTGCCAGTGACTAGTGGTGTTCCACAGGGGATGGTGTTGGGACCATTTCTTTTTATGCTGTATATAAATGATTTAGATGATGGAATAGATGGCTTTGTTGCCAACTTTGCAGAGTATTATGAATAAAGAAGATGAGCTTAGAGCATGGATCAGCACTTGGAGCTATGATGTTGTGGCCATTACAGAGACTCGGATGGTGCAGGGGCAGGAATGGCTACTTCAAGTGCCAGGCTTTAGATGTTTCAGAAAGGACAGGGAAGGAGGAAAAAGAGGTGGGGCATGGCACTGTTGATCAGAGATTTTGTCACTGCTGCAGAAGAGGAGGAAGTCATGGAGGAGTTGTCGATGAAGTCTCTGTGAGTGGAAGTTAGAAATAGGAAGAGATCAATAACTCTACTGGGTGTTTTTTATAGACCACCCAATAGTAACAGGGACATCGAGGAGCAGATAGGAAGACAGATTCTGGAAAGGAGTATGATTGTTGTGGTGGGAGATATTAATTTTCCAAATATTGATTGTAATCTCCCTAAAGAGAAGAATTTAGATGGGGTGCAGTTTGTTAGGTGTGTTCAGGAAGGTTTCTTGACACAATATGTAGATAAGCCTACAAGAGGAGAGGCTGTACTTGATTTGGTATTGGGAAATGAACCTGGACAAGTGTCAGGTCTGTCAGTGGGCGAGCATTTTGGAGATAGTGATCACAATTCTCTCTCCTTTACCATAGCATTGGAGAGGGATAGGAAAAGACAAGTTAGGGAAACATTTAATTGGAGTAAGGGGAATTATGAGGCAATCAGGCAGGAACTTGGAAGTATAAATTGGAAACCGATGTTCTCTGGGAAACATACAGAAGAAATGTGGTAAATGTTCAGGAGATAGTTAGGGGGCAAAAGTTTAGGGGTAACACGAGGGGGAATTTCTTTACTCAGAGTGTGGTAGCTGTGTGGAATGAGCTTCCAGTAGAAGTAGTACAGGTAGGTTTGATGTTGTCATTTAAAGTAAATTGGATAGGTATATGGACAGGAAAGGAATGGAGGGTTATGGGCTGAATGCATGTCGGTGGGACTAGGTGAGAGTAATCTTTCGGCATAGACTAGAAGGGCCAAGATGACCTGTTTCCATGCTTTAATTGTTATATGGTTATATTTACATGAGGTTCTGAGTAGGTACGTTCCAATAAGACATGGAATGGATGGTAGGGTACAGGAACCATGGTGTACAAAGGTTGTTGTAAATCTAGTCAAGAAGAGAAGAGGAGCTAACGAAAGGCTCAAAAAACTAGGTAATGATAGAGATCTAGAGGATTATAAGGCTAGCAGGAAGGAGCTTAAGAATTAAATTAGGAGAGCCAGAAGAGGCCATGAGAAGGCCTTGGTGGACAGAATTAAGGAAAGCCCTAAGGCATTCTACAAGTATGTGAAGAACAAGAGGATAAGATGTGACAGAACAGGACCAATCAAGTGTGACAGTGGAAAAATGTGTATGGAACCGGAAGAAATAGCGGAGGTACTTAATGAATACTTTGCTTCAGTATTCACTACAGAGAAGTATCTTGGTGATTGTAGGGATGACTTGCGTTGGACTGAAAAACTTGAGCATATAGATATTAAGGAAAAGGATGTGCTGGAGCTTTTGGAAAACATCAAGTTGGATAAGTCACCGGGACTGGACGGGATGAAACCTAGGCTACTGTGGGAAACGAGGGAGGAGATTGCTGAGCCTCTGGCGATGATCTTTGCATCATCAATGAGGACAGGAGAGGTTCTGGAGGACTGGAGTGTTGTGAATGTTGTTCCCTTATTCAAGAAAGGGAGTAGGGATAGTCATAGAACCACAGAACCATAGAACATTACAGCACAGAAACAGGACTTTTGGCCCTTCTTGGCTGTGCTGAACCATTTTTCTGCCTAGTCTCACTGACCTGCACCTGGGCCATATCCCTCCATACACCTCTCATCCATATACCTGTCCAAGTTTTTCTTAAATGTCAGAAGTGAGCCCGCATTCACCGCTTCATCGGGCAGCTCATTCCACACTCCCACCACTCTCTGCGTGAAAAAGCCCCCCCCCAATGTTCCCTTTAAACTTTTCTCCCTTCACCCTTAACCCATGATCTCTGGTTTTTTTCTCACCTAGCCAGGAAATTATAGACCAGTGAGTCTTACTTCAGTGGTTGGTAAGTTGATGGAGAAGATCCTGAGAGGCAGGATTTATGAACATTTGGAGAGGTATAATATGATTAGGAATAATCAGCATGGCTTTGTCAAGGCAGGTCGTGCCTTCCATGCCTTGCATGGTGACCAGTGGTGAGCCTCATTGGATCTGTTTGTTCTCGGACCCCTTAAGTTTGTGATTTTTATAAATGACCTGGATGAGAAAGTGGAGGGATGGGTTAGTAAATTTGCTGATAACACAAAGTTTGGGGGTTTTGTGGATAGTGTGGAGGGCTGTCAGAGGTTACAGCGGGACAATGATAGGATGCAAAACTGGGCTGAGAGGTGGCAGATGGAGTTCAACCCAGATAAGTGTGAAGTGGTTCATTTTGATAGGTCAAATATAATGGCAGAATATAGTATTAATGGTAAGACTCTTGGCAGTGTGGAGGATCAGAGGGATCTTGGGGTCTGAGTCCATAGGACACTCAAAGCAGCTATGCAGGTTGACTCTGTGGTTAAGAATGCATATGGTGCCTTCATAAATCGTGGGATTGAGTTTAAGAGCCAAGAGGTAATGTTGCAGCTATATAGGATCCTAGTCAGACCCCACTTGGAGTACTGTGCTCAATTCTGGTCGCCTCACTACAGGAAAGATATGGAAACCATAGAAAGGGTGCAGAGGAGATTTACAAGGATGTTGACCAGATTGGGGGGCATGCCTTATGAGAATAGGTTGTGTGAACCCGGCCTTTTCTCCTTGTAGCAACAGAGGATGAAAGGTGACCTGATAGTGGTTTACAAGATAATGAGAGGCATTGATCGTGTGGATGGCCAGAGGCTTTTTCCCAGGGCTGAAATGGCTAGCACAAGAGGGCATATTTTTAAAGTGTTTGGAAGTAGGTACAGAGGAGATGTCAGGGGTAAGTTTTTTACTCAGGGAGTGGTGAGTGCATGGAATGGGCTGCCAGCAGCAGTGGTGGAGGCATAAACGATACGGTCTTTTAAGAGACTCCTGGATGGGTACATGGAGCTTAGAAAAAAATAGGTAAACCTAGGTAGTTCTAAGGTAGGGACCTGTTCGGCACAGCTTTGTGGGCCGAAGGACCTGTATTGTGCTGCAGGTTTTCTATGTTTCTATGATATGAAGATTGGTGGAGGGGCAGGTAGTGTTGAGGAAACAGGTAGGATGCAGAAGAACTTACACAGATTAGGGGAATGGCCAAGAAAGTGGCAAATGTTGGGAAGTGCAAGGTTATGCACTTTGGCAGTAAAAATAAATGTGCGGGCTATTTTCTAAATGGGGAGAAAATGCAAAAATCTGGGAGTTATTGTACAGAATACCCTGAAGGTTAACTTGTAGGTTGAGTTGGTGGTGAGGAAGGCAAATGCCATGTTAGCATTAATTTCAAGAGGTCTAGCATACAAGAGCAGGGATGTGATGCTGAGGCTTTATAAGGGACTGGTGAGGCCTCACCTTGAGTATTGTGAACAGTTTTGGTCCCGTCATCTTAGAAAAAATGTAAACACGAGGAAATCTGCAGATGCTGGAAATTCAAGCAACACACACAAGATGTTGGTAGAACGCAGCAGGCCAGGCAGCATCTATGGGAAGATGCACAGTTGATGTGTCAGGCCGAGACCCTTCGTCAGGATTAACTGAAAGAGAGGATAGTAAGAGGTATGAAAGTGGGAGGGGGAGGGGGAAATCTGAAACGATAGGAGAAGACCGGAGGGGGGTGGGATGAAGCTAAGAACTGGAAAGGTGATTGGCAAAAGGGATGCAGAACTGGAGAAGGGAAAGGATCATGGGACAGGAGGCCTAGGGAGAAAGAAAGGGGGAGGGGAGCCCCGATGGAGATGGAGAACAAGCAAGGAGGAATTGTGAGAGGGGCAGAGAGAGAAAAAAGATTTTAAAAAAGGGGGAAATAAATAAATAAGGGATGGGAGTAAGAAAGGGAGGAGGGGCATTAATGGAAGTTAGAGAAGTCAATGTTCATGCCATCAGGTTGGAGGCTACCCAGATGGAATATAAGGTGTTGTTCTTCCAACCTGAGTGTGGCTTCATCTTGACAGTTGGGGGAGGGGGAGAACGAATGGTCAAGGGAGTCGCGTAGGGAGCGAACCCTGCGGAAAGCAGAAATGAGGGGAGGGAAATGTGCTTGGTAGTGGGATCCCTACACGACTCCCTTGTCCATTCATTCCCCCCCCCATCCTTTCCCACCGATCTCCCTCCCGGCACTTACCCTTGTGTTACGTATCCAGTAACTGGGTCACTTACCAGCAAAGATAGAGAGGTCGGTTGAAGTCTGATGGTACTATTTTTAACAGTATTTATTGATAAAAATACACAAAAATAATATCAATGCAAACATACAGATAATATACGTCGTCAATACTAAATCTAAAAGCACAGGTATAATAAGAATCAAGAAGAAATAGCTCTATCGTTGTCTAGGGGATAATGTATTGTCCGATGGAAATATAAAAGTCATTTTAGTTCGTTCAAGCTGTAGGATGCAGCCTTTTTGGTTGGAGAGAAAGACAGAGGTTTAACTTGCCCATTCCTTTTATGATGTCAATTCTTCGAGAGTCATTGGGAGTTGGGTTCCCCGCTAAAAGCCGTTCTTCCGTGGTAAAAGCCACCGGTTCCGGGGCAAGTGGAACCAAATGCACGTGGCCTCCTCTCACACCGGCTTCCGCTATTACGGGATCGCTAGCGTTTCTTCTGGTGCGTCTGAGGGGCTGCTACCCACAGACCCTCTTTTATCCTGACTCACAGGGTCTCAGATGTCAATCAGGTTGGGGGTGATGCAATCCCTCCCTCAACCAGCCTACTTTGCCTGAGGGCTTCCATGTAGCACAGTATTGTAATACACAAGTTCATCTTCAAGAGACAATGGCCATGTCCCGTAGCTTTATATCGCCGGGGGAACAAGACATTCCGCACGTCTCTCTCTCATTTCCTGGGTCTCCTGACCCAAATCAATAGTGATCTTGCGATTCTCACAAAGGAGGGGGCTACCCCGCACCCTTCAGCCCCTCAGAGCTGTGGTACATTCATAACACTTGTAAGCAGAACAAGTGCTACACCTGCCCTTACACTTCCTCTCTCACCAACATTCAGGGCCCCAGACAATCCTTCCAGGTGAGGCGACACTTCACCTCTGAGTCAGCTGGTGTGGTATACTGTCCTCTACTGTCAAGATGAACCCAAACTCAGGTTGGAGGAACAACCTGGGTAGCCTCCAACCTGATGGCATGAACATTGATTTCTCTAACTTCCGTTAATGGCCCTCCTCCCCTTCTTACCCCATCACTTATTTATTTATTTGTTTTTCTCCTTTTTCCTCTTTTTTTTTCTCTCTCTTTGTCCCTCTCACAATCACTCCTTGCTTGTTCTCCATCTCCCTCGGGTCTTCCCCTCCCCCTTTCTTTCTCCCTAGGCCTCCCATCCCATGATCCTCTCCCTCTCCAGCTCTGTATCTCTTTTGCCAATCACCTTTCCAGCTCTTAGCTTCACCCCACTCCCTCCTGTCTTCTCCTATCATTTCGGATTTCCTTCTCCCCCTCCCACTTTCATAACTCTTACTATTTTTTCTTTCAGTTAGTCCTGACAAAGGGTCTCAGCCCGAAATGTTGAGTGTACTTCTTCCTATAGATGCTGCCTTGCCTGCTGCGTTCCACCAACATTCTGTGTGTGTTGTTAGAAAAAATGTGTTGGCATTGAAGAGGGTCCAGAGGAGGTTCACAAGGATGATTCCAGAAATGAAAGGGTTATCATATGAGGAACATTTGATGGCTTTGTGTCTATACTCGCTGGAATTCAGAAGGATGAAGAGGGATCTCATTGAAACCTTTCGAATGTTGAAAGGCCTAGACAGAGTAGATGTGGAAGGATGTTTCCCATGATGGGAGAGTCGAGGACAAGAGGCTACAGCCTCAGGATAAAGAGGCGCCCTTTCAAAACAGAGATGCAGAGAAATTTCTTTTGCCAAAGGGTGGTGAAATTGTGGAATTTGTTGCCACATGCAGCTGTGGAGGCCAGGTCATTGGGTGTATTTAAGGCAGAGATTGATAGGTTCTTGATTGGACATGGCATCAAAGGTTACAGGGAGAAGGCTGAGAACTGGGGTTGAGGAGGAGAGAAAAAAGGATCAGCCATTATTGAATGGCAGAGCAGACTTGATAGCCAAGTGACCTAATTCTGCCCTGTGTCTTATGGTCTTGTGGTCTTTTCAGCTCATGATATTGTGCTGACCTTTTAACCTACTTTATAATCAATCCAACCCCTCCCTCCTCAATAACCCTTCAGTTTTCTATTATTTTTGTGCCCAAGAATTTTGTAAATGTCCCTAATGTTTCTGCCTCTACCACCACTGACAGTGCATTCTTGGCAGTCACCACTGTTTGTATAAAGAACTCACCTCTAACATAGATAGAAATACATACATACATACATTCAGGCAACCTGTCCAGCCATCAGTCAAAGCTCGAACAATCACTCAGTAAATGCAGAAAGAGGAAATCACTTCATTGCTATGTTGAATACAAGTAAAACTAATAAAAAGGTGAATTTTAGCTTGAAGATTTCCATATCATTGGGCCCACAGTGATTAATGGTAATAGTGACAGTTCATTGTATCAAATACTCACCCCAGTGACCCTACCTGCCAGCTCCAATTTCTACAATGACTTGGCACTGACACCTCAGCAAAACAAAGCTGTACAACAATTGAGACTGTTTGTAAATGCAGGAGTGAGTTTACATCAGGGAACACAGCATTGTCAAATTGTCATCTGCAATTTGGGTAGAAAAATTACAGATGTATTATTGCATTTTAATTAAAATCCAATAGCAGGGAATTGAATCCAATGGAGCTTTGTCAAGGAATTTTATTTTTAATTTAATTTAATTTTATTTTATTTAGAGATGCAGTGTGGAACATACCCTTCTGGCCCAACGAGTTGTGTCACCCAACAATCCCCCAATTTAACACTAGCTTAATCATGGGACAATTTACAATAACCAGCTAACCTACTAACTGGTATGTCTTTGGACTGTGGGAGGAAACTGGGACATCGAGAGGAAACCCACATGGTCATGGGGAGAATGTGCAAACTCCTCACAGACAGCACCAAATTGAACTCCAAACCCCAATGTTCCGAGTTGTCATAGCTTTGCGCTAACCGCTAACAAAAATTTAGTATGAGAGATTCTATGGCTGTATCGATGAGTAAAGAAAAAATTCTAGGCACTTTCATTCAAGAATGTCTTATAGCCATTGAAGAGTAGTCACAGTTATAATGAAGGAGATGTGGCAGCAAACCTTTACCTCCCACGAAGAGCAAAGTGTAAGTATGCTAATTGAAGGTAAATTATTTCCCTGATCTTTGAAATACTGCCATGGGATGTTTCAAATATTTACGTATAGCAACATAGGAGGCCATTCAACTCATTGTCCATGCTGATTGTGAGCAAACCAATCTCATTAATCCCATTCTGAATCAGTATCAGGCTTATTATCACTGACAAACGCCATGAAATTTGTTGCTTTGTATCAGCAGTGCAAAACAAAATATAGTAGGAAATACAATAAATAGTAGAAACAGTGAGCAAAAATAGTGAGGTAGAATTCATGGGCTTATTGTTTGTCAGAAATCTGATGGCGAAGATAAAAATATTGTTACTAAATCATTGAATGTGCAACTTGATGAAGGACACTGCATCAGCTTTTGAACGTGTCCTCATTGCTGGGGGGATGGGGGTTCCATTGCCCAGGATGGAGCTGGCTGAGTTTACAACCAACTGCAACTTATTCCAATCCTGTGCAATGACCCCTCCATACTAGATGATGATATAGCCAGTTAGAATGCTCTCCACAGTACATCTGTATAAATTTACTAGAGTCTTTAGCTCCTCAAACTCCTAATGAAATATAACTGCTGGTGTGTCCCTTTTTGTGATTTCATCAATATTATCCCCTCAACTTATTTACCTGTACTTTAACTCTCTCCCACCTGCCCATCAAACTTTGGATTCTTTCGACACTGACCAACATTTGGGTCATTTCCAGTAGCCCGTTAACCTAGCATCATCATTATGTGCCGTGTCGTATGATGTGGGCGATCATGGTCTTCCATCTGTTCTTAACCTGAAAAGTAGCGAAGGATTTTCACCTGTGGGGATGACAATCCTCCTCCCTTCCCACCACGGCACCACCCTCGCTCTCCTCCCCAAGCATGACTATGATTTTTCTTGGCAATTTTTTTCTACAGAAGTAGTTTGCCATTGCCTTCTTCTGGACAGTGTCTTTACACGACAGGTGAACCCGGCCATTATCAATACTCTTCAGAGATTGTCTGCCTGGCATCAGTAGTCGCATCACCAGGACTTGTGATATGCACCGGTTGCTCATACAACCATCCACTACCTGCTCCCATGGCTTCACCTGACCCTGATCATCTAAGGAAGTGCCACACTTTGCCTAAGGGTGACATGTAGGCCAATGGAGAGAAGGAGCACTTTACACCTCCTTCGGTAAAATCGTGTCTCCACTCCACCATCCATATTAACAACCATAAGGCCAGAGCATCCGAAGAAAATGTACAAGGTCACATGTTCACCTTCTAGCCAGGATGAAACCTGAAACAGTGAGACTGCAGCACCAACCATACAGCCTATCCAAAAGAAAGGACAGTATATCAGTTTACTGACCCATCCAAAAACATACTGTAACCCTTACCCACAGGCTGGTATATGTCTAGGGGAAAAAGGAGATCCAGCCACTCTCCAACCCACCTCCCGTACACGCAGGTGCTGTGAGAATCGAGTTAATGCCTTGCGCCCGCCAACAGTATCAAACCCACAACAAATACCGTTATGAAATACACTTTAAAGAGTTTACTAAAATTAAAAAAATAGTAGGCAATACAATATTTATATATATATATACATATATATATATACACAAGGAAAAAACAAAAGGCGCCAACTTATCAAAGTTCAGTCTCTTTAGTGCACTCGTTGGAGCTCAACCCACGAACCAATCGACCCATCCGGCCGTTGCACCTGGGACCACCCCGGTGGTCTTACGAGCAGTCCAGCACACGTCCACCTTCCTCAGCGTCTTCCTCGGCCTCCCCAAAAAAACCCGCGAAAACCCCTCCCCCAAGTTCCCAGCATCACAAGACACAATGACATTCCCCATTGATTAACAAATGAAGACAATTACCATATCAGCCATCCTAAAGTGAAACAACGGCGAGAGAAACACTTATCCGACAAAGAAACATTCCTACTTGTAACAAACCAACGAGGCCATTTTGAGTAACATACCCAGGACATTGTACATTCTCTCCCCACCAGCAAATGTCATGCCCTCATGGCATTACTAGAGGTCCCCAAAGCTTCTTGCAACACACAAAACCCAACCCAGGTGCAGAAAGCAGTGACATAACTACCCAGAGCAGTAGAAATCACACTCGGTTCTCCTGGTACCACATATGTCAATCATTCCGGGGGGCGCCTAATCCTCTGAGATCTCCAAACCCCTTCTGCCCCACTGGGCTCCCTCGTCACCTGTGAACCCACTGTCTCAGACACCCCAGGTCTACCTGACAGACCCGCACCCCCTTCCTCACAGGGGTCCTCCCTCACCCGAGATCTCTCCGGCTCATGCTCGGGTTCCACCCTCTCTTCCACCAATGTAGGCTGCCTCTCCATCTGACCCTCAAGACCTTCCCTCCTCTCACCCAATTCAGTATGGGAAGGGCCAGGAGCCTCCTCTCCTGGTACTGGAGCACCAGCGAATGGGAACAGGACCCACTCATCTGAGTCGTCCTCCTCTGAATCGGTAGCCATTCCCGGGGGAGGGACCCGTCCCCGCTCTTCAGCAGCGGGCTCTTCCCGTTCTCCGCGCCCTTGCAGAGTCCTTGTTCTGGGCGTAACCTCCCACTCGGGCTCCTTATCCACCTGCACTGCTTGACCCAGTGGCAGCAGGTGATTCCTATGGAGTACCTTGATAGGCCCTTTTCCATCCTCGGGTTTCACCCGGTAAACTGGCAGGTTCGGCATCTGGCTCTCTATTACATAGGGGCTGGCCGCCCATCGATCTGCCAACTTGTGCTTACCAGGAAGTCCCAAATTCCGTAAAAGGACCCGGTCGCCCGGTAATAATTGTACAAACTTCACCTTTCGATCATACCGCATCTTATTCCTCTGATTTTGTTTGGTAGCCGCCGCCTCGGCCAACTCGTACGCCCGCTGTAACTCCCTCTTCATGTCGGACACGTACTTTAGATGGGACTTCCCGGGAAATTCACCCACTCCACCTCCAAAACACACATCAATGGGCAACCTCGCTTCCCGCCTGAACATCAGATAATAGGGCGAATACCCTGTAGCATCATTGTGAGTACAATTGTAACAGTGAACCAGTTGTCCAATATGACGACTCCACCTGCTTTTCTGCCCAATCTCCAGCGTCCCGAGCATATCCAACAGGGTCCTGTTAAATCTCTCTGGCTGAGGATCTCCCTGTGGGTGGTAAGGGGTAGTCCTGGATTTCTCAACCCCAAGCATAGTCAATAATTCCTGGATAAGGCGGCTCTCAAAGTCCCGCCCCTGATCACTATGGATTCGCCTGGGAAGGCCGTAATGCACAAAGTACTTCTCCCATAACACCTTCGCCACTGTCGTCGCCTTCTGATCCTTGGTGGGAAATGCCTGAGCATAGCGAGTGTAATGATCGGTGATGACTAAGACATTTGCGGTGTTGTTGGTGTCAGGCTCAATCGACAGGAAATCCATACATACCAGGTCCAGAGGTCCCGCACTCTGCAAGTGCAACAGTGGAGCCGCCAACGCTGGCAGGGTCTTCCTCTGGATGCAACGACGGCATCCCCTACAGTATTCTTCAACGTCCCCCCTCATCCGGGGCCAGTAGAACCGGTCTTTGAGCAATCCATACGTCTTTTCCACCCCCAAGTGTCCAGAATCATCATATAAGGCCTGGAGTACAGTCTGGCGATACTCCTCCGGCAGGACCAGTTGCCAACAGCGGGGTTGGTCCGGAGGCGTCGTTACCCGGTACAAGATTTTGTTCATTAACTTCAACCGAGACCACTCCTTCAACAACAGAGGCACGCATGGGTGTTTCGCCTGCTCAGCCAACGCCGCATCCCCCTTCTCGACCGCTCTCCACACTGTGCCAATGCCCGGGTCATTTTGCTGAGCAGTTGCCACTTCCCCCGGACTCAGTTCCGGCAACTGTTTAGTCCCCAGTGCGGTCAGGTCACAGTAAACTAGGGGTATGGCGTCGTCAAAAACCCCCAAATGGTCCACGGCTCGTTCCAGCCTCCCTCTTCCCTCGGCCCTCACAGTGATAGCAAACTGACACATCGCCTTCACTCCAGGGGCAGGGACATTCTCCCAC
This sequence comes from Hypanus sabinus, assembly GCF_030144855.1. Lineage (NCBI taxonomy): Eukaryota > Metazoa > Chordata > Chondrichthyes > Myliobatiformes > Dasyatidae > Hypanus > Hypanus sabinus. The sequence continues at coordinate 72,535,343 of NC_082718.1, read as the reverse complement.
TCCTCGTCCCTCTCCTCCTCCCCCGGCTCCCAACGAGACAATGCATCCGCATCGACATTCTTGCTTCCAGGGCGGTACCTCAGGCTGAAATCATATACCGACAAGGCCGCCAGCCACCGATGTCCGGTGGCATCCAGCTTCGCCGAAGTCAAAAAATAAGTGAGAGGATTGTTATCCGTTCTCACCTCAAACTTGGCTCCGTACAGGTAATCGCCTAGCTTGTCCACCACCGCCCGCTTCAGCGCCAGGAACTCCAACTTGTGTGTGGGATAGTTTCTCTCCGATGGCGACAAGCTTCCGCTGACAAAGGCTACCGGTCTCAATGCTTTGCCATGCTCCTGGTACAGAACAGCCCCGAGACCCTCTCGGCTGGCATCCGTGTGCAGCACATATGGCTTCTGGGGATCGGCAAAAGCCAACACCGGGGCCTGGGTCAGTGCCCTTTTCAAAGATCATCACATTGATCATCCCATCTCGAGCCAAAAGGTTCCGCCGGGTTCCAGTATCCTCCAGTATCCTCCCTCTGGTTCCCCGTCCTCTTCTTCCCCACCGGGAGATAGCCACACAACAGCTGAGTCAACGGGTGACACACTTTGGCGTATCCTTTCACAAATCGCCGGTAATACCCACAGAACCCCAAAAATGAGCGCAGAGCACCCACTTTCTGGGGTCTCGGCCAGGTGGTCACAGCCTCTATCTTGGTTGGATCAGTAGCCACTCCCTCTCGCGAAATGATATGGCCAATGTAGTTAACCGACGACTTGCAGAACTGGCATTTGTCCAGGGAAAGCTTCAACCCTTCTTCATTAAGCCGGCCCAACACCTTCAACAGCCTCTCCTCATGTTCCTCCAAAGTCGATCCAAACACTATCAAATCGTCCAGGTACACCAGCACCTCCAACAGATTCATATCCCCCACAGTTCTCTCCATGAGCCTCTGGAAGGTGGCTGGGGCTCCGGATATGCCTTGGGGCATTCGTTCAAACTGAAAGAACCCCAGCGGGCAGATAAAAGTGGTCTTCTCTTTATCGCCCTCACTCATCGGGATCTGGTAATACCCACTTCTTAAATCCAGCACACTGAACCACTTCGCACCGCTCAGGCAGGCCAACGCATCCTCGACTCTTGGGACAGTATATTGATCAGGGACAGTTCGCCGATTCAACGTCCTGTAGTCAACACACATGCACACTCGCCCATTCTTCTTCCGTGCCACCACTATTGGGGACGCAGAAGGACTTTGAGACTCAGCTATGATTCCGGCCTCCTTCAACTTGCACAAGTGCTGTCGCACGTCCTCAACATCTGCCAGAGCCAGCCGCCGGGATCTCTCTCGGAACAGGGTGTCCTCCGTCACCCGGATGGTGTGGCGAGTGCTTTTGGAGCAGCCAACATCAAACTCGCCCCGAGAAAAAACAGCTTCCATCTTCAGCATCTTCTCCACTAGCCTGCGTTTCCACTCCGGCGACACTGGGGAATCCCCGAAGTTAAAGGCTTCAGCAGTCAGCTCCCTTCGATGCTCCGATCCCTCCCCGTTAGGGGTCCGCACTGGTGCGCTGGACATTACCGTCACCGGGAACAGATGTGCCAGCGGCATTCCCCTCTTAAAGGTGACTTCTCTTGCCGTGGTGTTCCTGACACTTATAGCTATACGCCTCGCATGTACCACCCCTGGTCTCTGCACTTCGGGCCTCACCAGCGCCCCCACCGGAAATCGTGTCTCCCCTTCAAGATCGTCTGGGGCGTCTACTAACAGGGCTTCTCCCGTCGGCACTCCTGGGAATCTGGGGGTCCCCATCACTAGGGCTACCTCCCCGGGTCGGATCACCTTGGGCCTCGCCTGCGTACACCACACCGTCCCTCGTTTACACTCCGGGTCCAGCCCTTGGGAGGCAACCCCTTCTGCGAACACTGCTCGAAACACTGGATGCACCGAGAGGGTCTCCAGAAAGTCTTCCCCCCCTTTCTCCTTACAAGCTCCCAGGAGCCGTCGCACAACTGGGGAGTTAGTCCCCACCAGGAGGGCAGCACCACCGGTTTCCACCGGGTCAGGACACACCAACACCAACGTCTCAATAGCTTCCGACACTCCCACATCGCCCTCCAAGAACTCCAATCTCACCGATAGGTACCCATCGTACGGGTAGTCACCCTCGCTCACACCCCAAATCTGCAGGGCGTCAAATGGGGTTACGGGCAAATGCTTTAGATATTGATTGTAGAAAGATCGGTACAATAAGTTCACCTGCGATCCCGTATCAAGAACGGCTTTTGCGTAAATTCCCTCTATCCGTAGACCCACACTGGCACGCGGTCCTACCAGCCCATCCGGAATAGAGGCGTGGGCACCCGGTGGTCTTCCGGCTGATCTCTGGGAACGTGTTCTTCCAGAGGCTCCAGTCCGTTCCCTCACTGAGCCTCTCCTAAGTTTCCCGACACCTCTCCCTTTTTAGTCATAGGGGGGCTTGTCCTCCGCGGGACTCCTTGTCTCTCACAATCCCACCTAAAGTGACCTCTCCACAGCTATAGCACACCCTCGGCCTTCCACAGTCCCGCCTGAAATGCCCCACTTTCCCACAGTTAAAGCACACACTGCCGGCCGCCCCTCCTCTCCCAGGACGGCTCCTGCTCCCAATCCACTGCACTGATCGCCCCTGAGAGTACGTACCTCCCCTGTCCCTCCCCTCCAAAGGGGGTTCCCTACTCCCCGGGGGATTGTCATTCCTCCACTCAGCCACCACTTCCTGTATCGCTGAGGATCGCTCCCGTAGGCCCGTGCCCCTTTTCCGCCCCAATGCTCTCTCTTCCTCTCGCACCTCTCTAATCAGTTGCCCGAAGGATGGAGGGGGTCCTTTCCTATAAGCCTGCCGGATAGTCCACGCCACTTTGTCCTCCTCCAGAGAGCCACTGAATAGCTGACTCATCCTCACGCTAGCCACGTCAGTCGCCTTCACTACCCCCCCCCCCCCCCCCCGGCGCCGCAGCCCCGAGAGCATCCCCTCCATCCTAAATATGTACTCGGAGAGCTTTTCCCCTCTCCATTGTTCCAGGCGTTGAAACTCTGCTAAAAGCAGCCAGGGTTCCCCTGACAACCCAAACGCTCCCTCCAAAACTTCTAGGCATTCCTCCACTGAGGCTCCAGGCTTCTCAGCTTTCAACTCCCGGACGGTTTTGGCTGCTAAACCCCTCAAACTTCCCACCAATCGCTGCCTCTTCTCCTCCTCTGAGCCTGGCCACTCCTCTAACATCAAAGACGTATGCTCGATCCAGGTCTCATAGTCCACCTCCCCATCCGGAGTAGGCTTGGCTCCGGAGAACACCCCCAGCTTCAGCCGTGGCCTCTCGGCCACACCCACCAGGGAGTTAAGTGCGGCTGCCAGCTCCGAGGCTTCCACCCTACCTGGGGAGCGGGGCTGTCACGACTCCCTCCTCCCACCTCCCTTTACTAGTGCCGGGCACCTCTCTGGGGTCCACCTCTAGCTCTAGCTCTTCCCCCGATGTCTCCTCAGCCTCATCCTGGTAGGAGTGGAGCCCCCACGGCCCCTCCTCCCCCGGTACACTGACCGTCGCCGGCAGTTCCACCGTCCTGACTTCAGCACTCGTATGAACCAACACCCAGCTAGACTCTACCTCTTTACCACACCGTCTAGCTACCAATTCTACCTGCCCAATATCCTTCACCGAACTTAAACCCCGCACTATCGCGTCTCCCGAAACTCGAAAATCCACTCCGCTCACTACGCATGCGTACTGTACTGGTACACCTTCAAACTGGCACCAACAAACAAACTTATCTCTGTCCATCTCCGCTCTGCTGCCTGCGCGATTCCACAGACCCTGACAATCCAATCCGGGACGAGCACCCCACAAATGTAACCCTTACCCACAGGCTGGTATATGTCTAGGGGAAAAAGGAGATCCAGCCACTCTCCAACCCACCTCCCGTACACGCAGGTGCTGTGAGAATCGAGTTAATGCCTCGCGCCCGCCAACAGTATCAAACCCACAACAAATACTGTTATGAAATACACTTTAAAGAGTTTACTAAAATTAAAAAAATAGTAGGCAATACAATATTTATATATATATATACAAGGAAAAAACAAAAGGCGCCAACTTATCAAAGTTCAGTCTGTTTAGTGCACTTGTTGGAGCTCAATCCACGAACCAATCAACCCATCCGGCCGTCGCACCTGGGACCACCCCGGTGGTCTTACGAGCAGTCCAGCACACGTCCACCTTCCTCAGCGTCTTCCTCGGCCTCCCCAAAAAAAACCGCGAAAACCCCTCCCCCAAGTTCCCAGCATCACAAGACACAATGACATTCCCCATTGATTAACAAATGAAGACAATTACCATATCAGCCATTCTAAAGTGAAACAACGGCGAGAGAAACACTTATCCGACAAAGAAACATTCCTACTTGTAACAAACCAACGAGGCCATTTTGAGTAACATACCCAGGACATTGTACAATACCATCAGCGTTACCTGCTCAAGTCTCAGGAGCAGGAGTTGAACCCTTAGCCCCACGATTGAGGGTAACTCCGAACTATGTGTTAAACTTTTGAAAATTAATTTGTGGTGGAGAGATGTTCCTTAAGATGGGACTAGCTTTGCACCACAGCTCACAAGATGCTGCAAATTTTCAACCCACAAAATGCTGGAGGAACTCAGCAAGTCAGTCCTGAAGAAGTGTCTTGGCCCAAAACATCAGCTGTTTATCCCCCTCCATAGATGCTGCCTGACTTCCTGAATTTCTTCACCATTTTGTGCTTATCTCACAAGAATGAAAACTTTTAACATATGAGAAGCCACTGGGCCTGTACTGAATGGAGTTCAGAAGGATGAAGAAAGATCTTGTTGAAGCCTACCAAATGCAGAGAGGACAAAACTACAGTTGTGAGGATCCCAACAGTATCTGGTGACCCTGTGATCTCTGACTTGGCCAATATTAGAATACCTTTCAAGAGGGTTAACCCTCACATAGTGTCAGACCCTGAAGGTATATACCTAATGGGGCTCTGAACACCTGTGCCAACCTACTAGCAGGAGTGTTCAAGGACATATTCAATCTCTCACTGCTGTAGTCGGAAGTCCTCCCCTGCTTTGAAAGGACGACAATCATACCAGTGCCCAAGAAGAGCAGGATGAGCTGCCTCTATGACCTTCGCCCAGTGGCACTCACATCTACTGTGAGAGATTGGTCATGGCTAGAATTAATTGCTGTCTAAGCAAGGATCTGGACTCTCTACAATTTGCCTATCGCCACAATAGGTCTATAGCCTGCATGGATTGGAAATGACATCCACTCCATGCTGATATCAACACTGGTGCACCGCAGGGATGTGAGCTTAGCACTGCTCTATTCTCTCTACACCCATAACTGTGTGACTAGGCATAGGTGAAATGCCATCTATAAGTTTGCTGATGACACATCCATTGGAAGAATTTTAGATGCTGATGACAAGATGTACAGAGCAAGATAGATCAGCTGGTGAAGTGGTGTCATAATGACAATCTTAGACTCGACAAGACCAAAGAACTGATTGTGCTCATCAGGAAAGGTAAGTCAGGGGAGCACTCTCCAGTCCTCATCGAGGGATCAGGAATGGAAAGGGTGAGCAGTTTCAAGTTCTTGGATGTCAACATCTCTGAGGAAATTTCCTGAGCCCACCATATAGATGCAATTACAAAGAAGGCATGACAGCGGCTATATTTCACTAGGAGTTTGAGGAGAATTGATATGCAACCAAAGACATATACCGTATAAAGAAATGTACAGTGGAGAGCATTATAACTGGCTGCATCACTGTCTGGTATGTCGGGGATGGGGTGGGGAGGGGAACCTCACTGCACAGAATTGGAAGAAGCTGCAGGAAGTTATGAACTCAGCCAGTTCCATCATGGACACTAGTCTTCCCAGCATCAAAGACACGTTCGAAAGGTGATATCTCAAAAGGGTATAATATACTTCTTATTGTAATAATTCCCCACTCAGGATCAATAAAGTCCTTGTTATTATTATTGTAACTTATAGATTTTATTATTATGGATTGCCTTGTACTGCTGCTTCAAAACAACAAATTTCACAACATATGCAGATGATATTAAACCTGATTCTGATTCTGAGGATTCATTAGTAGGAGAGTCTACAATCTGAGAGCATAGCCACAGAATAAAGGGACATCATTTAAGATTGATACAAGGATTTTCTTAAGTCAGCGGGTGGTGAATCTGTGCAGTTCATTGTCATGGACAGTTGTCTAGGTCATTGAGTACATTTAAGACAGATTGATGGTTCTTCATTATTAATGGAGGTAAGAGCTACAAGGAGGAAGAGGGAGAATTGGGGTTGACAAAAATTAATGGCAGAACAGACTCAGAAGAATGGCCTAATAGTGCTTTTGTATCTTATGGTATTATGTGGGCATTTTGACCAGCATGGATGAGTTGGAGGTTCTGTTTCCATAACGTCTTATTCTGTGACTCTGAGTGACATCTCCGCTGGATTACACTACTTACTTAAATGGTATGTCAAGATAACATGTCGTACATATCACTTTGTTTTATACTTGGCAGGGGTCACAGGTGGAGAGTCTGATGGCAATTAAACAAACATTGCAAGCAGATCTTGAAACATCAATAAAACGGATAGCAGACCTGCAGGCAGCCTTGGAGGAGGAGTCAAGTGATGAGAGTGACAATGAAGCTGAGAGGTAATTTCTTCAGTCTGAAGTGGATACAAAATAAGCTGCCAACGGATTTAGCTGCAGACAAGGTGAAATGTGCAGGCTAATAACTTGTGAAAGATTTTTCAGTTCTGGACCCAAAGAGTCAATCAGTTCAAACCTTATCCTCAGTTCATCCCTCTCTCCATGGGGGGGGGGGGGTCGATCAGTCTAAACATGATCCTCAGTTCATCCCTCTCTCCATGGGGGGGGGTCGATCAGTCTAAACATTATCCTCAGTTCATCATTTCTCCATGGGGGGGTCGATCTGTCTAAACATCATCCTCAGTTCATCACTTTCTCCATGGGGGGGGTCGATCAGTCTAAACATTATCCTCAGTTCATCCCCTTCTCCATGGGGGGGTCAATCAGACTGAACATTATCCTCAGTTCATCCCTTTCTCCATGGGGGGGTCGATCAGTCTAAACATTATCCTCAGTTCATCCCCTTCTCCATGGGGGGGTCAATCAGACTGAACATTATCCTCAGTTCATCACTTTCTCCATGGGGGGGTCGATCTGTCTAAACATCATCCTCAGTTCATCACTTTCTCCATGGGGGGGTCGATCAGTCTAAACATGATTCTCAGTTCATCCCTTCCTCCATGGGGGGGTCGATCTGTCTAAACATTACCCTCAGTTCATCACTTTCTCCATGGGGGGTCAATCTATCCAGACATTATCCTCACTTCATCCCTTTCTCCATGGGGGGGTCGATCAGTCTAAACACTATCCTCAGTTCATCCCCTTCTCCATGGGGGGGTCAATCAGACTGAACATTATCCTCAGTTCATCCCTTTCTCCATGGGGGGGGGGGGGTCGATCAGTCTAAACATTATCCTCAGTTCATCCCTCTCTCCATGGGGGGGGGGTCGATCAGTCTAAACATTTTCCTCAGTTCATCACTTTCTCCATGGGGGGGTCGATCTGTCTAAACATTACCCTCAGTTCATCACTTTCTCCATGGGGGGTCAATCTATCCAGACATTATCCTCACTTCATCCCTTTCTCCATGGGGGGGTCGATCTGTCTAAACATTACCCTCAGTTCATCACTTTCTCCATGGGGGGTCAATCTATCCAGACATTATCCTCACTTCATCCCTTTCTCCATGGGGGGGTCGATCAGTCTAAACATTATCCTCAGTTTATCCCTTTCTCCATGGGGGGGGGGTCGATCAGTCTAAACATTATCCTCAGTTCATCATTTCTCCGTGGGGGGGTCGATCTGTCTAAACATCATCCTCAGTTCATCACTTTCTCCACGGGGGGGGTCGATCAATCTAAACATTTTCCTCAGTTCATCATTTTCTCCATGGGGGGGGGTCGATCTGTCTAAACATTATCCTCAGTTCATCCCTTTCTCCATGGGGGAGGGTCGATCAGTCTAAACATTATCCTCAGCTCATCCCTTTCTCCATGGGGGAGGGTCGATCAGTCTAAACATTATCCTCAGCTCATCCCTTTCTCCATGGGGGAGGGTCGATCAGTCTAAACATTATCCTCAGCTCATCCCTTTCTCCATGGGGGAGGGTCGATCAGTCTAAACATTATCCTCAGTTCATCCCCTTCTCCATGGGGGGGTCAATCAGACTGAACATTATCCTCAGTTCATCCCTTTCTCCATGGGGGGGGTCGATCAGTCTAAACATTTTCCTCAGTTCATCACTTTCTCCATGGGGGGGGTCGATCAGTCTAAACATGATTCTCAGTTCATCCCTCTCTCCATGGGGGGGGTCAATCAGTCTAAACATTATCCTCAGTTCATCCCTTTCTCCATGGGGGGGGTCGATCAGTCCAAACATTATCCTTAGTTCATCCCTTTCTCCATGGGTGGGTCGATCAGTCTAAACATTATCCTCAGCTCATCCCTTTCTCCATGGGGGAGGGTCGATCAGTCTAAACATTATCCTCAGTTCATCCCCTTCTCCATGGGGGGGTCAATCAGACTGAACATTATCCTCAGTTCATCCCTTTCTCCATGGGGGGGGGGTCGATCAGTCTAAACATTTTCCTCAGTTCATCACTTTCTCCATGGGGGGGGGTCGATCAGTCTAAACATGATTCTCAGTTCATCCCTCTCTCCATGGGGGGGGTCAATCAGTCTAAACATTATCCTCAGTTCATCCCTTTCTCCATGGGGGGGGGTCGATCAGTCCAAACATTATCCTTAGTTCATCCCTTTCTCCATGGGTGGGTCGATCAGTCTAAACATTATCCTCAGTTTATCCCTTTCTCCATGGGGGGGGTCGATCAGTCTAAACATTATCCTCAGTTTATCCCTTTCTCCATGGGGGGGTCAATCAGTCTAAACTTTATCCTCAGTTTATCCCTTTCTCCATGGGGGGGGGGTCGATCAGTCTAAACATTATCCTCAGTTTATCCCTTTCTCTATGGGGGGTCGATCAGTCTGAACATTATCCTCAGTTCATCCCTACCTCCATGGGGGGGGGTTTGGTCAGTCCAAACATTATCCTCAGTTTATCCCTTTCTCCATGGGGGGGTCGATCAGTCTAAATATTATCCTCAGTTCATCCCTACCTCCATGTGGTGTCAATCAGTCTGAACGTGATCCTCAGTTCATCCCTTTCTCCATGGGGGGGTCGATCTGTCTAAACATTACCCTCAGTTCATCACTTTCTCCATGGGGGGTCGATCAGTCTAATCATTACCCTCAGTTCATCCCTTTCTCCATGGGGGGGGGGGTCAATCAGTCCAAACATTATCCTCACTTCAACCCTTTCTCCATGGGGGGGGTCGATCTGTCTAAACATTATCCTCAGTTCATCACTTTCTGCATGTGTGGGTCGATCAGTCTAAACATTATCGTCAGTTCATCGCTTTCTCCATGGGGGGGGTCAATCAGTCCAAACATTATCCTCAGTTCATCCCTTTCTCCATGGGGGGGGATCAATCAGTCCAAACATTATCCTCAGTTCATCCCTTTCTCCATGGGGGGGGGGTCGATCAGTCCAAACATTATCCTCAGTTCATCGCTTTCTCCATGGGGGATCGATCAGTCTAATCATTACCCTCAGTTCATCCCTTTCTCCATGGGGGTGTGAGGCAAGCAGTCCAAACATTATCCTGTACAGATGTGCAAGATGTCTTTAAATGAGTGTGATTTTCGGATTCCAAAATGACTATTTTACCCAGAGAATTAGTCATCAACTGTGGGATCATGAAGCTAGTTGTTTTTAAAGAGCTTTACATTGCAGAACCATCAGAATACATTCAGGGTTGTGTTATTGATAAATATTTTCAAGTTTCCTTGCAACACAGAAGAAAGCTATTCAAGCAATTGAATCACTCTTGGTTCTCAGTCGACCCCGTTCTTCAATTTACCTCCTTGTAATATTTTCAGCCTTATACGTCTGATTTCTCCCTTCTTGTTCTCCTGCCACCCTCCTATGCTAATGGATGATTTACAGTATGCACTGATCCACACAGTCTGGGATATGCGTTGAAAGCCCACCTGCACTGAGGCACAACTACAGTACCCAGTTAACACAGCAATACACAGTTGTCGAGTTGGGGGTCGAATCTGTCTACCCCTATTGTCTATGCCTAGGGTCAAGGCAAAAGTCTGGAAGTGAGTATGTATTGGGCAGAGCACCAGGTCTGTTAGTCCGCAGGGGTAGTCGAAGGCCCATTGTCTCCGTGTCTGATTCTGAGTCAGCAGAAGGCTGATGGCCGAGTCCCAAGTCCACAAGTCCGCTGGGGGAATTGAAGGCCCAATGTCTGCAAGTCTGAGTCTGAGTTCAAGTTTACTGGAGGTTGATGGCCAGAGTCCCTTGTCTGAGAATTTCCGAGTCCACTACAGTGATCGAGAGCCCAATGTCTCTGTTTCTGAGTCTGAGTTCGAATTCACTGGTGGCTGATGGCTGGAGTATTGAGTCTGTGAATCTCTGCGAGTCCATTGGGGTAGTCAAAGGCCCAGTGTCTCCATGTCAGAGTCTGATTCCTAATTGACTGGAGGCTAGAGCCCATTGAGGACAGCCAATCTTGGGGTTAGAGGACTGTTTATATACATGGCAGGATTGGAAGGGTGGCTTTGCTTTGTGATCTTTGTGACCTGTTTTGTTGTGTTGTGTGGTGTTCTGTCAAACATAGTGGGCATGTTACATTGGCACTGGAAAGTGTGGCAACGGCTGGCTGTGTTGGTTGTTAGAACAAGCACTACATTTCATTATATGTTTAGATGTATAAATGATAAATAAGCTTGCATCTTGAATGTAGACTGAGGGACATTTTATAGTACCCAATGGATCCACCAACCCACAGCATCTTTGGGATATGTTGGCAGAAACCAGAGGTCTGGGGGAGATCAACATGGTGACAGGAATAATGCGCAAATTCCATACTGACAGCAGCCAAGGTCTGGTTGCAGGAACTGTGTCATTAATGGTTGCATCTGCTGATGACATTGTTGCTCTTACACTGAGGGCAGTGAGTCCCTGGAACAAGCTGCCAGAGGGAGTGGTTGAGGAGGGTACAATTGCAGCATTTAAGGGGTTTGGAGGGTTATGGGCTGAATGCAGGCAATTGGAACTAGCAATGGGTATGCTGTAGGTTGCATGGTCAAATGGGCCGAAGGGCCTGTTTCATAGAACATAGGACATAGAATAGTACAGCACAGTACAGGCCCTTTGGCCCACAATGTTGTGCCGACCCTTAAACCCTGCCTCCCATTAAACCCCCACCTTAAATTCCTCCATATACCTGTAGTGTCTTAAATTTCACTAGCGTATCTGCCTCCACCATTGACTCAGGCAGTGTATTCCACACACCAACCAGTCTTTGAGTGCCCCTTGACCTTCCTACCCCTTACCTCAAAGCCATGTCCTCTTGTATTGACCAGTGGTGCCCTGGGGAAGAGGTGCTGGGTGTCTACTATGTCTGTACGGCGCTACTCTGTAACTCTTGCTGTGTCACTACGCTGCCCCCAGAATCATGACAAAGAGATTATTTAACAGCTTTCCCAATATTCTCACAAACTCGTACTTCTGTGAGACTGGCACAGTTTGATGCAATGTTGCTGGATCTTTGCAAGTTTATATTCAGCATATGTAACTTGAATTCAAAGTTTTGTGTTGTTTTACTGAGAATGCTGGGCAATATCAAAATGCTATTGCACAAGACAAGTTAACACAATTAAGAAAGCAAGTGGGAGAGAGAGGAAAATGTAGTGACTAATCGACATTCAAGTTGGTTGTTAATGCTTGTAGATTGGTGGTAGGAGGGTGGGGGAAGAGAGTGGCCTGCGGAATTCATAATTGCTGTTAAATCACAAGTTTATCATTTTAACCAGAAGGAGGAATTATGTTTGGCTCAGATGTGCAAGTAATATTGAAATGAAATATGATTTGAGATTCTGGAATCATTACAGCATGAATATTAATCTTAGTCAGATAATTATACAAGGACTGTGACAGCATGCAGTTCAGCATTTTTAAAACTGTTCTGTACTTTAATGTGAAGGACCAAACTGTTATGCTGAAACTTTGAGATGCAGCTGCAGTTAAGCCTCCAGTACAAGGAACATTCATTTTACCTGCAGCATTTAAGAAGCTCGTTACCATCTCAAATGATGCAGCCTGCTTCACCAGCAAGCAAAGCACCACACTCATTCTGAATTGTTTAATGAGGGAAGGTTGAGTGAACTAGGGCTTCTCTCTTTGGAGTGAAGTTGGATGAGAGGTGACTCAATTGAGGTGCAAGATGATATGAATTGAGTGCATAGCCAAAGGATTTTTCCCAGTGTGAGAATGACTAATACCAGGAGGCATGATTCTTAAGTGACTGGAGGGAAGTATGGGGGGGGGGTGTTAGATTCAAGTTTTCTTTACAGAGGGTGCTGAGTGCAGGGAAAGCCCTGCCGGTAGATACATTAAGGACACTGAAGAAACCCTTAGATAGGCAATTGGTTGAAAGAAATACGGGGGATTAGGTAGGAAGGAAGAGTTAGGTTAAAAGGTCAGCACCCACCATGGGCCAAAAGGCCTGTACTTTGCTGCAGTATTCTATGGTCGATCTTCTCATTATTAGTCATCTCCAGCCCTGGCGTAAATTTGCTGCAATGTGTACCATCCACTAAATGTGCTACTGTTACGAATGCTAAAACATTAGTACAGTACCTCCTGTATCGCTGATCTTAATCACTGAGAGGACAAGGGCAAAGAACAAAGGGGATCACCACTCCCTACGTACTCCCTCCAAATGTTATATCATTCTCAATTAGAAAAAGGACACATGGAATCATCAGTCCCTACATATTCCCTCACACACCTGCCTTCTCAACATATCCTTTGATGCCCTGACCAATCAGGAAACCATCAACTTCCGCTTTAAATATACCCATGGATTTGGACTCCATTGCAGTCTGCGGCAGAGCATTACACAGATTCGCTACTCTCTGGCTAAAAAAAAATTCTTCCTTACCTCTGTTCTAAAATGTCACCCCTCAATCTTGAGACTGTGCCCTCTAGTTCTGGGCACTCCCACCATGGGAAAAGTTTAAAGGGAACATTGGGGGGGGGGCTTCTTCATACAGAGAGTGGTGGGAGTGTGGAATGAGCTGCCAGATGAAGTTGTAAACGTGGGCTCACTTTTAACATTTAAGGAAAATTTGGACAGGTACATGGATGAGAGGTGTATGGAGGGATATGAGCCAGATGCAGGTCAGTGGGACTAGGCAGAAAAATGGTTTGGCACAGCCAAGAAGGGCCAAAAGGCCTGTTTCTGTGATCTAATGTTCCATGGTTCTGTGGTTCTATGTAACATCTTCTCCACATCCATCCTAGTAGCTCTTTCAACATTCGGTATGTTCCACTGAAAGCTATATGGCTCCTCATGCCCTCCCCTTGGACAACATCAAGGAGAGGAGAGACTTGCAGCTTCAGCAACTGCTGGTCTTGCATAAAAAAAACTTTCCAAGGTGCAAATCTATGGTCTATCGAGACTAACGGAGGCCTACATGTTCCACTGAGATCCTCCCCCTGCCCTCACCGCCCAAATTCTAAAAAATTTCTAGTGAGTACAAGCCCAAAGCTGTCAAATGCTCACCATATATTAACCCCTTCATTCCTGGAATCTTCCTCGTGAACCTCTTCTGGACTCTCTACAATAACAACACATCCTTTCTGAGATATGGAGCCCAAAACTATTGACAATACTCCAAGTGCAGCCTGACTAGTGTCTTATAAAGCCTCAAAATTATCTCCTTGCTTTTGTATTTTATTCACCTTGAAGTAAATGCCAACATCGCATTTGCCTTCTTTACCACAGACTCAACCTGCAAATTAAACTTCTGGGAGTCTTGCATGAGGACTCCTAAGTCCCTTTGCACCTCTGATGTTTGAATTTTCTCCCCATTCAGATAAAAGTTTGCACTATTATTGCTTTTACCAAAATGCATTATCATACATTTCCCAAGGCTCTATTCCATCTGCCACTTTTTTGCCCATTCTTCCAATTTTTCTATGTCCTTCTGCAATCACGTTGCTTCCTCAACTCTACCTACACCTCCACCTATCTTCTTATCATCTGCAAACTTTGCCACAAAGCCATCAATTCCATCTAAATTATTAACGAACAATGTGAAAAGTAGGGGTCCCAAAATTGACCCCTGAAGGACACCATTAGTCACCAGCAGCAAACCAGAAAAACCCATCTTGTAGGCATTCAACAAATTCTCTCTCTTGCGATTGGACACCAACCTAATTTTTCCAATCCCCTTGCATATTGAAGCCCACTGTTACAATTGCAACATTACCCTTATTACATGCCTTTTCCAGCTCCATTTGCAATCTCAACCCCACATCTTGGCTACTATTTGGAGGCCTATATATGATTCCATTAATTGTTTTTTCAACTTTGTAGTTTCTTAACTCCACCCACAAAGGTTCAACATTCTCCGATCCTGTGTCACCTCCTTCTGAAGATATAATTCCATTTGTACTCAATCATTGGTTTGTCCTTCCTTACATTCATGTTACACCATCTTCTACTTGTAAACCTGCTGGCTCATCCTCACCTCTATCTTACTGCAATATTAGTTTAAACTACTTCCAACAATTCTAGTCAACCTGCCAACAAGGATATCAGTCCCTGTCAGATTGAAGTGCAACCTATCCCTTTTGTGCAGGTCCTACCTGTCCCAAAGAGGTCCCAATGATCCAGAAATCTGAATCCCTGCCCCTGCTCTTAAGCTACACATTTATCTGCCACCTCATTCTATTCTTATACTCACTTATACTATTCTCTCTTAAGAAAAGGACACAGGGAACACCAGTCCATATATATTCTCTCCCAAATTTTATACCATTCTCATTTAGGAATATGTCACTGTCCCTCCTCATTGCTGTTGTGCCCAGAACTCCCTCCTTATCAGCACAGTGGTCGCACCTTCAAAATGATGGCTTGCCACGATCTTCTCAAGAGGAACTTGGGATGGCCAATAATACCTGGTCGTGCTCACAATATCCACCTGTGATAAATATACAAGAAAAAGATATTCTGTCAACTATGATGACTGGGATCTCAGCAAAATAATAATAATTTAAAAAAACTGACTTTGGAAAGGAATAAGCCTAGTGGTTGTGTGTCCATCTCTGTGTATAGTTTTTCATTAATTCTATGGTAATTTTTTGTTCAATTATGAATACCTGCAACAGGATGAGTTACAGGATAATGTATGGTAGCATATAAGTATTTTAATAATATATTTACTTTGAACTTTGAATATGAGGTTCAAGTATGATAAAGAAAAGTAAAAGTTTTTACTGACAATGGTAAATTGTCAAGCAAGAATTAGAACAGATTTAGAACAGATGGCACAGGATGTTTGGTGGTGTGCTTGGAAAGTAGGAAGGATGAGAGAAGAAATTATCCTAGATTATGCAGCATGAAAAGGCCAAGTATGGCTGCAGTAAAAAGAAAATGTGCTCTCTATCCTCTGGTAGTTACAACCCAAATCATTTCAAGTGGCAGTTACTAGCTGTGGATATCTATGTTCATTGTTGTTCATTATTCATTAATAAATACTACATGTTCTGATTGAAATGAAATCCATATTAACGTAGCCAAAACATCTTCCTGCTGCCTTCCCCATATGGTGCCAAAGACATGCTGATCACTCACGTCTTAGGACTGATCAATGGACATATTGCAAACAAGTATTGTACATGCATCTTTGAGCTAATTGTACAGGAGAACATTAGGAGGTGGTGTGACACCTGCTTTACTGTTGTCCCTCCGACTCACTTAAGTGATGCTTAATCTGTCACTGTCGAGTAAACCTGTGAATCGTTTTATTTTAAGTTGAGAATGGTGAATGGGGGTAGGTGTGGAGTCGTGTTTATGTTGAATGTTTATTATTCTACAGTGTTTCAAACTGAGATTTCACCTACTGCACCAAATCGATGAAGTTTTCTCCTTTTCTCATCACACTAGAAAACCATTTATTGCAACAGCCAGGATTCCCTTCCAAATGATTTGTGTGTGCTGAGAGCTTGTAGATAGCAGTTGGTATTATTTTCTGAATTTTGCCAGGTTGGTTGTTTGGGTTTGTATTCCCTGCGTGCTGGTGCTGGTTCACCTGATATAATGTATAGGCAACCATGCAGCCCATACTGGGGGAAGGGGAGGGGGAATGCTGCTGGCCAGGTGTTGAAGCTCTCCTATACTGTACATTACAGGGGAGATCTTTGGCCCATGCACTCTGTAAATCTTTTGTAAAATGGTTTCTGCCCTCACGACCCTTCATTTCTTTCCACAAAAGATATAGATTCAAACAAACAAGTAATTTACTCTAAATCTCAACTATGGTAGCATAGCGATTAATGGAGTAGTTAGCGTAAAGCTTTACAGTGCCAGCAGTAAGATCAGAGTTTTATACCTGCCTCTGTCTGTAAGAAGTTTGTATATTCTCCCCATGACCGTGTGGGTTTCTTCTAGGTGCTCCGGTTTCCTCTATGTTTCAAAGAGATGCAGGTTAGGGTTAGTGAGTTGTGGGCAAACCAAGCTGGTACCAGAAGCACATCCTTGAACTGTGTTGGTCGTTAATGCAAGTGATGCATTTCTCTGTACATTTTCAATGTACATTGACAAATAAAACTAATCTCTTCCTTTTATTCCAATTTTCAAATTCTTTTTACCAAGGTTTCTGTAGACACTCTTGCAAAGACTTGCTGAGAAGGTGCATCATTTGGTTTGCTGATCAGCAATTCAGAGAGACCCTGATTTGGATGTAGATCTGTGGAAGCATGTACTTTGGCTCTGAAGCCATTCCTAGCCTATTATCCCTTCCAAAAGTTACAATGGAGAGAGCAATGTTTACAAACTGACTGGACAACACTCCATTAAAAACAAACAGGACCTTAGAGTCGACATGTTTGTATAACAAAATAGGATTGTCACCTTGGAGAGGTTTGTGAGTTCCTGAGATCCCGAGAGTGATGTTGGCTGGACTTTAGCTCCTGTCAGGCCACCCATGGCAGGTAAGGTCAAAGGGCAAGTCCCAGACAAAGGCCGATCCAATTAAACCTCAACGGTGGAGCTGGTGGAAGATGATAGCACATCACCATGGAAGTGACGTCTTCAGCAGTGAAGGGTTCCCAGCTGCCATGCATTCCAGGCCACTGGACCCTGACCCCGATCTATCAAGTATGGGGTGGTGGCTGTCTGTGCATCAGCCTCACCACCTTAAACAAAGTCACATACAGGCATTGTCCATAAAGGGTTATCCCTGAGGAGAACAGCCTGAGTGATCACAACAAAAAGACATCAGAGTAGTGAATGAAGCTCAGCACACAAGTCTGAGCTGCCAGGCAACGAGCTTGCATCCAAGAGGCTTCATTGCCTCAGAGATCATATGTTGCATTTAGATCCTCTTTTTAATAACTCAACCATCAGTGCTCTGACAAAACTGTCTATTCTTATACAAGGAGGTCATGGTGAGGCTATACTATTGTTTGAAGTGTTTATGAAACTCTTCAGAGTTGTAATGAAAATTCTGACAAAATGATTTTCATCTTGCCAGCCTAATCTGAGTCTCCAGCTCTTGGTCTGTAGGTAATATGACTTCAAGTGCACATTCAATGATAATCCAATGATAATTTTCATCTGTTTCTGCCTTTTGCTCAGCTGAGATTCACTGACAAGATGAAGCAGTTCTGTTTCAACAATCCAGTCTCAAAGAATATTTAGATTCATGAATTGAGAGATATGTGATGATGCTTTCTAAGGTGCAGGATGAGGTGTTTATTTGTAATGCAAACATTAACAATGGATGAGCACTTGATGTGATATTTTCTACAGAACAAGGAACTGGGATTTAGGTTGACAAGATTGTGTCTTTTTTTTAGGCTGCACTGAGATCAGAGGTTCTCCTTTGTGCTATGAATCTAAGATGATGCGGAGACCTACACAGAGTAACCCTAAGCTTTTAGTTTGTTGCCACTGAAATTCTTTATCTCCCTTCCAATCTGATCTCTATTACCAACATACACTGTAATATTTGTTGTTTAGTGCAGCAGTACCTGCGAGAGACAAAAATCACTATAAGTTACAAAATTAAATAAATAGTGTCGAAGGAGAAAAATGAGATAGTGTACATGGTTCATAGACCATTCAGAAATCCAGTGACAGAGAGGAAGAAGTTGTTCCTAAAATGTTGAGTGTGGGTCCTCTACCTTTCCCTGATGGTTATAACACAAAGAGGGCTTGTCCCAGTTGGCATGAATGTTGGTACCAGAGTAACTCAAGAGATACTCCTGAGAAAATCCCAGGAGATCAGCAGTTTCTAAGTACTCATAAACTGCTGATCTCCTGGGATTTTCCCACACTACAGTTTCTGAAGTTTGCAGAGAATGATGCAAGAAACAAGAAACACCCAGTGAGCAGCGGTTCTATGGGTGAAAATGCCTTGTTAATGAGAGGTCAGAGGAGAATGGCCAGGCTGGTTCAAGGTGACTGGAAGGTGACAGTAACTCAAATCACATGTTACAACAGTGGTGTGCAGAAGAGCATCTCTGAATGCACAACACATCAAACCTTGAAGAAGATGGGCTACAGCAGCAGAAGATCACGATCACACACTCAGTGGCCACTTTATTATGTACATCTTGTAATTAATAAAGTGGTCACTGAGTATAACACCTTGCTATCCAATTTACCTTGAACTAATAAGAATTTGATACACTTAGATTGAACTATTGTCATTTGAGGCTCCTTTCAATGGCTTTCAATCACATAGACTGTTTGATTCAAATGGTGGGAGAAATTGAGAAGAGCTGATGGAGGCAAAAACCTTATTATATTTATGAAGTACTTGGATTTATGTTTGAAATGCTGTGACCTACAAGTTAGATGTTTATTACAGGGGGAGTATTAAGATGTCAAAAGCTTTATCCAAAACAGGGGTAGGAACAGATTCTGGATATTTTTCAAACATTTGGAAATGGAGAGTTGAAATGACTAAGGAGCCTCCAACAACCATGAAATGTAATGGACACAAGAGATTCTCCAGATGCTGGAAATCTAGAGCAACACACACAAAATGTTGGAGGAACTCAGGAAGTCAGGCAGCATCTATGGAGAGGAATCTACATATAATGCTTAATTAGTGCCTGAAAGCCAGAGGCAGAATTATATGCCGTTCTTTATAATTCATATTACAGCTTGCATTTTTGTTAATAATATTCCTAGCACTTTATTAGGTCTTACCCAACTCATCCAAACTTGCAGAAATAAAAACTAATTTGTTCTGCTGCTGAAGAATTACTGTGTAGAATTTTGTCTGGTATTATTGTTGAGTTACAGCCTCCCCGATGGGAAATAGGTGTAGACTGTTCTCAGAATCAGAAACAGAAGCAGGTTTATTAGTGGGGTAGGGGAGTAAGGAGTGCAAGCTGGCAGGTGATAGGTGAAACCAGGTGAGCAGGGAGGGTGGATGAAGTAAGAAGCTGGGAGGTGATAGGTGGAAAAAGCAGGAATCTGATAGTCGAAGAGCTAGAAAACAGCAGAGACACAGACGTATTCTAGTTTCTACCCCCTTCCTTCCCAGTCCTGATGAAGGGCCTCAAATGTTTATTCATTTCCATAGATACTGCCTGACCAGCTGAGCTCCTCCAGCATTTTATGTGAATTGCTCTAGATTTCCAGCATCTGCAGAATCCATCTGTGTTCACAGATTTATTATCACTGTTTTATACAATGTGAAATCTTCTCTCTTTCAAGTGACAACCGGTCCACTGTGGGGTCCCTTATGTCTGATGGCGGGACAAGATCATGGTTGGGGTCATCTACGGGTCGTTCGCCCACCTCAGGGGCAAGTGTGGCTGGGAGTCTGTCTCGAGGATCACCAGTAGATAGCATCAGCTTACACAGCTACAGGTGGGTCCTGGGTCCGTCTCCTCTGATTGAGAGATCCGAAAAAAAACTGTGTAGTTTTGATAAAGGACACACCAACATTGGATGCAGTCTAGAAGATGTTCACTTGCTAGTTGCTCCCTGGGTCATTCTGGCCACCTGGAAAAGTGGGCACAATGGCAAAAGTGACCGAATGGGTAAAACACATCTAACTGCACACTGGTGCACCAGGAGAGCTGCAATCTTTCAGCTCCAGTAACCAGGTTCAATTCCAACCTGCTGCATTGTTTCTGTGGGGTTTGCATGTTCTCATAGTGATGCTGTTGGTTTCCTCTGGGTGCTCTGGTTTCCTCCCACATCCCAAAGTTGTGCAAGTCAGTGGATTAATTAGCCACTCCACTGTACACTCAGCGGCCACTTTATTAGGTACTAAAGTGGAATCCATTGTGGTCTTCTGCTATAGCCCATCCACTTCAAGGTTTGATGTGTTGTTCATTCAGAGATGCTGTTCTGCACACCACTGTTATAACTGAGCTTACTTGAGTTACAGTCACCTTCCTGTCAGCTTGATCCATTCTGGCCATTCTCCTCTGACCTCTCTCTCGTTAACAAAGTGTTTTCACCTGCAGAACTACCACTCACTGGATGTTTTTTTTGTTTTTCACACCATGTTCATGCAAACTCTGGAGTTACTTGTGCATGAAAATCCCAGGAGGTCAGTAGTTTCTAAAATACTCAACCCATCCTGTCTAGCACCAACAATAATTACACAGTCAAAGTCACTTAGATCACATTTCTTCCCCATTCTGATATTTGGTCTGAACAACAACTGAACCTCTTGACCATATCTACATGTTTTTATGCATTGAGTTGTTCTCAAGTGATTGGCTGATTAGATATTTACATTAACAAGCAGGCATACAAGTGTACCTAGTTAAGTGGCCACAGAGTGTATGTTGCTGTTTGTGTCAGGGAGTGGTGGAATAAGGAGCGGGAGGGGGTTATTGGGAGTATGGGAGCATAAGGTCAGATCAGTGCAGGTGATGCTTGGCATGGTGTCAATGGTCTGTTTTATGCTCTACCTTATTCTGAATGGTAGAAGGGGAAAGGACAGACAGATAAATGATAAGTAACTTCATTACTGGTCCGCATATTCAAGGGTTTACTGACTTTCACCTCCATCCTTATTCAAAGCAATTACCCTCAGTAAGAAGCTGACAGCCCAGTTTGGGGCAGTAACAGGATCCTTCAATAATGTTCACATTGTAATGAACCTGGACAAGGAATCTTCCAACTGCATCAGCTCTCACTTGCATTTTGTTTATTGCTGACTTGCTTCTTCCAGAGCTCAATGAGGTCCATTTAATTATGATGTTGCTGTCATTGCAATCTTACATATCCTGTCTACTCTGCAAAGGGACCCAGAGGAAGTCAAGCCATTCAGATTGCAAGCAATGTCTTAAAAAAAAATGATGTTGTCTGCAGTTTTTTTCTTAAATCATTAGGTCTTGGTCAGGAGAAGGGTGAAGGAAAGCACAATACTTAGAACCTTTGCTCCATCTGCAACAAGCAGGATTTCCTGATGGCCAACTATTTCCCATTCCGACACATTGGTCCATAGTCTCCATTACTGCCATGATGAAGCCTCTCTCAGGCTGGAGGAGCAACACCTCATATTCCATCAGCATAGCATAACCTGTCAGCATTTACATTGATTTCTTTAATTTCCTCCCCCCTTTCCCTTTCCTCTTTTTCCATTTCCCATTCTGGCTCTCCTCACCTGCCTATTATCTTCTTCTGGAGCCCCTCTTCCTTCCCTCACTTCTATGGTCCACTCCCCTCTTCTAACAGATTCCTCCTTCTTCAGCCATTTACCTTTTCCACCTATCACCTCCCATCTTCTCAGTTCCTCTCCCTTTCCCCACCACCTACCTTCTCCCTCACTTGGCTTCACCTGCTTCTATTTCTTCCTCCTCCCCAATCTGGTTTCTCCACCCTTCCTTTCCCATCCTGATGGAAGGTCTCAGCCCAAAATATCAACTCTTTATTCCCCTTCATAGATGCTGCCTGGCCTGCTGAGCTCCTCCAGCAACTAGTGTGTGTTACTCGGGATTTGCAGAATCCCTTGTGTTTATATGAAGGGTCCAGTGAGTGAATTACTGTAAAAATGGACCATTGTTATAATTACAAGGTATATGCACCTTAACATAGATAGTAACCCCCCCCCCCCCCCCATCAGTAATAGTGTCCTAATCAAATTATTTCACAGCCAACAAAATACTTTTGGGCAATCACTTAATAAGATTTATTTTAAAGGTGAGATGGTGGGGAATAAAGCAAAGCTCCATGGATTTAACACAAAGAACACAAGACTTGGGTGACACACCTTTCATGACCACATGGCTCAATGCCCTTTGTAGTAGGGAAGTACTTTTATAATGTAATTTATGTTATGGTTTAGATAAATGTGAAATCTGGTTTTCCCTCCAACAGCAATGCACAGATATTCAGACTTCTACTTTAGAAATAGATGTGCCTTATCCACCACGCACTTTATGTCAACCTGTCAATCTTCAGGCCATGCCGCTCAAGGACTTGTGTTAATATGATTTTGGGACTGCATGTGCTGGATTGTAACTATATATATGCTTTGTGTGATTACATGTACTGGTCCCAGGCAAGCAATATTTAATTTAGTTGTATACATGTATGTGGTTGAAAGGCAATAAATTTGAATAAGAAATGTAGACTGAGGAATAAATATTGGCCCAGATGCTCAGGAGAACTTCCTTATTCTTCAAAGAGCACCATGAGATATTTTACATTCACCTGAAATTCCAGTGTGACCCAGTGTTTGACATTAGCAAGGTCTCACAGTCATTAATGTAGAGTCATAGGGAGATGTAGCATGGAGAAAGTCCCTTCAGCCCATCAAGTCTGTTCTGATCATCAACCACTCATTTTTACACTGTTAGCTCCTCTCCAGTTTATATTCCTTGCATACACTCTTGGGGCAGTTTAGAGGTACCAGCTAACCTAGCAAATGTGGGATGTGGGAGGAAACAGGAACATGATGGGTATCCGGGGCAGCAACAGGGAAAATGTGCAAGTTCCACACACGTACACCATGGTAGGTTAGATCTGAAGTATGAGGCAGCAGCTTTGCCAGCCTGCCAATACGAACGAGGTCAGATAATCTTTTCAGGTGCTTTCAGCTGAGGGATCTCTGGTGCTCCTCTTAGATCAATGGAACCTCAGTGGTTACTTGAGACCTCTGTTCATTGGGAATGTGAGGAATCACCACAGTCCTGCATTGAAATGTTGTCAATATCCGAAGTGAGCATGGAAGCGCAACAAGCCAACCCAGAGTCAAGAGTACTACCTCTGAACAAGTCACTTCTATTAACTCGGTATCGTACGATTCTTCAGACTGACTTATTCTATATCAGATATTTATCTAAACAGGTTCCATCCCTTCCAAAATTTCCAAGATATGCTAATGTTCTCAGATCACCTCCAACCCTCAACCTTCTTCTTAATCATTACCTTCATCCAGGTCTTCACATTGGATTGAATCTTATTAGACAAGGACCTTGCATTCCACAGGGTTAAATTTCCACCAGCATCCTGTGACTCAAATATAATATATATGGTAATGTGCTGTGAGTGAGAATGGATGACATTATGGCAACATCTGGGATCATATTAAATAAGTCCAAGAGGGTAGCTCCTTAACATGTGTCCCTTAATGATTTAAGACTTTTAAAAAAGGAGCTGAAAAAAATCACTTGAATTGAAGTTCAGGCCAAAAAAATAAATAAGGGGGTCAAGGAAGCAGAGAAAAAAGTAAGGCATGATAAATTTTAATCAGAATTTTCTACCCGTTTAAATAGTTCTCTTGATGGGCAGAAGAGTTCTGTGTGTTGAATATTGTATGTAAACCTGATTGCCCCATCAAGGAAGCGTTTTGGAAAAGGCGCAGGAGAGGTTCACCAGGTTCACTGCCTGAAAGAGCAGATAGGAGAGATTGCACAAGCTTGGGTTGTTTTCTCTGAAGGATTAGAAGCTAATGGGAGGCCAGGTAGAAATGCCAGATACTAGAGAGATGCATTTAGGGTGAGAGGGGAAAAGTTTAAAGGAGATGTTTTGCAAAGGGTGCAGTAAGTGTCTGGAACGAGCTGCCTGGGGTAGGTTATGATAGTGAGGTTTAAGAGACTGATAGATGCATGAATATGTAGGGAATGGAGAGAGATCATCATGTACAGGCAGAAGAGAGTTAATTAAATCAGCATCGTGTTCAGTGAAAACTCTATGGCCTGAAGGACGTGATCCTCTCCTGTACTGTTCTACCGGTTAACAATGATCACATGATTACAAAGGAAGCCATGGGCTAATCTTTTGCAAGAAACTGAGTCATCTAATTAATGTGCAAATCTGGTAAGTGTTTTAAAATACCATAGAAAATGAGGGACCCAAAGCAGAGGTGCTTTAGGTACAAGGGCACCATGAGATTGATGTAACTTGACTACAGAACGATAGCAACATGTTTATTTCCTAAGCACATGAACTCACTAGTACCAGTGAGAGTGTCCATGTGTCCATCATGAACTGTATAGGGAAAGGGTGAATAAATTATGACTTGATTCCCTGCAGCATAGGTGAGATTTGATAGAGATATAAAAATATGATGGGTATAGAAAGGGTAAATGCAAGCAGGTGTTTTCCACTGAGGTTGGATGGGACTGCAACTAGAGGTCATGGGTTAAGGATGAAAGGCGAAATGTTTAAGAGGAAACTTCTTCACTCAGAGGGTGGTGAGAGTGTGGAATTAGCTGCCAGAGGAAGTACTGGATGTTGGTTCAATTTCATCTGATTGCTTAAGTATTTGTACAGGAGGGGTATTTTATTTACTTATTTAGAGCCACACTGCCCATCAATCCAGTCTAGCCTAATCATAGGACAATTTACCATGACCAATGGTAAATTGGTCTACCAACGAGTATGCCTTTGAAATATGTGAGGAAACTAAAGCACCCAGAGGAGACCTAGAAACATATGGGAAGGACTTCTTCTGGATTTGAACACTGAGCTCCGAGCTCCAACGCCCTGAACTGTAATAGCATCCCACTAACTGCTATGCTGCTGTGGCACGGAGGTGCGGGTCGATGAGACTGGGCAAAATAGCAATTCAGCATGTACTAGATAGGCCAAAGGGCTTGTTTCTGTGCTATGAATCTATAAAGCAGAGCCTCCCAGAACTCTCAACACCTGTGCAGGAATATTAGAGTCAATCACCCTTGAAATATTCTGCAGTGTTTATATGACCTGCTGCTCCACTGTGAAGTCTCTTTGAGCCTATCCTGAAGAATCTTCTCTTTGACAGGAGTTCAGTAAGTCCCTCTCTTACTGCTCCCTCTCTGTGATCTTTGCTGCTCTGCAAATCTTCTCCTATCACCAGCCATCATCCAAGACATGCCTTCTTATTTAATTTAACTTTTTGTAATACATATACACTTCTTACTGTAATTCACAGTTTTTATTGTTATTTATTGCAAAGTACTGCTGCAACATAACAACAAATTTCATGACTTATGCCGGTGATTCGGGTTCTTGTACTCCTTTGCCTCCCCAAGACCTGATGAAGGGCCTTGGCCCAAAATGCTGGCTACTTATTCCCCTCCATAGGTGCTGCCTGACCTACTGAGTTCCTCCAGAATTTTGTGAATGTTGCTCTGGATTTCCAGCAACTGCAGAATCTCTTGTGATCTCCAAAGACTTGTTATGCCAGACAGAATATGTGGCTTACCTAAGACCAGTTTGAGAACTATTGGAGAGCACAATATTGAAATTAGTTTATTCCATCTGCGGGTGGATATAAAAACACTAATAACAGTACAAACTTGCCTTGCAACAGAACATGGGATAAGCCAGATCCTGGAACCTTTATGAGAGAGAAATTGAATTTCATTTGATATATTCCATCTCAGTCATGTTAGTCATCTGGGTCTGACTGTAAGATAACTGCATTCCCCAGAATGAGTTATACAGATTGATTACACTGATGACTCAGGTTTCAATGGCCACATTCCCTACTCCTCCATTAACTTGTACTTGGAAAGATATTTATTTATTTGGCGATGCGGTGCAGAGTAAGCCCTATGGTTTTGGGGTCAAAGAGGGGAATTATGGATCAGGCTAGGGTTTAGAGACAGTGATATGGGATGGGGGTTATATTGGTGTTTGGGGTCAGGATGTGGAGGACTTGGAGGTCAGGCCTCTGCTGTGTTTCAAAGCCAGCAATGTGAATAGGTGACCAACAACATCCGCAGTCGAGACCTCCTCATGCACTTGAAAGGCCAGTGATGGGGGCAGCATGATACCATAGTGCTTAGTGTAATGCTATTACAGTGGAAGACATTGGGAGTCCAGACCTCCTTTCCATGCTCAAGGGACCAGTGGTCTGGAAATGGGGCAAAAGACATCCAGAGTCCAAACCTTTTCTCTGTGCTTGAGGAACTAGCAATCTGGAAATGGGGTGGAAGACAGCTGTGCGCTATCCCAATTCAGTGGATGGCAGGAGGCATGAAGGCTGATTAATCAGCATACTCAGAGTTCGAGCATGGAGTTTGGGTCCTGTTGTTGGCTAGTCCAGAGGTCGATGCCAGGGATCGAGGCTGGGGGTTGATCAGAAGTTGAGCAGTCTGTAGACTGGAACCCTGGAGCTCTGTCCTGGAGTTGAAGGGCTGTCCATGTGTGTGGGTGAGAGCGAGGAAGGAGGCTTGTTTTTTTTTGTTTAGTTGGTTGTTATGTTCTGTTTTGATGTGCTTTGTGTTCTACCAAACATTGAGGGTATGCTATGTTGGCACTGAATGTGTGGCGATGCCAGCATATCATAGATTGTGTTGGTTGTTAACGCAAACAACTCATTTCACTGTATGTTGATAGATAAGTGTAACTGAATCTGAATCAGTACAAGTAATTCAAGAACATACAAAATGCTGGAGGAATTCAGCAGGTCAGGCAGAATAAAGAGCTGACATTTCAGGCTGAGGTCCAGTCACGGTGAAGGGTCTTAGCCCAAAACATAGGCTCTTTATTTTCACCTTTTCCTGCTGACTGAGTTTCACTTTCCTCTTGCGTCCCAAAGATGAGCAGGTTGGAAGGTCAGTTGGCTATTGTAAATTTCCTCTGCTGTGTATGGGTTGTGTGGTGATTAGAGCATAGAGAGAATAAACTGAGATAAATATTGGTGGTCACTTGGTGGTCAGTGCAGAATCAGTGAATCTGTTTCTATGGCGTATGACTCTATGGCTCAGTACTTTCTTCCTGTACTCTATGCACCAGTTACCCAGGGATACTGCAGGCTGGTATGTATTTTCATTTCTTTCTCCTGTGGTGATTGAGAGACCTGAGCAAAACTGAGTTGCCAGCACATTGCAGGCCTAGTGGAATTCCTACATAGTCCAAGGCACTACTTCACAGTGAGACATCAAAACCCATGCTCCATCTTCTTGCTTTCCTAGATGCAGCAGACCCAACAACACTCTTCCATGAAGACCAAGAAGGTTATTCCCAGTGCCTCAACCATTATTAATTCTTCACACAACGTCACTCAAATACATTATATTGTCTTTGATGTTTGTGGGAGCTTTGCTCTATCCAGTCCCAAAGAAAGGATTTCTATTTCAAATTGACTTCTCATTCCTATTCCAACGTACTAGCCCATGGCCTCTTCTACTGCTGTGATAAGCCCACTCTCAGGTTGGAGGAGAAACACCTCAATATTCTGTCTGGGTGGCCTCCAACATGATGGCATGAACATCAGTTTCTGTAACCTCTGGTGATTCTTATGCCCCCCCCCTTCTCTTTTTCCATTCCCCATTCTGGTTACCCTTTCTCTTCTCCTCACTGCCCATCACCTCTGCTGGTTCCCCCTCCTGCATCTCTTTCTTCCATGAACCACTGTCCTCTCCTATTAGAATCCTCCTTTTTCAAACCTTTTATCTCTTCCTCCTATCCCTCCCAACTTCTCACTTCATCCCATTTCCTACCCAACTTACCTCCCCCTTCATCTGTCCCCTCCCACCAATCTACATTTCCCCTCACCTGGCTTCACCTGCCCCCTCACAGCTTCCTACATCATCCTGTTCCCCACCAACCTACCTTCCCCTTCACCTGTCACCTACATTGTCCTACATTCCCCACCAACCTACAGTCCCCCTCACCTAGCTTCGCCTGTCCTCTTCCAGCTTCTTATATCATCCCATTCGCCACCAACCTGCCTTCCTTCTCACCTGGTTTCACCTGTCATGTCCCAGCTTGTGCTCCTTCCTCACCTTCCACCTTCTCATTCTGGCTTCTGCCCCCTTCCTCTCCAGTCCTGATAAAGGGTCTTGGCCCAAAACATTGACTGTTTATTCCCTCCATAGATGCCGCCTGATTTGCTGAGTTACTTCAACATTTTTTGTTTGTTGCTCAAGATTTCCAACATCTTCAGAATCTCTTGTGTTTATGAGAACTTGTCATGCCCAAACTATCTACAATACTATATGTTAACAGTGCCTCAATGTCAAACCAACAAATTGAAGTTAGATATTTTGAAAGTCCTGAGAAGGCAGTGTGATGTATTATATCGATATGAGTCTTTTCTCACTTACAAAGATTAATAATGAACAACTACTGACTTCTTTTGGTACATTTACAAGCTTTTCAAAGTTAGCATTTCTTTTGGGATGGATATTAACTGCAAATTTTCGTACTTGAAATCAGCAAGGAAGCAAGTTTCAATAGGAAGAATCAGAATGAGTTGTTGCCCTTACTTGCAGAATGTGTTACCAATTATGTGGACAAGATCACTTGTTGGTTATATTAGGGATGCCAAGTACATTACTGGAAAGATTGACCTGGTTAAAACTTGGATGTGACGAATGGCATCACCAATCAAATATCCAGTGTCAGACCCCAGGTATGAAAATCTGTGGTTTATTGTTATTGAGTTTATTATTTTTATTGTCACATTTACAGTGAACAGCTTGTCCTGCATACCGTTTATACAGATCAGATCATTACACAATGCGCTGAGCTAGAACAAGGTAAAACAATAACAGTGCAGAATTAAGTGTAACAGCTACTGAGAAAGTGCAGTCAGTGCAGGTAAACAATGAGGTGCAAAAACATAACGAGGTAGATTGTGAGGCCAAATGTCCACATTATCGTACAAGAGGTCTGTTCAAGAATCTGATAACGTTCATTTGGAAGCAGTCTATGAGTCTGGTGGTACATGCTTTCTGGGTTTTGTATCTTCTATCTGATGGGAGGGGGAGAAAAGAAGGTGGGGTCTTTTATTATGTTGGATGCTTTACTGAAGGAGTGAGAAGTACAGACAGAGGAGGCTGGTTTCCGTGGTGTGCTGAGCTGTAGTTTCTTGAGATCATGTGAGGAGCAGTTGCATCCAGACAGAATGTTTTTATGGTGCACCAATAAAAATTGGTAAGAGTCGATGGGACATACCAAATTTCTTTAGCCTCCTGAGGACATAGTGGCATTGGTGAGCTTTCTAAGACCAGGAAGCTTTCCAGGACCTAGGTGATATTCACAGCTAAGAACTTGATGCTGTCAACCCTCTCAACCTCAGCCATGTGGGTATGACACCATGTGCACTACCACCCACCTGAAGCCTGAGGCCAGCTGTTTGGTTTTGCTGAATTTGAGTGAGACGTCGTTGTCATGACTAACTCTCATAAGCATTTATATTCAAGTCAAGTGATGGTTAATTTGACATTTTTCGCTTGGGCTTTACTTTCATTTAAACAAGAAGCAGTTCTTTTGCATGATGTTTGACACCCTCCCATTAATATTATCTGTCCAATCTTGCCATCCCCAGGTCAGTCAGAGGTGAAATGGATCAAGGTATCAACAGACCCAGCTCTTCCAAGAGTACACCCAGCATCAGAAACCGAGAATTTGCAAAGAGTCCCGACCAGCTTGAGGTTAACCGACCCACACGTCTGTCTGGAAGAAGACCTCCTTCAGCAGAGGAGAAGTCTCCAAGCTCCTCAGTTGCTCTATCTGAGTTTCTCGATGAGCTAAGACGAAAACGTGCCACTGAAAGAGACCAGCTCAGCTTTCAAATGGAGGACAGTTCCCTGTTGCCCATCTACCAGACCACGGGGATTTCCTCACTTAGAAAGCGCCCAACTGTTGGAGATGATAATGACGACTCTTTGCTGAGATTGGAGACCCCGAGCCCTTCATCTCTCAAGGACAGTGGAGGGGCTGGCTTCATCCGATCATCCAGCCTTTGGTCTCTGCCGACCACCACTGAATCTCCTGACTCTACTGCTACAGCCAAAAGAAACAGATACGGCTCTTGTGAAATGTTAGCTGAATCTTACAATGCCTTAGGTCAAAAGCCAAGTGTTTCCGTGGGTGAAATAGATGGGGCATTCCCTCCTAGGCTAAAGTCTCAACACAAGTGGTTTGATTTATCGCTTGAAAAAGATATTGATGTGCTACTCAGTGGCAAACCCATGGTCTTCAAAAGCAAGCGGTTCAGTAGCCTTCCCAATGTGGATGATGGAAGGGAGGATTCCGGCTGGAAGCTGCCAAGCCTTAGCTATGAGCGGCAAAAGGACAACAGTGACAACGATATCCTTCCTGCAATTCGAAGATCCCAAAGCACAACCAGCTTAGCCAGAACCACACAGAACACCTCGGCAAACTCGGGACCTCTTGCCACTAGTTTTGACAGCTTGCTTTCCAAAGATGCTCCTGGTTCAGCCTCATTATCAAAGACTATGGTGGTCAGGCCATGTACCTCAAGAGGAGAGAGAGAGTCCCTCGGCTACTTGTCAGACACCTCTTCTTCCTCTGGGTCAACTATATCGTATAAAAGTGTGGATAGCATCAAAAACTGTCCAGGAGTTCAGAGATCAAGAGGTGAAAAGTCATCTGCCACAACAGTTGAAAAGGAAGGTTTGGATGCCATGGGAAATAAAGGGGTTGAAGAGAAGTCTGAAAGCGTTGATATTAACTCAGTTATGATGAAATATTTGAAAGAGCCAAGCAAAAAGTAAGGTGAATGTCCAGCAAAGATAGTTAGAAGGAATGTAATAGATTTTCTTTTACATCTCTGATCTGATTCAGGTGTTTTACAGTAATAGAATGGACCTTAATAGAATAATGATGCATTGAGTTTGGATAGAACTGGGTTTATGGATCATGACACCCATTGTCCTAAGCAAAATAAAAACACACAATGCTGGCAGAACTCAGCATGCCAGACAGTATCTATGGGAGGAGGTAGTGACAACGTTTCGGGCTGAAACCCTCCATCAGGAGTGAAGTAATATGGGATGGTGGAGAGGAGATAAGAAGTGGGGGGAGGGATGAAGTAGAGAGCTAGGAAGTGATAGGCTGGAGGGAAATGGGCTAGGGTGAAGGTGGAGAATTATGGGAAATAAAGGAGAAAGAAAGGTAGGGCTGGGGGAGATTATAGTGAGGGGGGACAAGAGAGAGAAAGAGAACCAGACTAAAATAATAGATAGGGATGGGGGTAAGGGGAGGCAGGGGTATCAACAGAGCTCTGTGCCACCATCCCATGTTCAGACCTCCGTTGATACCCCTGCCCTGCCCCCCCCACTTAACCCTATCCCTATCTATTATTTTAGTCTGGTTCTCTTTCTCTCTCTTTCTTCCCCCCTCACTATAATCTTCCCCCAGCCCTACCTTTCTTTTTCTTTTATTTCCCATAATTCTCCACTTTCCACCTGGCCCATTTCCCTTCAGCCTATCACTTCCTAGCTCTCTACTTCATCCCTCCCCCCACTTCTTATCCCCTCTCCACCATCCCATGTTACTTCACTCCTGATGAAGGGTTTCGGCCCGAAACGTTGTCACTACCTCCTCCCATAGTTGCTGTCTGGCCTGCTGAGTTCTGCCAGCATTTTGTGTATTTATTTATTTCCAGCATCTGCAGATTCACTCGTGTGCCTTTGTTCTAAGCAACTTTGTTTTACAGATTTCTGGTGAAATGGATTAGAGAGCCCCTCTTTTATTTCTCTGGGTCCAGGTACACTTGGAATACACATATCTCATCTGAACACTGCTGAGATCCAAAGTTAAATTTCTCATTGACTCAATTTGCTGGAGGGATTCCTCTGTTATAGTTCTTGGATTCTCTGAAATAGCTCAGTTTGCCGTGAACTGGAGGTGTTGAGTAGAACAATTATTAGTGCTAACTAGACATACTCAAGAGGTTGCTGTGTATTCAATGGGCTGAAAGACCTGTTTCCTTGCCATATCACTCAAAGCCTACTTCTGTTAGCCTGACTGCTTTACCTCTGCACTCCCTTAACATGAGCAGTTGAGCACTTGAAACTCTTACTATATGAATGCTGCTGAAGGTTTGACTAGAGCACCTAAGTAAGAATCTACTTGGTAGAATGGTTTTTGTGGAGTAGACTCGATGGGCTGAATGGCCTAAGCCTGCTCCTATGTCTCATGGTCTATGGTCTTGTCAAGCTTTAGCATCATCTGCCCAATGGGTGAGGGGAGAAGACAGAATGACCAGGGTGGGAGGAGTCTGCTTATTTTGGCTGCTGTCCCAAGGAAGCTGGAAGTATTGATGGAGGGGTGGCAAGTCTGTGCATTCACAAACCTCTGCAGGATTTCACTGACCACTACTCTGAATGTTCTTTCCAGAGTCTCGAAGTGACCCGCCTTCTTGTTCCACAACAGCCTGAAGCATTTGTATTATGAAAACTTGGCCAGAAATGTGCAGCCAGAGTGCCGGCCCCAGTACTCAGTCATGAAGAATATGCAGAAAACAGGAATACAGCACTAAATAAAAATGATGGACTTTGGTTCTTGAGATGGAATTAAAACATAAAGTTCTTGTCAGTTTGTCTACTTTTACCATCTGTTGGAAAGCATAAAAATATTTGAGGAATTTATAAAGTTATTTTAAATAAAGACATATTCAGGTGATACCTTTATTTTGGAAATATTTTATCCAATTGTAAAGTTGTCAGAGATAAACACAGAGAATGCTGCAAGTACTCAGCAGGTTGGGCAGCATCTGTGGTGACAGAATCTGAGGCAATGTTTCAGCTTTCATATGATGGCCTAGATCTAATGTCTGAAATGTTTATCTCTCCACAAATGCTGCCTGTCATGCTGAGTACTTCCAATATGCTCTCACTTTATCTCAAGTCTCCAAAATTCTTAAAATCAATGCTCTGATTTCTGTAGGGATACAGACAAGGTTGACAATGTGAAAAGGCCTAGTTAGAGTGGATTTGGAGAGAATGTTTCCTCTAGTGGGGGATCCTAAGACCAGAGGGCACAGTCTCAGAAAAGAGATATGTCCCTTTAGAACAGAGATGAGGAGGAATACCTTTAGCTATAGAGTAATGAATCTGTGGAATTCATTGTGCAGGCCTAGTCATTAGGTATATTTAAAGCAGTGGTTCATAGTTTTTTGATTAATCAGGACATCAAAGGTTACGGGACAAAGACAGGAAAGTGGGGTTAAGAGGGATAATAAATCAGCCATGGTGGAATGACAAAGCAGAAAGGCCTAATCCTACTCCTATGTCTTATGTTCAAATGAATTGCCATTAATTTACCCTTGGGTTAAATAGACTGGCACCAACCAAAGCAGGGTGACATATCTACAAATACTTTCTCGAGATACAATGTGGGCCCAAGATGATTCAGTGTGAAACTACATCACCATGTTCACAAATAACTTTGAAGCAGTCTCATTAAAACCTATTCAAGTTAAAATGCAGTCAATTTTAATCGGAAGGGCTAACTCCTAATCAACCCTGAAACGTAATTATTCTGAACCGTTATGTGGGAGGATGGTGCTGCAGCATGGTACCATGCATTCACAAAACACAGGCCAACTTGCAAGAGTTGAGTATCTGAGGAACATATTCACAACCAGTAACTGTTTACAGTGAAGCCTTTGGTAAGGAAACTGGCCTTCAACAGATATGCTGTGATTGGTCATTGATAGCACTCACCTTTCAAGATTTGGTTCCATTGACTTGTTGTAGACGGCCTGCCATAGGAAAGACACTGTTAAGCTGGAAAGAGTGCAGAAGAGATTACAAAGATGTTGCCAAGAGTTGGGAGTCTAAACTGTGGAGGGATGTTGAGCTGGGCGATCTTATAGTGGTGTTTGAAATCATGAAGAACATAGATGGGGGAATGCACGCAGTCTGTTTTCCCAGTGTTGGAGAATCAAGAGCTAGAGGGTGCAGGTTTTGGGTGAGAGAGGAGAGATTTAATAAGAACATGAGGGGCAGTTTTTTTTCATCCAGAGAGTGGTCAATATATGAACTGAATTGTCAGAGGAAGTGGTTGAGACAGGTAGTGTAACAATGTAACACTTGGAGAGGTACATTGACAGGAAAGGTTAGGAGCAGAGGTTCCCATGGACCCCTTGCTTAATGGTATTGGTCCAAAGGTTGGAACCCCGCTTTAGAGGGTTAGGGGCCAGATGTGGGCAGATGCGACTGGCTTAGATGGGAATCTTGGTTGGAATAGGATCTGTGTCTATGCTTTATGAATGACAGCTGGTGTCAGGGAAGCGAAACAACTGATGGCATGTCATGCACGGCCACTTGACATTAGTGGCCAACACAACATTGTCCCCTCTTTGTTTAAAAGGGTACAAAAGCAGAAATTGAAATCATGCCTTGATATTTAATTGGCATATGTCACTTGATGTACATCATTTGATTACTTTATTGAGATGGGTGGCTCAGCCTGTGAAGCACAAAGCTCACAATTTCACTCCTGGTTCTGTGATATTCACTGGCATACAGAACATATTTGGGCACAATTTCTGCTGTATTATTTATTGCACTATGGCCTGGATTTGCTGCAGTCTGCTCACACAGGATGTGGTTTCTGCTATGAATGGAATGCTTGCCTTGGAGAAGCTGAAGCAGGGAATAGCTGAGAAGTCTCAAGGAATGTGAGTGGGAAAACTGGCTTCAGGTACGTGTGCGAAAACCTTGCTGCTCCTGGTGGCCTTTACTTGACCACCTCCACCAGGTGGTAGCCTGGATCATAGACCTGAGATTCAGATTTGCACACTTGATACTAAGACACTCTCAACTTCAATCACCATTCCTGTAACTTGCAAACAAGACCAACAGGACCTCCTTAACGCACACAAATTGCTGGAGGAACTCAGCAGGTCAAACAGCATCTATGGAATGGAGAAATAGTCAAACCTTTATCAAGACTTGAAAGGAAAGGTGGGCGGGAAGGAGTACAAGCAAGCTGGTAATAGGTGAGACCAGGTGAGGGGAAGGTGTGTGTATGTGGGAGAGGGTAGATGAAGTAAGAAGCTGGGTGGTGATATGTAGGTGGAAGAGGTAAGGGGCTGAAGAAGAAGGAAGTTCTAACTTCTGGTAATTTCTCCTCCTCTCCCTTCTCTCTTTTTCCTTTTTCCATTCTGGTTCTCCTCTCATTGCTCCTCTTCTTCCCACCTGACATACCTCCCTCTAGTTTCCCTCCCCCTTCCCTTTCTTCCATGCAGCACTGACCTCTCCAATTAGATTCCTCCTTATCATATGTTAAAGGGTTGGCACAACATTGTGGGCTGAAGGGCCTGTACAGTTCTGTACTGTTTTAGGTTCTATGGAAGAAGAGGAGACTACCCATATCTATACACTGAGAGTCTCTGTGAAGTCCTTGCCCAAGTGCAGTAATCATACCTTCAGTACCTCATTCATTAACAGTCCCATCACTTCCTGTCCCTCTGTCGCTAATCATGATAATGTGCATATTAGTCGCTGATTAATTTCTTCATTAGTTCGTTCCGGTAGCACACCAGTTGGTAGCTTCCAGATTTACTTGGAGTAGGCAAAGTCTTCAGAGTATGTTCCTGCAAGAGCTTGGAGAGAATGACTTCAAAAATTCAGCAGAAACTTTGTTGTTTTGCTACATAAAAACACCATAAATTGCAATAAGAAATACGGTATACAAAAAATTAAATTAAATGAGTAGTGCAAAGAGTGAGCAAGAATAGTGAAATAGTGTTCACGGTTTGGTTCGTTGTCCATTTAGAAATCAAATGGCAGAGGGAAAGAAGCTGTTGCTAAAATAAAAACTCAAAATGCTGGCCGAACTCAGCAGGCCAGACAGCATCTATGGGAGGAGGTAGTGACGACGTTTTGGGCCGAAACCCTTCATCAGGTGAACCCTCCTGATGAAGGGTTTCAGCCCAAAACATCGTCACTACCTCCTCAAAGAGCATGTCCTCAAAGCTGGGGAGACTAGTGTCCATGATGAAGCTGGCTGAGATTGCAACCCTCTGCAGCTTTTTCCAATCCTGTGCAGTTCCCCTCCATACCAGTCGAATATGCAACTGGTCAGAATGCCCTCCACAGTACATCTGTAAAAATCGTTAGTCTTTCATGACATTTCAAACCTCAAACTCCTTTTGAAATTTATCCATTGGCATGCCTCCTTCTTGTTTGCATCAATATGTTAGGCCTATGATAGATTTTCAGACCCAGGACTTGAAGAACCCTTTCCACTTCTGATCCCTCAATGAGGACTGGTGCGTGTTCCCTTGACTTCCCCTTCTTGGTCAACAATCAATTCTTTGATCTTACTGTCATTGAGTGTAAGGTTGTTGTTGAGACTCCACTCAACCACTCTGGCAGAGCAAGCAAAGCAGAAAAACCTGGGAGGAAGACCAGGTAAGGCCACATCCAGCAGGAGCCTGCTGGAACAATTCCCAATGAGGAAGAATGCATAAGGCCCCCTGAATCCTCTCAAAAGTCACTGGCAGAGATTCTGTTCTGACTGGCAATGTTTTTATTTTGGCTGAAGCATATGGCAAATTTTAATGAGGTGTCAGCTTTAGAGTTTTGAAGACTGGAGTTGGAGATATCCACCGATTCCTTCCGCTTTAGAGAGGTTAAATAGATCTCACTCATCCTTGCTCATCTCTTTTCCTCATTTACTGTTCCTGTCAGATATCACACATTCCACAACCTCTGACTCTTCCCTTTGTCCTCTGACTGTAAATCTTGAATTGAGATTCTTTTTGCCTGGAAGACTCAGAAGATTTTCCACGGGAAACCTGCTGTAGAAAGACTCTGACTTTTGAGATTTGCAGGGGCGGATTCCATGTAAGTGGAAGGTTTTCCAGAGAGATTCACAGAGAAGTCTGTTGAAAGCCATTACAAAATTGGTGCAAATGGCAGTGTTCCAAGATTATTCAGTTTACTGCCACCAATTTTGCCTTGATATGTTCAATACCCATAGAAATAATCAACCTCATGTGACGGAGAAACACCTTAATTACACGACAAAAAAAACTTTGTTATCAGTATTAATTAATTCAAGCTGCATCCTGTATAGATAGTTTGCTGGATTATTCGTTCTAAACAAGAGTTCTTTTGCATATACACTCAACTCCTCCATAGCTGGGGACCAGCATAGCTGTTCATTTTGAAGAAATCACAGCAAAATCAAATGTTTCTGAAGACAGTCTCTTGAATATATAATTCATCACAGAAATGTAATGCAAGTATCATAAGAAAGTGATTAAATATTAAATAGACAGTATCCCTTTTATGGCATTCTCTCTGTGGCTATGTTCCAGAGATTAATATAAAAGACAAAATTATTTATGCACACACCAAACAGAAAGATTAAACCAGATTACATGTGTTTGCAGTTTGGGATATAATATTTTAATTGTTTTCATTTTCTCCAGTCCTATGTGAGTTATACATACAAACTAAATGCACAATATTCTCTGTGAAACTGAATGAATATTAAGTGGAAATATTTTAAAAGGTTAGAAATAATAGACATTGACTCTGTGGGTCACCATCCCAATGATAACAGCGGAGGCTGCATTGGTAGCAATTTATATTTATATAGCACCTTTAAGCAGTGCTGAGAGTAACTTGAGTTTATTCCTGATAACACTGTAGCCTCACCTTACCACTTGAATGAAATGTTATGGCCATTCTTTGGGACATTGTATCAACCTGTGCCAATTTATTTTCATCTCCACCTATAGCAAAAAACCATAGGAGTAGAATTAGGCCATTCATCCCAACAAGTCTGTTATGCCATTTGATCATGGTTAATTTGTTAACCCTCTCAACCCCACTCTCCTGCCTTTTCCCCATAACCTTTGCAGCCCTGACTAATCAAGAACTAATCTCTGTTTTAAATATACCCAATGAGCTGGCCTCAACATACGCCTGTGGCAATGAATTCCACAGATTCACCACCCTCTGGTTAAAGGAATTCCTCTTCATCTATGTTCTTAAGAAACGTCCTTTGGTTCTGAAGCCTTGACCTCTGGTCCTAGACTTTCTCACTAAGTGAAACATTGTCTGCATGTCCACTCAGGCCCTTCAATATTCAGAGGGTTTGAATGAGATCCCCTTTCATTCTTCTAAACTCCAGTGAGAACAGGCCTAATGCCATTAAACACGCCTGGTACATTAACCCTTTCATTCCTGGGATCATTCTCACGAACTTTTTCTGAACGCTTTCCAAAGGCACCACATCCATTCTTAGATAAAGGGCACAGAAGTGCTCACGATACTCCAATTGCAGTCAAGCCAATGCCTTATAAAATCTCAGCATTATGTCTTTGCTTTTATATCATAGTCCTCTCAAAACGAATGCCAACATTCTATTTGCCTTTCTCTGCCATTATATCATGACTGATCCA
This sequence comes from Hypanus sabinus, assembly GCF_030144855.1. Taxonomy (NCBI): domain Eukaryota; kingdom Metazoa; phylum Chordata; class Chondrichthyes; order Myliobatiformes; family Dasyatidae; genus Hypanus; species Hypanus sabinus. The sequence continues at coordinate 72,496,512 of NC_082718.1, read as the reverse complement.
TTTTGCCTCTCAGCCCCAGTCTCCTGCCATCTCCCTGTATCCCTCCATGCTCTGAAGGGAAAACGCATGCCAAAAGGGCAATGTTACAAAGTCATGGGAGATTTCAATATGCATGTAAATTTGGGAAAATCAGGTTGGTGCCGAATCCCAAGAGGGTGAATTTCTAGAATGCCGATGAGATGGCTTTTTACAGCAGCTTGTGGTTGAGCCCACAAGGGATCAGCTATTTTGGATTGAGTGTTCAATGAACTGGAATTGATTAGAGATTTTAAGGCAAAAGGACCCTTAGGGGAAAGTGATCATAATTTGATCAAATTCACCCTGAAATGTGAGAAGGAGAAGCTAAAATCAGATGTATCAGTATTACAGTGGAGTAAGGATTACAGAGGCATGAGAGAGCAGTTGGCCAGAATTGATTGGGAAAGAACTGGTAGTAATGGCAGCAGAGCAGCAAAGGCTGCAATTTTAGGAAGCAGTTTGGGATATATACATCCTAAAGAGGAAGAAGTATTTTAAAGGCAAGATGACACGACGGTGGCTAACAAGTGAAGTCAAAGCCAACATAAAAGCCAAAGAGAGGGCATATAGTAGAGAAAAAACTAATGGGAAGTTTTTAGAGGATTGGGAGGCATTTAAAAACCAACAGGAGGCAACTAAAAAGTCATTTAGAAAGAAAAGATGGAACATGAAAGTAAGATAGATAGATGATTTATTGATCCCAAGGGAAATTGGGTTTTGTTACAGTCGCACCAACCAAGAATAGTGTAGAAATATAGCAATATAAAACCATAAATAATTAAATAATAATAAGTAAATTATTCCAAGTGGAGATAAGTCCAGGACCAGCCTATTGGCTCAGGGTGTCTGACACTCCGAGGGAGGAGTTGTAAAGTTTGATGGCCACAGGCAGGAATGACTTCCTATGACGCTCAGTGGTGCATCTCGGTGAAATGAGTCTCTGGCTGAATGTACTCCTGTGCCTAACCAATACATTATGGAGTGGATGGGAGACATTGTCCAAGATCGCATGCAACTTGGACAGCAGCCTCTTTTCAGACACCACCGTCAGAGAGTCCAGTTCCACCCCCACAACATCACTGGCCTTACGAATGAGTTTGTTGATTCTGTTGGTGTCTGCTACCCTCAGCCTGCTGCCCCAGCACAGAACAGCAAACATGATAGCACTGGCCACCATAGACTCGTAGAACATCCTCAGCATCATACAGCAGATGTTAAAGGACCTCAGTCTTCTCAGGAAGTACAGACGGCTCTGACTCTTCTTATAGACAGCCTCAGTGTTCTTTGACCAGTCCAGTTTATTGTCCATTAGTATCCCCAGGTATTTGTAATCCTCCACCATGTCCACACTGACCCCTTGGATGGAAACAGTCACCAGTGCCTTAGTTCTCCTCAGGTCCACCACCAGCTCCTTAGTCTTTTTCACATTAAGCTGCAGATGATTCTGCTCACACCATGTGACAAAGTTTCCCACCGTAGCCCTGTACTCAGCCTCATCTCCCTTGCTGATGCATCCAACTATGGCAGAGTCATCAGAAAATTTCTGAAAATGGCAAGACTCTGTGCAGTAGTTGAAGTCCGAAGTGTAGATGGGGAAGAGAAAGGGAGACAGGACAGTCCCCCGTGGAGCCCCAGTGCTGCTGACAACTGTCTGACACACACTGTTGCAAGCGCAGTTACTGTGGTCTGCCAGTCAGGTAATCAATAATCCATGACACCAGAGAAGCATCCACCTGCATCACTGTCAGCTTCTCACCCAGCAGAGCAGGACGGATGGTGTTGAATGCACTGGCGAAGTCAAAAAACATGACCCTCACAGTGCTTGCCGGCTTGTCCGGGTGGGCGTAGACACGGTTCAGCAGGTAGATGATGGCATCATCAACTCCTAGTCTGGGCTGGTAGGCGAACTGGAGGGGGTCTAGGTATGGCCTAACCATAGGCTGGAGCTGCTCTAGAACAAGTCTGTCCAGGATCTTCATGATGTGGGAGGTCAATACCACTGGTCTGTAGTCATTGGAGCCACTGGGATGCGTGTACAAGTGTACAGATATTCAAATATTAGAAGAGAAGTAAGGAAGAATAAAAAAAGTTACCTCAAACAGCCTTAATAGGAGGGGGTCATCACTTCCCTGGCTATAGGCAGACTCATTATAAAGCCTAATAGCCTAAGGTAAGAATGACTTCATATTGCACTCTTTGGAGCAGCGCAGTTGTCTTAGTCTATTACTAAAAGTGCTCCTCTGTTCAGCCAAGGTGGTATGCAAAGGGTGAGAAACATTGTCCAAAATTGCCAGGATTTTCTGCAGGGTCCTTTGTTCTACCACAGCCTCTAGTGTGTTCAGTTTGAATCCTATAACATGACCAGCCTTTTTAATCAGTTTTTTGAGCCTGCTAGCATCACCTGTGTTGACGCCATTGCCCAGCACACTACCACGTGGAAGATTATACTGGCGACAACAGACTGGTGGAACATTTGAAGGAGAGGTCTGCATACTCTAAAAAACCTCAGCCTCCTCATGAACTAGAGGTGACCCTTGCCCTTCTTGTATACAGCCTCTGTGTTGGTGCTCCACTCAAGTCTGTTATCCAGAAATTTGTAGGTCCTCATGACATCTGCATCCTCACCATCAATAGTAATAGGGTGCAGTGCAGTCTTAATCTTCCTAAAGTCCATTGCCGCCGTCTTTGTTCTACTGATGTTGAGTTGCAGAGGATTCAGCTTGCACCATTTGACAAAGTTCTCCACCAGGGCCATGTATTCATCCTCCCATCCTCCCAAACCTAAAAAGTCTGTAGGTAACTAGGTCACCTGGACCAGATTAAGTAAACCCCAGAGTTCTCTATGAGGTGGCTACAGAGTATTAGTAATGATTTTTCAAGAATCACTGCATTCTTGAATGGTTCTGGAAGATTGGAAAATTGCAAATGTCACTCTACTCTTCAAGAAGGGAAGCAGGTAGAAGAAAGGAAATTATAGCCAGTTAGTCTGACCTCAGTGGTAGGGAAGATGTTGGAGACGATTGTTAAAGATGTGGTTTCAGGTATTTGGAGGCACATGATAATACAGACCATAGTCAGCACTGTTTCCTCAAGAGAAAATCCTGTCTGACAAATTTGTTGGAATTCTTTGAAGAAATAACAAGCAGAATAGACAAAGGAGAATCGGTTGATGTTGCGTACTTGGGTATTCAGAGAGCCTTCGACAAGGTGCCACACATGAAGCTGCTTAACAAGTTAAGAACCCATTGTATTACAGGAAAGTTATTAACATGGATAAAGCAATGATTGGTTGGAAGGAAGCAAAGGGTGGGAATAAAGGGAGCCTTTTCTGGCTGGCTGCCAGGGTCTAGAGATGTTCCACAGGGGGCTGTGCTGGGACTGCTTTTTTTATGTTATATGTCAATACCTTCTCCATATTCTCTCTATACCCATGACAGTGTGGCGAGGCACAGCTCAAATACCATCTATAAATTTGCTGATGATGCAACCATTGTTGGTAGAATCTCAGATGGAGGTGACAGGGTGCACAGGAGTGAGATATGTCGACTAGTGGACTGGTATCGCAGCAACAACCTTGCATTTAATGTCAGTTAGATGAAAGAGCTGATTGTGAACTTCAGGAAGGGTAAGATGAAGGAACACATATCAATCCTCATAGAGAGATCAGAAGTGAGAGAATGAGCAGTTTCACATTCCAGGGTGTCCTGAACTCTGAGGACCTAATCTGGTCCCAGCATATCGATGCAGTTATAAAGAAGGCAAGACAGTGACTATACTTCATTAGGAGTTTGAAGAGATTTGGTATGTTAACAAATACACTCAAAAACTTTGATAGATGTACCATGGAGAGCTTTCTGACAGGTTGCATGACTGTCTGGTATGGTGGAGGGGTTGAGGGGAGCTACTGTACAGGACCGAAGGAAGCTGCAGAGGGTTGTAAATTTAGTTGGCTCCATCTGGGAACTAGCCTATGAAGTACCCAGGCCATCTTTAATGAGTGGTGTCTCAGAAAGGCAGCATCCACTATTAAGGACTCCAGCACCCAGGACATACCCTTTTCTCACTGTTAGCATCAGGAAGGAGGTACAGAATCCTGAAGGCACACACTCAGCGATTCAGGAACAGCTTCTTCCCCTCTGCCATCCAATTCCTAAATGGAGATTTAGGAACTCTGCCTCACTTTTTTAATATATATTACTTCTGTTTTTAGCACTATTTTAATCTATTCAATATGCGTATAGTGTAATTGATTTATTTATTATTTTATTATTCTTTTCTTCTTCTATATTATGTATTGCATTGAGCTGCTGCTGCTAAGTTAACAGATTTCATGACACTAGCCAGTGATAATAAACCTGATTCAGATTCTGATTGTAACTTGGATGACAGAATTGATAGCTTTGTTGCAAAGGAGATGATATGAAGTTAGATGAAGTTAGATGGAGGGGTAGATAGTTTTGAGGAAATAGAGAGGTTACAGAAGTACTTAGATTTGAAGAATAGGCAAAGAAATGGCAGATGGAATATAGGGTTGGGAAGTGTATGGTCATGTACTTTGGTAGAAGAAATGAAAGGGTTGACTATTTTCTAAATGGAAAGAAAATTCAAAAATCTGAAATGCAGAGGGATTTGGGAGTCCTCATGCAGGATTCTCTAAAGATTAATTTGCAGTTTGAGTCTGTGGTGAGGAATGTGAGTGCGATATTAGCATTCATTTCAAGAGGACGAGAATATAAATGCAAAGGTGTAATGCTGAGGCTTTATACAGCACAGGTGAGGTCTCACTTGGAATATTGTGAGCAGTCTTGGGCCCCTTTCTTAGAAAAGATATGCTGACACTGCAGAGTGTTCAAAGGAGATTCATGAATATGATTCCAGGATTGAATGATTTGTCCTATGAAGAGTGTTTGAATTCGCATGTATTCGCTGGAATTCAGAAGAATGAGGTGAGACCTAATTGAAACCTATCAAATGTTGAAAGACCTTGACAGAGTGGATGTAGAGAGGATATTTCCTATAGTGGGAGAGTCTAGTACAGAGGACAGAGCCTCAGAATAGAGGGGCATCCTTTTAAAACAGAGATGTGGAGGAATTTCTTTAACCAGAGATTGGTGTATCTGTGGAATTTGTTGCCATTGGTAGCTATGGAGGCCAAGTATTTACAAACTATATACTTAAGACAGATTCTTGATTGATCAGGGCATGAAGGGATATGGGGAGCAGGCAGGAGATTGGGGCTAAGAGGAAAAATGGATCAGCCATGATGAAATGGCAGAGCTGACTTGATGGGCCAAATGGCCTAATTCTGCTCCTATATCTTATAATATTATGGTCTTGTTACTGACTCAATCTGCAAGTTAACCTTTAGGGAATCCTGCACAAGGACTCTTAGGTCCATCTACACCTCAGATTTCTGAATTTGTCCCCCATTTAGAAAATAGTCTAAGCCTTTATTTCTTCTACCATGCAAGACTATACACTTCCTTACACTGCAATCCATGTGATACTTGTTTGCCCATTCTCATAATCTGTCTAAATGGCAGGCAACCAAGAAAGGTCCATTTTATTTCCACTGTTTGGCTTCTGCCAGATATAGCAAGTTTCTATCTAGCCTAGTATCTTGTAGTGTCACAGGCTTTTAACTTGCAGCCTCATATGTAGCACCTTCTAAAAATCCAAATACAACATCCACCGACTTTCCTTTGTCCATCCTGTTCGTTGTTTCTTCAAAGAATTCCAATAGATTTGGCAGGCAAGATTTTCCCTTAAGGAAACCATGCTAAATTTGGCTTATTTTCTCATTTTCCTTCATGTACCCTGAAACCTCTTCCTTAAAAATGGACTCTAACATCTAGCAAACCACTGAGATCAGACTAACTGTCCTATAATCTCCTGTCTTCTGCCTTCCTCCCTTCTTGAAGAGTGGAGTAGCTTTTACAATTTTCCGGTCCTCCTCAACCACTCCCAAGTCCAGTGATTCTTGAAAAATAATTACTAATGTCTCAAAAATCTCTCAGAGTCCTTTTCAGAATCTTGGGAAGTCGTCCCAGGTGACCTACCTACCTTCAGACCTTTCAGGTTCCCAAGCACCTTCTTCCTAGTAATGGCAACTTCACCCTCCTTTGCTCCCTGACACATGCACTGTATGTTTCAATGCACATGGGACCAACAAAGCTAATCTCTTTAATCTATCCATCTCCTTACCCAAATGTCTATTTAATGTTGTTACTGTTCCTGCTTCAACCATTTTCTCCAGAAACTCATTCCATATACTCATCCATACTCTGCTTGAAGAGTATCCTCTCCTTGGGTCATTTTTAAATTTTTCACCTCTCTCCTTAAACCATAAGACCATAGAATATAGGAGCAGAAGTAGGCCATCGAGCCTGCTCCATCATTTCATCACGGCTAATCCAATTTTCCTCTCAGCCTCGATTTCCTGCCTTTCCCTTGTATCCCTTCATGCCCTGACCCATCAAGAATTTATCAATCTCTGACTTAAATATACATAAAGGCTTGGCCTCCACAGCTGACTGTGGCAATAAGTTCCACAGATTCACCACCCTCTGGCTAAAGGAATTCCTCCTCATCTCCATTCTAAAAGAATGCCCCTCTATTCTGAGGCTGTGTCCTCTGGTCTTAGACTCTTCCACCATAGAAGACATCCACTCTGCCAAGGCCTTTCACCATTTGATAAGTTTCAATGAGGGCACCCCTCTTCTTTCTGAATTCCAGCAAATACAGGGCCAGAATCCTGCAATCATTTTTGTGAATCTCCATTGAACCCTCTCCAGTTAAAGCTCATCCTTTCTAAGATAAGGGGCCCAAAACTGCTCAGAATACTCCAAGTGAGATCTCACCAATGCTTTATAAAGTCTCAATATTACATCCTTGCTTTTATACTCTAGTCCTCTTGAAATGAATGCCAACATCGCGTTTGCCTTCCTCACCACAGACTCAACCTGCAAATTAGGGAATCCTGCACAAGGACTCCCAAGTCCCTTTGCATCTCAGTTTTTAGTATTTTCTCTCCATTTAGAAAATAGTCAAACCCTTCATTTCTTCTACCAAAAGGACCATGTTCTACAAAAATTCATGACCATACACTTCCAGATGCTATATTCTACCTGCCATTCCTTTGCCCATTCTCCTAATCTGTCTCTGTCTGTAGCCTTCTCACTCTGCCTGTAACTACCTGCCTCTCCACCTATCTTCATATCATCTACAAACTTTGCAACAAAGCCATCGATTCCATCATTAATATATAACATAAAAAGAATCAGTCCCAACACAGACCTCTGTGGAACACCTCTAGTCACCAGGTGAGAACCAGAATAGACTCCATTTATTCCCACTCTTTGCCTCCTGCCAATCAGTCATTGCATTATCCAGGCTAGAATCTTCCCTTTAATACCATGGGCTGAAAACTTGTTAAGCAGCCTCGTGTATGGCACCTTGTAAAAGGTATTCTGAAAATCCAAGTACCTAACCTCAACCAATTCTCCATTGTCTATCCTGTTTTTTATTTCTTCAAAGAATTCCAACAGGCAAGATTTTCCCTCGAGGAAACCATGCTAACTATGGTCTATTTTATCATATGCCTCCAAGTACCCTGAGACCTGAACCCTGAAAGAAATGTCTCCATCTCCCCTCTCACTGTGAAATGGATACATCTCTTTCTTCCTTATTACGGAGGGAGAGAGCCTGTGGTATGTCGAATACCGGGTGAACGAGTAGTCTCTGGGGTTCTGCAAGTCTGTGTCTTTGCTGATGCTTGTCTGCACACTTGAGAGCTTGATGGTGGGTGTCGATGCTTTTTTTGCTGGTGAGGGTGGGGGATTGTTGCTTTGCTGCTGCTTATATGTGGGAGGGGGAGCTTTGGGGGGCTCTGGGGTGATATCATTTAACTGTCATTCATTCTTTGTGGGCACTCTGTTTTCATGGATGATTGTGAAGAGAAAGCATTTCAGGGTGTATATTGTATATATTTCTCTGACATTAAATGTACCTTTGTAACTTTGAAACCTCATCCTTAACAATTGACTCTAACAACATCTTCCCAACCACTGAGGTCAGACTAACTGGCCTATAGTTTCCTTTCTTTTGCCTCTCTCCCTTCTTGAAGACTGGAGTGACATTTGCAATTCTCCAGTCTTCTGGAACCACTCCAGAATCTAGTGATTCTTGAAAGATCATTACTAATGCCTTCACAATCTCTTCAGCCAGCTCTTTCAGAACTCTGGAGTGTACACCATCTGGGCCAGGTGACTTATCTACCTTCAGACCTTTCAGTTTCCCAAGAACCTTCTCTTGAGTTATGGTAGCATCACACACTTCATGACCCCTGACACCTGGAGCTCCCACCATACTGCTAGTGTCTTCCACAGTGAAGGCTGATGCAAAATACTTTTTTAGTTCATCTGCCATTTCGTTGTCCCCCTCTATGACCTCTCCAGTATCATTTTCCAGTGGTCCAGTATCTACTTTTGTGTCTCTTTCAACACTTTATCTGAAGAAACCTGTGGTACTCTCTTTAATATTATTGGCTAGCTTATTTTCATATTCCATGTTTACCTTCTTAATGACATCTTTAGTTGCTTTGTGTTGGTTTTTAACAGCTTCCCAATCCTCCAACTTCCCACTACAGCCTTTGGCTTTTAGTTCCCCTTCTCTTGGAAAAAGATTGTATACGTTCACCCAATCTATCACCATCTCATCATTGTGTTCATCTCTTTGAGTGTCATCAGACAGCTTGGCACACAGTTGCAGATGGAGATATTGGAGCAGAAAACCAAAAACTTTGTTAAAGAGTAAAACCTTTAAGGACTACCCTCGATGAGCAGAATGGGACATTTAAAAATATGAAGTGTCCACCTGGTGAAGCTGCAGAACAAAACAGACAGCATCTTTCTCAGCTTTGAAATGCCTATTAGCAGAGGGCATGCATTTAGGCTGAGAAGAAATAATTTTAAAGGAGATATGAGGAGCAAGTTTTTTTACACAGAGAGTGGTGGGTGGCTGGAATTAGCTGCCTGGGGTAATGGTAAAGGTAGATACTTCAGGGACTTTTAAGAGATGTTCAAGTTGGGACATGAATGTGAGGAAAATGGAATGATATGGATATTGTGTAGGCAAAAAGGATTATCGATTTCTCCTACTGGTTAAAAAATTCTATCATCATCCCCTCTTTTTTTATTCAGCACTCTGGTGTTATACCTTTTCTCACCTGTCTGTCACCTCCCCCGGTTCCCTCCTCCTTCTCTTTCTCCTCTGGTTCACTCTCCTCTCCTATCAGATTCCTTCCTCTCCAGTCCTTAATCTTTCCTATGTAACTCTCGCTTTGGCAAGCAGCTTAATATAGGGGATGATAACATCCCATCCCCAGCCCAGTCAAACTTAAGAAATCTCGTTTGGGTGGATGCTGCGCGATGTTACAAATCAGTACAATGAAATAACAAACAGTACACAATGTGCAATTAAACAATTGAGCTTTATAATTCTACTATCTACCAGTGCACCCAGAGAACAGGCGGAACATATAAACTCCTTCTAGGCAATGGGGCTGAAATGCTTTATCACACAACACCACCTCCAGGTCAGAGGTCTGCAGTCCTAACACATCTAATCATGGATAGGAGTGATGGACTAACAGGTGAATGATCAGAAGTTCCAAGAATATCCTCAGCCACAATGATGGCAGAGCCTAGTCCCAGACAAGGCAGGAACATGCATTACCGCTAAGAGGACGATCTATCTCCACTTGTTTCTGAGATCTGCAACATAGGAGAGAGGAGGAGGAGGGAATGAGGAATGGGAGAGAATGAGGGAAGAGGAGGGGATGAGGAAGTGGAGGGAAAGAGGGAAGGAGTGTGTGGGAACAGAAGAATTATCAGCAGGAGTGGGTCATTGATCAAGGTTGTAGCTGTTCTATACAGCACACTTTTCCTGCACCCATGTCCCTGAGTTCCTTTATTATCCAGTAATCTATCAGTGTTTGGACAGTCAACATTTCAACTTGAGTGCAGGTGAAAGGTCTCAATCCAAATCATTCACTATCCATTTCCCATCATCGATGTTGCCTAACCTCCAGCACCTCGAAATTCTGTCATCTGTGTCTCCATCTACCAACCATGTTTCCAATGATCACGTTTACATTGCTCAAACACTGTGCATTATTACTTTTCATCTGGGTATCCTTTGCACATCAACTACCACACAGACTTGACAAACTTTGTCTCAGTCTAGAAACAAGGAAGTTCAAAAAGCCAGGTCACAGGACACTTGTGTTCCCTGAGTGCTATTATAGTGGCAAACTCTTCTGCCTTCACTACTGGTTCAGCTCCTTACTTGCAGAATTTCTTATGTCTATTGGATGGTAGGAAAATAGAGGGCAATGTAGGAGGAGAGGGTTAGATTGAGCTCAGAATAATATTGGTCTTAAAAGGTTAGCACAAAATTGTGGATCAAATGGCCGATAATCTGATGTAATATTCTAGATTCTTCTCTCTGTGTGATTTTTCCTTCTTTAATTCCCTGATGATTAGTCATGTGGCCTAAGTGTTCTCCTGTATCATAACTTTTTGATTCTATAGTCCTTCTATTGATTTTAATTTTATGCCTCCAATCTCATTAATCCTGAGGCCAAGAAAAATTATTATTTCTTAGTCACCTGGGCTGTGTCTCCTATAGTTTTATGCACTTTGAATAGTTTTTTCCTTGGCCTTCACTGTTTAAAACAACACAACCCTTGTCTAGCGTATCTGTCCTCAGGAGTAAAATCCTTCATTCCTGGTAATAGCCTCACTAATCTAGAGAAAAACACACAAAATGCTTGAGGAACTCTGCAGGCCAGGTGCATCAGTGGAGAAGAATAAACAGTCAATGTTTTGAGCTGAGACCCTTCATCAGGACTGGGAAGGAGGGGGGGAGAAGCCCAAATAAGAGGTGGGGTGAAGGAATGAGTACAGACTGGCAGGTGATAGGTGAGGGAGAAGGTAGGTGAGTGGGGAGGAAGAATGAGGTAAGAAGCTGGGAGGGGGTACAGAAGTAGAAGAGGCAAAGAGCTGAAGAATTTGAAATCTTCTCCCCCCTTCTGTCACTTTTTCAATTTTCCATTCTGGTTCCCCTCACACCCCCTCTCTTCTCAGATGACATACCTCCCTCTGGTTCCCCTCCTCCTTCCCTTTGTGCCATGGTCCTCTGTCCTCTCCTATTAGGTTTCTTCTTAGAGTAGGTTAAATGTTCGGCACAACATTGTGGGTCCTGTACTGTTGTCTACTCCGTCTTGAATCTGATAGGAGAGGAGATTGGACCATGAGGGAAAGGGAGGGATAAGGGGGACTTGAGGGAGGTGAAGGGCAGGTGAGGAAAAGAGGTGAAAGAGGAGTCAGAATGGGGAATGGAAACAGAAAGATCCTCTTGATCTCCTCTGCATCATTTCCAGTCTATATCTGGTACTTTCTGCAGTATGTTCTGCAAACAAGATTGTAATAGTGAATTGTACACATCTAGAATGACCTCTCTGCACCTGGACTCTCAGCATCAGCCAGTAAATTATAACCCATGTCTCTTAACTTGGATATCAACCTGTTCTGCTGCCTTCAGATATCATTCACTTATTCTAAAGAGATTCTGATATCCAGAGTAACAAATACAAGATGCTAGAGGAACTCAGCAGGGCAGGCAGCATCTGTGGAGAGGAATAAAGAGCCAACTTTTCAGTCGAGCTCCTTCATTGGGATTGGAAAAGAAGGGGAAAGAAGCCAGAATACTTTACTTTGAAATAACTGTTGTAAATATATAAACGTAAATATATATATATTTGGCTAACTGCACAACAAGGCACTAGCTCTCTTTAAAACAGTTTATTTTACTCTCAGTAATGTCTACTTAATAAGACTTTTATTGCAAACATTATCATGATTGTTCTGAATAAAATGATTTTAAAATCCTTCTGAAGCCTTTGACGCTATTTGTTAAGACATGAGATTTTGCAGATGCTGGAAATCCAGAGCAACACACAAAGTGCTGGTGGATCTCGGCAGGCCAGGAGTGAAATAAGCAGTCAACATTTTGGGCCAGAATAAGACATCAACACAGAATCAGGCCATTCAACCCATCAGGTTTTCTCTGCTACGTGCCAATACCTTTCATCAGCTTTGTAAAGGAAGAGGGAGAAGGCAGAATAAGCAGCAGGTAGGGGTGGGGAAGCTGGCAGGTGAGAGGGAAGGTAGGTCTTAGTCTGACTTATTCCCCTTTCCTTTTCAGTTCTGATGAAGATTCTCAGCACAAAACATCAACTGTTTATTCATTTCCATAGATACTGCCTGACCTGCTGAGCTCCCCCAGCATTTTGTGTGTCATATTATTTCTTTGGGCATTCAAGAGAGCGTTAGAAAAATCCATGGCCTCTTTTTTCTTCCTTCTGTACTGTAGATTAATTTGTATAATAGACAGAAAATGATAGGTCAATACAGTAAATTCCTACCTATGAGTGAATGTGTACCTCAAACTCAGTGACCAGTCTCTCAGTGCCTCCTGTGGTATTGTAGTACTTCATGGCCTTGAGTGCATGCTTCTGGGCTTCTGCTGCTGTAGCCCACCCACTTCAAGGTGAGACATTTTGTGCATTCAGAGATGCTCTTCTGCACACCACTGTTGTAATATGTGGTTATTTGAGTTACTGTTGACTTCCTGACAGCTTGAATTAATCTGGCAATTCTCCTCTGACCTCTCTCATAAACAAGGTGTTTTTTGCCACAGAAATGCCATTCACTGGATTTTTTTTTTGCTCTTCACAGCATTCTCTGTAAATTCTAGAAATGAGTGAAAAGCCCAGGAGATCAGCAGTTTCTGAGATACTTAAATGACCCTTTCTGGCACCATCAAACATTCCACAGTCAAAGTCACTTAGATCATATTTCTCACCCATTCTGAACAACAATTGAACCTCTTGACCACGTCTGTGGCTTTTATGTTTTGAGTTGCTGCCACCTGATTGGCTGATTAGTTATTTGCATTAACGAGCAGGTGTAGCTGACTAAGTGGGCACTGAGTGTACATTTCTGTGTGTTGGTGGGGGCTGAGGGGGAGCACTGTTTCTCAAGGTCTGGTACTTTACTTATTCAGGGGTTCTAATTTCCCAATAGCTTTCTCAAAGACGATGACTGATTCAGTCAGTGTTGTCCGTAATAACCAAGAGTAGTATAATGAAATGTCCCTTTCCCCTTGATGCAATGTCATTTTCCAGTTACACAGGAAGTGGGCTGCTTTCAAGGCCAATGAAATTGGCACCTGTCTGCATAGGCTCTTGGCTTCTCTACCAGGAGAATGACCAATAGAATGAGACCATGGACATGAGGCATTCCTTTATTGGAAGCTTTGCCCTTCCTCAAGGGAGAAGAAACTACTCAACAGACACCTTAGAACAGAGGCACCACATAAAATCCATGATGTGGATGGACAATTCACAGAAGGCTCAGCGACCTGCCAAGTGCACATGTAATGCATATAGTCTTCAGTGTTGTTAAGATGAACAGCAGTCCAAACATCCAAGTCTCCAGCCCACACCAAGAAGAGGACATGGAATCAGACAATGCCCACAGTGAGAATTGCTTTGAAGTCCTCCTCAGCCGTGACTCTGCCCTTGATATAGTGTCCTAGAGCTCAGAAACAGATACAATGGTTCACCATCTGTGCTCTTGATTTTATCCTACAGCAACCAACTTGGTCCAGCATCATAACACAAAACACAAAGGAGCAGAATTACTGATTTATTAACATCCTCAACCCCATTCCCCTGACCTCTCCCTTAATCTTTGCCATCCTTACTAATCAAGAACCTATCAATCTCTGCTTTAATAACCCAATAACCCGGCCTCCATAGCCATCTGCTGTAATGAATTTCACAGATTCATAAATGAATTCCAGATTTAACCTCTGGCTAAAGAAATTTCTCCTCATCTCTGTTCTAAAGGGACATCCTTTTATTCTGTAGCTGTACCCTCTGGCCCTCGAATCACCCACTATAGGAAACATTCTCTCCACATCTATGTAGGCCTTTGAACATCTGTTCCGTTTCAATGAGATCCCCCTCATTCTCCTAAACTCCAGCGAGTGCAGACCCAGAGCCATCAAGTGTTCCTCATATAATAAACCTTTCACTCCCAGGATCATACTCATGATGCCAGCACATCCCTTCTTTGTTAACATACCTAAAACAATACCCCAAGTGCAATCGAGCCAAAAGGTAGAAGCAATGAGAAGAGATGGAGCAAAAGAGTCTTTCCTGGGTTTATATTCCTCAACATTGTAGGATCAGCAGTTCAAGCAGGCAGCTCACCACCTCAGCAGCAAGACGGTTGATGAGGGGGTTGTGCAGATGATTGTTGATGTTACTGCTTGTGTTGCTCTGCTGAACATTATGGACAAGCTACATAGGCATTTGAATCTGTGGCAATGCCTGCAGGCTGCTCCCCCATTCACCCAACACACTTCTGGGTGTGCTGGTTGTGAACGCAAACAATGCATTTCACTGCATGTTTCGATGTCCATTTGATAAACAGATCTGAATCTGAATTGGTGAGGATGATGCCATGGTTATAACAGGTGGGAGGACAGGATGTTGATTAGCAATTCCAAGTTCTATTTGCAAAATTTGTATCTTGCAGATGAGATGGGGAAGCTCATGATCCTGTGTACATTGGAAGATGGAGAATGCATTCAATGTTCCTGTTTGCAGAACTTGTTACACACTCATTGCACTGGAACTCAACGGAAAAGTACAGTCATACAACCAAGGCTTTACTGATCATTCACTATAATACTTAGTGTTAATGATCATTCAGTGTCCTAATTACAGTGGTGATGATAGTGATACCAGCAACTGCTGACTGTCTTTTCTTGTCACACAGGAATAAAGGCCAGTTGAAGTTCAAGGACACAGTGCAGTCAACAGCCATTAGTTCACAGTACAAATGCAGGGCACCTGCTTCTTCATTATGCAAACTGAGGCTGCCAGACAAATTCAAGCTTTTTCTGTTTGCTGAATTCCAGTCTCATCGCATTGCAGTAATAGGAGTCCTTAGCTGAACTGGCTTTCTGTCTCATTGAGCTACAAACTCATTTTGTGAGACTCTCTCAATCAGAAAATAGGTTCATGTTGACACCATGTCAATGTACCATGGGTGGATAGCAGTTGTTATATGCTGACATCATGCTGGAGGCAACCAATGAATTTAGTAATGCAAGAGCAGATTTGCAAATGACAGTAACTGAGGCTGTGAGTGAAATGAGCCCAGGACATTGAGAACGTGAAAAAAGTAATTGGAGTCAGGTATGGGTGACGATTTTCCATGGATCTTAGTGCTGGCTGACCCCAGCCAGGCTGAAAGAAGCCCTGAGTGCCTGCAGCATACCGTCTGAGAAGCTCTTCAGGCAGAATGCTGGGACTCAAGTCAATGACTTGATTATGATAATGGACAGCCTTGAGAAATTCATCATCGCAGGCGTCATTAAAAAATAATATTGTGCGTTCCATAGAGTTGTTTCAAGATATTTCCTACCCGTTATGTTGATGTCAAAGATTAATTCTGCCCAGTCCACCATTACCACATTGTAATTTGAGCTTAATAACTTCTCAGATGGAATGGAATGACTACAAGGCAGTAGTTGGACGAGCAAATTCAGTGCTGTGTATTCATCCAGTGGGATATTGGTATCAGTTTATTATCAAATGCACCAAGATGTCCATAAAAACCTCTCCTGCATATTGCTCATCATACAGATCAAATCTTTACACAGTGCTCTGGGTAGAACAGGATAACATAATAACTATGCAGAATAAAGTGTAACAGCTACCGAGAAAGAGAACGACAAGTGCAAGATCATAATGAGGTAGATTGTGTGGCCAAGTGTCCGTGTTATCAAACATGAGGTCCATTCAAGGTTCTGATAACAGAGAGATAGAAGCTGTCCTTGAGCAAGGTGGTATGTGCTTTCAGGCTTCTACCTGATGGTAGGGAGGAGAAGAGAGAATGCCTGTGGTGGGTGTGGTCTTGGATTATGCTGACTGATTTACTGAAGCAGTGAGAAGCATAGGTGATGTTCATAGAGGGGAGGTTGGTCCCTGTGAGGTGCTAAGCTGTATCAATAACTCTTGTTTTTTCTGGTCACAATTGGAGCAGTTGCCATACCAAACTCTTATACATCCAGGCAGAATGCTTTCTATGTAGCAAAGATAAAAAATAGTAAGGGTTAATGGGGGGATGCCAAATTTCATTAGATCCTGGAGGCTTCGAACTTGAAGTTCTCAACCCTCTCAACCTCAACAGCAACATCCAAGAGGAATTGCTATGAAAAAAAACTAACAATGTAGAGATGTAAATTTGTCACTGAATGATATTTTATTGCCATTCTTTTAGTAGTTAGGCTAACAGACTGTTCTTACTGATTCTCCATTTAAAACTCCTTGGAATGACAAGGGAAATGAACTGAAATAAGGGAATTTTACCCACAACTACCCATTGGGAAATGGAGCCTCGAATGCTACAGCATTGTCCAATATGGAGGAGAACTGATTCAGCTGCTGAGGTGGGGGAAAGGGAGGAGGTAAACAGAGAGAGACTTCCCTGTCAATGCTTAAAAGTGGAAAGTAAAATTGGGCAGGCTATAAAGAAGGAATTGTACCTGTTTCCATCATTTCTCAGCTGCTGAGTTTAGGTAGTATTGGGAATTTTGGCCTTGAGATCAATTGGAATTCATGCCATACAATGTGTGATCAAGTCAATAATTTTTTGCAACACACACAAAATGTTGAAGGAATTCAGCAGGCCAGGCAGCATCCTGGATAAAAACACTTTCTCCATAGATGTTACCTGGCCTGCTGAGTTCCTCCAGAATCTTTTGTCAGTTGCTTTGGATATCCAGCAACTACAGATTTTCTCACTTTTGGCAATAAATTTATTGTCTGGTGAACCAATGCAAAGTTCCCAACTGATTGTGTACTACTAGGTTATAGATGTGGTCTGTGGGCACTTAGACACAGGGTAACAGAGTGATAAGTTCAGAGCATGACATGTTCAGTGGCAGAGGTGTAATGGTATTGGGTTTGCTGTCTGAAGTTCTGAACTCAAACAAAGATCTGAAGCCCCATCCATTATAGATAGCTATGAGTACCCTCTCTAAGGGAAGGTGCCCACTCTTCGAAGACTGGTTCACTTCCCTGTTTATCCTCCATGGCAAGTTTAGCTGCCAATGCTCACTATTTAAGAAGTGAATTTCCCTCTCTACCAAGGAGGGAAACTTCCAACTAACAAAATAGTTATCAGAGGAATATCAGAGGCTATCAGAAGAAGGAAGGTGTGACTCTGTTGGTAAAGAATGGCGTCAAATCAGTAGAAAGATGTGACATAGGACTGGAAGATGTTGAATCCTTGTTGGTTAAGTTAAGACACTGCAAGGGTAAAAGGGCCCAGGTGGTAGTTATATACAGGCCTCCCAACAGTAGCTGAGATGTGGACCACAGATTACAAAGGGAACTATATAAAGCATGTCAAAATGGTTGGTAATGGATATCAAGAGAGTAAGTCTGTTGAATGCCTCAGAGATGACTTTTCAGAGCAGTTTGACATTGAGCCTACTAGAGGATCAGCTATACTGGTTTGGGTGTTATGCAATGAAAAGGAGGTGATTAGGGAGCTTAAGGTAAAAGCACCCTTAGGAGGCAGTGATCACAACATGATTGAGTTCAACTTGAAATTTGATAGGGAGAAAGTAAAGTCTGACCTAACGGTATTTCAGTGGAGTAAAGGAAATTACAGTGTTATGAGAGAGGAGTTGGCCAAAGTAAATTGGAGGGAGATGCTGGCAGGGATGACAGCAGAGCAGCAATGATTTGAGTTTCTGGGAAAAATGAGGAAGGTGCAGGGTAGATATATTTCAAAAACAAAGAAATACTCAAATGGCAAAATAAAACAACCATAGCTGATAAGGGAAGTCAAAGGTAATGTAAAAGCAAAAAAAAGAGTGCATACAACAAAGCAAAAATTAGCTGGAAGATAGAGGATTAGGAAACTTTTAATAACCTACAGAGAACAACTAAAAGAATCATTAGGAGGGAAAAGATGAAATATGAATGCAAACTAACAAACAATATCAACGTGGACAGTAAAAGCCTTTTCAAATATGTAAAAATAAAAGAGAGACGAGAGTGGGTATAGGACCATTAGAAAATGAGGCTGGAGAAATAATAGCGGGGAATAAGGAGATAGCAGATGAACTAAATGAGTACTTTGCAGCAGTTTTCATTGTGGAAGACATTAGCAGTGTGCCAGGTGTTGAAGGATGTGAGGAAAGAGAAGGGAGTGCAGTTACTATTACAAGCGAGAAGGTGCTCAAAAAACTGAAAGACCCAAGTCACCCGTTCCAGAAGAACTGCACACTAGGGTCCTGAAAGAGGTAGTGGTAGAGATTTTGGAGGCATTAGTAATGATCTTTAAAAATCATTGGACTTGGACATGGTACAAGAAGAACTGCATTTGTCACTCCACTCTTTAAGAAAGGAGGGAAGCAGCTGAAAGGGAGTTATAGACCAGTTAGCCTGACCTCAGTGGTTGGGAAGATGATGGAGTCAATTGTTAAGGATGAAGTTATGGAGTATTTGGTGACACAGGACAAGATAGGACAAAGTCAGCATGGTTTTCTGAGGGGAAAACCTTGCCTGATGAACCTGTTGAAATTCTTTGAGGAGATAAGTGGACATTGTATATTTGGACTTTCAGAAGTTCTTTGACAAGGTGCCACACATGAGGTTGCTTACCAAGTTAAGAGCCCATGGTATTACAGGGAAGTTACTGGCATGGTTAGAGCTTTGGCTGATTCGTAAGAGGCAGTGAGTGGGAATAAAATAATCTTTTTCTGGTTGGCTACCAGTAACTAGTAGTGTTCCACAATGATCGGTGTTGGGATAGTTTTTTTTAATGCTTATATTTATTAATGATTTAGATGATGGAATAGATGGCTTTGGCACCAAGTTGGCAGATGATATGCGGATTGGTGGAGGGACAGGTAGGCTGCAGAAGGACTTAGACAGATTAGGAGAATAGGCAAGAAAGTGGCAAATGCAATACAATGTTGGAAAATGTATGGTCATGCACTTTGGTAGTAGAAATAAATGTGCAGACTATTCTCTAAATGGAGAAAATCCAAAAATCTGAATTACAAAGGGACTCGGGAGTCTTTGTGCAGAACACCCTAAAGGTTAACTTGCAGGTAGAGTCAGTTGTGAGGAAAACAAATGCCATGTTAGCATTTATTTCAAGAGGTCCAGTATACAAGAGCATGGGTGTGATGCTATTGGGGCTTTATAAGGCACTCACCAGTTTACTGCTCCTCATCGAAGAAAAGATATGCTGACATTGGAGAGGGTTCAGAGGAGGTTCACAAGGATGATTTAAGGAATGAAAGGGTTATCATACGAGGAATGATTGATGGCTCTGGGTCTGCACCCACCAGGATTTAGAAGGTTGAGGGGATCTCATCAAAACCGTTCAAATGTTGAAAGACCTAAACAGAGGAGATGTGGAAAGGATGTTCCCCTTAGTAGGGGAGTCTAGGACAAGAGGTTACAGCCTCAGAATAGAGGGGCATTCATTTAAAACAGAGATACAGAGAAATTTCTTTAACCAGAGGGTGATGAATTTGTGGGATTTGTTAACACAGGAAACTGTGGAGGCCAGGTCGTTGGTTGTATTTAAGGCAGAGCTTGATAGGTTCTTGATTGGACATGGCATCAAAGGTTACGGGGAGAAGGCTGGGGAGTGGGGCTGAGGAGGGGGAAACAAGGATCAATCATGATTGAATAGCAGAGCAGGCTCGTTGGGCCGAGTGGCCCAATTCCACTCCCGTGTCTTGTGGTCTTATGGTCTAAACACAGTTGATTTACTTTTAGTAATACATATTTAAATTTAGATAAAATTTTTGAAGCACATTTAAAACTCACAGAGGATTTTTATCTTATAAAAGTTTCCAAATTACAAATGATTTCTAAAACACAAAGGATTTCCAATACATAGGTACAATTCTGTATAAGCTTAAAAAAATACCACGAGTTGCAGATGAACGAGCCTCCAATCACAGAAACTG
Organism: Hypanus sabinus; assembly: GCF_030144855.1. Taxonomy (NCBI): domain Eukaryota; kingdom Metazoa; phylum Chordata; class Chondrichthyes; order Myliobatiformes; family Dasyatidae; genus Hypanus; species Hypanus sabinus. The sequence continues at coordinate 72,476,352 of NC_082718.1, read as the reverse complement.
AAGGCAGAGGAATAGACCCATCTTTCTGTCATTCTTATTATTATTTGTTGACCATTTCTAACAAGCCTTACATGTATACTGATTTTTTTTTTCATGACATGGTGATTTCACATGTATGTGATCTTTTTCTAGATACCTTTGCTGGAAAATTCACACAGATCATTTTAAAGCTTCTGGGGACAGAGATCACAAACACCAAAAATTAATGCTGTTGGTCCTGATTCTCTGAGTACATAAATCTCCCAACTATTGATAGATCAGCTATTTGATATGCTAAGTAATAGTATAAATCTGGTCTGCAAGCTTGCTTGAATTAAATAACTTAGCCAATGTTGTCTGGTTTGATGCAGGCCAATTAGCATAACCCCATTCTGCATCTCTTGAAAACCTGTCTCATGCTTTGGGCCAGGAACTTGTGTTTTATAGACCATGCTGTTTGTTTGCAAAACTGTCCTTGTAACTTCAGCTTGATTATTTCTTGCAAATTACATTAAGAACCAAAAAAATGGTTCTGTTTACAACATGAAGGAGTAGAGTTTGGGAGTTTAACTTACCACTAATGACTCTTTGACCCCAGGAAGTGTCAGATGATGTGTTAGAAAGCTGAGCTTGGCAAAAAGGCCCCCTGGGCCCTGGACAGTGTACATCCATCACAGAGGCCTGAAGGTTGACTGCAGGTCCAACCCAGGGACTGGAGGATGGAGGCATAATGTCTGTGAGTCTGATTCAAGAGCAAAGAACTGGAGGCCTGGAGGTTGTCTGCCCTGGGAATGGGGAAGCCTGACTGTGTGTGAGGATGGTAAAGAGGCTTGTTTTGTAATCATGTATATTTTGACCCTTACGGGCCGCTGTCAAGCTTCCCTGTGTATTACATTCTGAACGCAATGACGTGGCATGAAAGAGCACGGGTGGGCATCTTGCAAGTAAAATAATCTGTACACATTTTGTTTTTTTACATCCGCCATCTCTTGGTTGTTATTTATGCCCGGACGGCTTCTCTGCATCATGAACAGAACAGTTTGTTTTGGTGTTGTTGTCTTGTTTTGTTCTGTTGTTCTTTTGTTGTGTTGCTTTAGTTGTGGTGCTCTGCAGATCATAGCGGGCATGCTATGTTCACACCAGAATATATGGCAATTCTAGTGGGCTGCTCCCAGCACATCTTTGGGATGCATTGGTCGTTAATGTAAATGACTCATTTCATGATGTGTTTCGATATATGTGATAAGTAACCTGAATCTGAGCTAGCTGTGGAAGAATAGTTCCGCAGGAAGTCTGCTTAAACTATCAGATGAAACAAAAGTTTTTTTTTAATTGAGTTGAGAGTAGAGAGGAAGAGGCTGTATTAAAGAAAGGCTGTAAGTGTGGCACCATTGGTCCCGAGGCTTGCAACTTGTTATTGGCTATGCATGCTGTAGTCTCTGTGATCAACATGTCAGCTGAGTTGTCTTTCACAGACCCATTTCTTTTCAAGCTGCCTCCTCGCTGATTATGTCTCGTTGCTCAGTGAAAAGTTGTTTCACCAGGAGCCTGCAGCTGGCAGTCTCAATATGGCACCTGTCAAGTGTCGTGCCTTATCACCAATGGGCCCTTTTCGTCCCCAGAGCTGGGCAAATCTGTCATGGACTGTTAGAATCTGCACAACACTCTGACAGACAGCTCTCTTTTCATAAAATCAAGCTCACTCAAGCCTCTTGATCTCTGGTGGAAAAGCAAAATGCATTGTAGCGCATCCCACAGCTAGAGTCCAGGCTGGGAAGGAAAATCAAGTTGGTAGATTATGGTGTGCTGTCGGGCAAGGTTTGGAATTTTAGGCACAAGGGATTCTGCAGATGTTGGGAGTCTTGAGCAACACACATAAATTGTTGGAAGAACTCAGCAGGTCAGGCAGTGTCTATGGAGAGGAATAAACAGTTGATGTTTTGAGCTGAGACACTTCATCAGGACTGGAAAGGAAGGTGGTTGAAGCTGCTTTAGAATACATTGCAGTGCATAGCACACTCCCTTGGCACCAGTAAATAATATTGCTATAAACTGCAATTCACTTTGGAATTTTAACTAGACTGAGCTAGTTGTTATAAGACCATAAGATATAGGAGCAGTGTTAGGCCATTCGGCCCATTGTCTGTTCTGCTATTTTATCATGGCTGGTTTATTTTACTTCTCAACCCCACTCTCCTGTCTTCTCCCTGTAACCTATTGACTTGGCCTTCACCATAAAATCCACAGATTCACCATCCTCGGCCTAAAATACTTCCTCTTCATCTCTGTTCTAAAGTTATGTTATTCTATTCAGAGGCAGTGCTCTCTGATCCTAGAATCTCCCACTATAGCAGGGGTTCCTACCTGGGGTCCATGGGCTCCTTAGTTAATGCAGGGGTCCATGGCATAATGAAGGTTGGGAACCCTTGCACTATAGGAAAACATCTTCTACACATCCACTCAATCTAGCCCTTTCAATACTCGGTAGGTTTCAATGGGAGCAGAAGGGAAAATGCAGAGATGCAGCTCGGCTTATCATTGACATGGCTGAGCTTTGGTAAATGTGGTTTGGATAGTTTTCCGAAGAAATTCAAGGACCATAGCTGTGGCTAATCTTAAATGGACATAAATTTTGTTGATGACTGATAACTCATTATATCCAATGGACATTGATATTGTCTGAGATAACATGGATGAAAGCCAATGTATCCATCTTATCTACCCAGCAAAGTTATTGATTGGTATTGATATTCTTTTCTACATCAGCTGTCTGTTCCCTGTACACTTGTCTGACCATCTACCTAGGGGCTGTGTCTGTTTATGTACGTCTGTCTTGGTAAATCCCCATCTATTAATTTGTCTATTTGTACTTCTACCTGTGTGCCTGTCTACACGATCATTTGTTTGTCTGTATCCCCACCTTTCTGGTCATATATTTGTCAGTATGCCAACCTATTCATGTATATCAATCATCTTCTATGACTCTTTCTGTCAGTCTCAAATCTCTCTCCCTTTCACCATTTTATCTTTCCCTACACTTCACTCACTATTTGCTTCTCTGTTCAGTTGTATAGTGTGCATGAGAAACAATTTTCTTCTTTCTTATTGATCAGGCATTTATGGTTTTGAAATTGCTAATGGATTGGAATATTGAAAGTATAGATAGAGTGGACATGCAGAGGGTGCTTTCAATAATGCGAAAGTCTAGGACCAGAGATCGCAGTGTCAGAATATAAGGACAGAGGTAAGGAAGAAGTTCTTTAGCCAGATAGTGGTGAATCTGTGAAATTCATTGCTACAGATGGCATTGACCCAGGTCATTGCAATAATAATGGCAGAGCAGACTCAATGGCCTGAATGGCCTAATTCTGCTCCTATGTCTTATTGTCTTGCTCACAGGAGCAGAAGTAGTTCATTTAGCCTGTCAACTCTGTTCTTCCAGTTAGAATCAGGTTTCCTTGATGCTCTAACATCACCAAAATCCAGCAGCCTCAGTCCAAATGCTTGCCTACAGGGGAAGAAATAAACATCTGGAAAACATGGGACACCTGACCTGGAGGAGTGTGGAGGATTACAGCAGCTGGAAGCATTTACAGTGGTAAGAGCAATGCTTTGAGGAATTTAAAACGGAACCACTTCTTCACTAGCAGCTAATATAGATCAACAAGCTTAGGTTGATGGGGTCAGTGCATATTCGGACAGAGAGTGAGAGATGAAGTGGTCAGTGTGTGTCAGGACAGAGGGAGAGATGAATTGGTCAGTGTGTATTAGGACTGAGTGACAGATGAATCATAGAACATAGGATAGCACAACACAGTACAGGCCCTTCGGCCATCAATGTTATGTAAACTCTTAAACCCTGCCTCCCATATAACCCTCCACCTTAAATTTCTCCATATACCTGTCTAGTAGTCTCTTAAATTTCACTAGTGTGTCTGCCTCCACCACTGACTCAGGCAGTGCATTCCACACACCAACCACTCTCTGAGTAAAAAACCTTCCTCTAATATCCCCCTTGAACTTCCCTCCCCTTACCTTAAAGCCATGTCCTCTTGTACTGAACAGTGATGCCCTGGGGAAGAGGCACTGGCTGCCCACTCTATCCATTCCTCTTAATATCTTGTATATCTTTATCATGTCTCCTCTCATCCTGTTTCTGTCCAGAGAGTAAAGCCCTAGCTCCCTTATTCTCTGATCATAATGCATACTCTCTAAACTAGGCAGCATCCTGGTAAATCTCCTCTGTACTCTTTCCAATGCTTCCACATCCTTCCTATAGAGAGGTAACCAGAACTGGACACAGTACTCCAAGTGTGACCTAAACAGAGTTTTAAAGAGCAGCATCATTACTTCATGACTGTTAAACTCTGTTCCTCGACTTATGAAAGCTAACACCCCATAAGCTTTCTTAACTACCCTGTCTACCTGTGAGGCAACTTTCAGGGATCTGTGGACCTGTACCCCCAGATCCCTCTGCTCCTCCACACTACCAAGTATCCTGCCATTTACTTTGTACTCTGCCTTGGAGTTTGTCCTTCCAAAGTGTACCACCTCACACTTCTCTGGGTTGAACTTCATCTGCCACTTCTCAGCCCACTTCTGCATCCTATCAATGTCTCTCTGCAATCTTCAACAATCCTCTACACTATCCACAACACCACCAACCTTTGTGCCATCTGCAAACTTGCCAACCCACCCTTCTACCCCCATATCCAGGTCATTAATAAAATCCTGAAAAGTAGGGGTCCCAGATCCGATCCCTGTGGGACACCACTAGTCACAACCCTCCAATCCAAATGCACTCCCTCCACCACGACCCTCTGCTTTCTGCAGGCAAGCCAATTCTGAATCCACCTGGCCAAAATTCCCTGGATCCCATGCCTTCTGACTTTCTGAATAAACCTACCATGTGGAACCTTATCAAATGCCTTACTAAAATCCATGTAGATCACATCCATTGCACAACCCTCATCTATCTGCCTGGTCACCTCCTCAAAGAACTCTACCAGGCTTGTTAGACACGATCTGTCCTTCACAAAGCCATGTTGACTGTCCCTGGTCAGACCACGATTCTCTAAATGCCCATAGATTCTATCTCTGAAAATCTTTTTCAACAGCTTTTCCACCACAGATGTAAGGCTCACTGGTCAATAATTACCTGGACTATCCCTATTACCTTTTTTGAACAAGGGGACAACATTTGCCTCACTCCAATCCACTGGTACCATCCCGTGGACAATGAGGACATAAAGATCCTAGCCAGAGGCTCAGCAATCTCTTCCCTCGTCTCATGGAGCAGCCTGGGGAATATTCCGTCAGGCCCCGAGGACTTATCTGTCCTAATGTATTTTAACAACTCCAACACCCCTTCTTCCTTAATATCAACATGCTCCAGATCATCAACCTCACTCAAATTGTCCTCTCCGTCATCAAATTCCTTTTCATTGGTGAATACCGAAGAGAAGTATTCACTGAGGACCTCACTCCTTCCACAGTCTCCAGGCACATCTTCCCACTTTTATCTCTAAACGGTCCTACATTCACTCCTGTCGTCCTTTTGTTCTTCACATAATTGAAGAATGCCTTGGGGTTTTCCTTTACATACTCGCCAAGGCCTTCTCATGCCCCCTTCTTGCTCTCCTCAGCCCCTTCTTAAGCTCCTTTCTTGCTACCCTATATTCCTCAATAGCTCCATCTGATCCTTGCTTCCTAAACCTCATGTATGCTGCCCTCTTCCACCTGACTAGATTTTCCAACTCACTTGTCACCTTCACCCTACCATTCACCTTCATACCTACCCCTACCAGGTGTTTATGGGGTGTCAGGGAGAGGTAGTGCCTCTGACGTGGAACACGTCATACTCTTCTGAGTAGTTCATCCGCATTGGTCCTCACCTGACACTCAGCTCTCACCAGTGGTTCCTTGTAGCTCGTAGCCACACCCCGGGCAACAGCTTCGACTGGCCAGCAAAACCTGGCGAGGGTAGCTGATAGGCCTCAAACCCTTGGTGAGTTAGAGCCTGTCTACCTACCCATGTGAAGACTGAATTCGGCAGACTATGTGGAAGAGACCACCACTTGGCGGTCCAACGAGTAGAATGGCGGACCCAGCAAAGCATTGTGGAGCGCAATCAGGGCACAGTGAGACACGTAGGACATTGCTGGCCATCCACTGCATCCCGATTTATCTCCAGCCGTCTCGACTCCGTCTTGCAACTGGATACAGATAGGTCGGGATGAGAGAGTGAAGCTGATGATTTGTGCAACTCTCCCTCACTTTAATCCAAGTCAAGCGCAAGTCACGACTCCAAACCCATTCCGCTAAAAAACTTCAAGTCCTGTGGCGATGGGCGAGTGGCGAAACAGCAGGTGTGGATACACTGTAAGCTGTAGTCACAAACCTGCACACAGGCGGCCCAGGGCACTGGGTCGTTCTCCGCTGAAATGAAGCAGCAGTGGAGCTCGGCAGCCCCCTGGGTGTCTGAGCAGTCCTCTTTAGGAATCGCTCTGCTCACCTCCATGGAGGAAGGGGCTAGAAAAGGTGCCCCAAACATAGCCTGCTTCATCTTACCCTGGCCAGCACACCGCGGCTGGCGGGGATCCCAGTCAGCGGTCGAACTACAAAGAAGATGAAAGTGAAGGTGCTCAACCTTAGCACGTGGAATGTGCGAACTCTGCTTGACATCACCAAGGCTGTCAGACTAGAAAGAAGAACAGCACTGGTCACCAAAGAACTAGCCCGCTATAACGTGGACATTGCAGCGCTCAGCGAAACACGCCTAGCAGACAAGGGCCAGCTTACAGAACGTGGCGGTGGGTACACCTTCTTCTGGAGCAGTCGCAGCAGCACTGAACGACGAGAGGCTGGCGTTGGATTTGCCATCCGATCCCACCTCGCTCATAAACTTGCCAAGCTTCCAGAGGGCATGAACAATTGCCTGATGACGCTTCGGCTCCCACTTGGCAATAAGAGGAGTGCAACGCTGATCAGTGCATATGCCCCAACGATGACCAACCCAGATGACATCAAAGATATGTTCTATGAAGAACTCAATGCCCTCATAGCAGCAGTCCCTCAGTCAGAGAAGCTTATTGTCCTCAGGGACTTTAACGCCAGAGTGGGGACAGATTACCAGACCTGGGAAGGGATTCTTGGAAGACATGGTATTGGCAAGTGCAACAGCAATGGCCTGCTGCTCCTCAAGACATGTGCTACACATGACCTTGTCATCACCAACACCCTATTCCGCCTCCCTACCTGTAACAAGACATCTTGGATGCATCCACGCTCTAGGCACTGGCATCTGATCGACTTTGTCATCACCAGGAAGAGGGACTGGCCAGACGTGAGAGTGACAAAGGCCATGTGTGGTGCCGACTGCTGGATGGATCATCGACTCATAGTGTCCAACTTTGCATCCTGCCTGTCAGAAGACCCCAAGGTCAGAAGACTGCAAAGAGGCTCAATGTCTCCAAGATGAAGAGCAGTGTAGTTGCAGAAGAATTTCGTGAAGACCTAGATAGCAGGCTGCTTGACACACCCCAGGATGACCACACCAGCAATGAAGAGCAGTGGACGGCTTTCAGAGATGCTGTCTACTCTACTGCTCTCGAACACCTCGGAGCAGCAATCCGCAGACATCAAGACTGGTTCAATGAGAACGACAAGGAGATACAGGCACTGTTGTCAGAGAAACACCAACTGTTCAGAGCGCACCAGAACGATCCCACATCACAAGCAAAGATAAACGCCTTCGCCAGTGCAAGATGGAAAGTGCAGAAGAAACTCCATGAGATGCAGGATGTCTGATTCAGCAATAAGGCCGATGAGATCCAGGGCTACGCAGACAGTCATGACACCAAGCGTTTCTATGACGCTTTGAAAGCTATGTATGGACCTCAGTCCTCTGGCTCCTCCCCACTCCTCAGTGCAGATGGGACTCGGCTGCTGACAGAGAAAAAGCAGATTTTGGAGAGATGGGCTGAACACTTCAACCAGATCTCAACCGCCCTGCCGAAATCAATGATGAGGCCATTGCTCGCCTACCTCAGGTGGAGATCAACCTGGACCTTGACAGCCTCCCCACAGAAGAAGAAGTCAGAAAAGCCATCAGGCAACTTTCTTGTAGCAAAGCACCAGGATCAGATGCAATCCCTGCTGACGTCCACAAAGCAGGAGGCCCATTCATGATGCAGAAGCTGACTGAACTCTTCCAGTCTATGTGAAACGAAGGAAAGGTACCACAACAATTGAAAGATGCCAGCATAGTCCACATCTACAAGAGGAAAGGCAACTGCCAGTCTTGTGACAATCACCGAGGCATCTCCCTCCTCTCCATAGCTGGGAAGATCTTGGCTCGCGTCCTGCTTAATCGCCTTCTCCAACACCTTGAGCAAGGTCTCCTCCCAGAAAGCCAATGTGGCTTCCGTGCAGGGCGTGGAACTGTCGACATGATATTTGCTGCACGCCAACTCCAGGGAAAATGTCAAGAACAGCACAGCGACCTCTTTATGACCTTCATCAATCTGACGAAGGCATTAGATACGGTCAGCAGAGATGGCTTATGGAAGATAATGGAGAAGTTTGGCTGCCTTAGCAGGTTCATCTCAATGGTTCGGCGGTTCCACAATGGCATGATGGTGAAAGTTTTGGATGATGGTGACGAGTCAGAAGACTTCCCAGTGACAAACGGAGTGAAGCAAGGATGCATTCTCGCCCCTACACTCTTTAGCATTGTCTTCTCTGCTATGCTGAATGATGACTTCCGCTATTGTCAGGATGGTATACACGTCAGATACAGGACCGGCGGTGGGCTATTCAAACTCTGGCATCTACAGGCTGTTACAAAGGTAAAGGAGACCGTCGTCAGAGACCTCTTATTCGCTGATGATTGTGCCCTCAACGCCAGCACAGAGCAGAAGATGCAGCGAGAAATGGACTGCTTCTCACGAGCCTGTGACAACTTTGGACTTACAATCAGCACCAAAAAGACCAAAGTTATGTACCAGCCCGCACCCGGAAAGCCCTACCAGGAACCACACATCACAGTAAAGGGGCAGAGGCTACTGGCAGTCGACAGCTTTACTTATCTGTGCAGTACTCTATCATGAGCGGTGAACATAGATGCAGAGATCAGCAACAGAATTGCCAAAGCCTTTGGGAGACTCCATGAGAATGTATGGGAGCAGAGAGGACTCAGTCTTACCACCAAGCTGAAGGTCTACCGAGCGGTGGTTCTCACCACCCTCCTCTATGCCAGCGAGTCCTGGACTGTCTACAGCAGACACGCTAAACAGCTCAACCACTTCCACTTGAGCTGCCTCCGCAGACTTCTCCACATACGATGGCAGGACAAAGTCCCAGACACGGAGGTCCTGGACCGGGCTAGCACCCACAGTGTCTACACCCTCCTACAGAAAGCCCAAGCCAGATGGGCTGGCCATGTCGTCAGGATGTCTGACAGTCAACTACCAAAACAGCTGCTGTATGGAGAGCTGAGCCAGGGCAAGCACTCAGTTGGAGGACAGAAGAAACGTTTTAAAGACTGCCTCAAAGTGTCCCTCAAAGACCTCAACATCAATCCCAGTAGCTGGGAATCGCTTGCTCTGGACCACCCGACCTGGTGGAGCAGGACCACTAAAGGAGCGTATGCAGCAGAAATCAGATGCACCGCAGAGGCTCAGAGGAAACGCACCGCGCGCAAGGCTCGAGCTACCTCCACTTCCACTGCAGCAGCTATCCTCATGTGTCCCACATGTGGGTGAGCTTTCAGGGCCCGGATTGGCCTCACCAGTCACCTCCGGACCCACAGTCACAAACCCTCCACCTGACAGAAATTGTGGTTGTCTTCGACTCCGAAAGACGAACAACCATTCTTTATCTTTCTCTCAGGGACAAATTTATCCCTAACATGCTACAAGAGATCCTCAAACATCGACCACATGTCCAAAGTACATTTCCCTGCAAAAACATCATCCCAATTCACATGCCCAAGTTCTAGCCTTATAGCCTCATAATTTGCCCTTCTCCAATTAAAAATTTTACTGTCCTCTCACATTCTTTCCTTTTCTATGATAATGCTAAAGGCCAGGGAGCAGTGGTCACTGTGCCCCCAGGTGCTCATCCACTGAGAGATCTGTGACCTGACCTGGTTCGTTACCTAATACTAGATCCAATATGGCATTCCCCCTCGTTGGCCTGTCAATGTACTGTGACAGGATCCATCCTGGACACACTTAACAAACTCTGCCCCATCTAAACCATTAGAACTAATCAGGTGCCAATCAATATTAGGGAAGTTAAAGTCACCCATGATAATAACCCTGTTATTTTTGCACCTTTACAAAATCTGCCTCCCAACCTGATCCTTCGTATCTCTGCTGCTACCAGAATAGAATACCCCTGGTAGAGTAACTGCTCCCTTCCTGCTCCTGACTTCCACCCATACTGACTCAAAAGAGGATCCTGCTACATTAACCCCCCTTTCTGTAGCTGTAATAGTATCCCTGACCAGTAATGCCACCCCTCCTCCCCTTCCCCCCCCCCCCCATCCCTTTTAAAACACTGAAATCCAGGAATATTGTGAATCTATTCCTGCCCTGGTGTCAGCCAAGTCTCTGAAATGGCCACTACATCATAATTCTATGTATGTATCCAAGCTCTCAGTTCATCACCCTTGTTCCTGATGCTTCTTGCATTGAAGTACATGCACTTTAGCCCTTCTTCCTTACTAACTTTACACCCTTACTTCTGCTTCTCTTTCCTCAAAGCCTCTTTATATGTTAGATCTGGCTTTACTCCATGCACTATACTTGCAGTTCTCACATGACCTTTATCCTCCTCCACCTCACTATCTGCTCTAACACTCTGGTCCCCCTCCCCCTGCAAATCTAGTCCGTGTGTGTTCGGACTGATGTGCCGACCATGTAACACAACACTGTTATTGTTGGAAATATAAACAGACTGAGAATCATAGAACACTGCAGTACAAAAACAGGTCTTTCAGCCCACCTGGTCTGTGCCAAACCATTAATCTGTCTGATCCCATCAACCTGCACATGGTCAATAGCCCTCCATACCCCTCCCAACTAAATACCTGTTCAAATTTCTCTTAAATGTTGAAATCGACCCCACATTCACCATTTCCACTGGCAGCTCATTCCACACTCTCACCAACCTCAGAGTGAAGAGGTTTATCCTCATTATCCACTTAAACATTTCACCTTAGCCCATAAGACATAGGAACAGAATTAGGCCATTCAGCCCTGCCATTCCACTTTTCACCCTTAATCTATAACCTCCAGATGTAGTCCCATCCAACTTCAGTAGAAAATTCTTGCTTGCATTTACCTTAACTATACCTTTCATAATTTTGTATCCCTCTATTAAATCTCCTCAGTCTTCTATGTTCCAAGGAATAAAGTCCTCACCTATTCAATCTTTCCTTTCAACTGAGATCTTCAAGTCCCAGCAACATTCTTGTAAATTTTCTTTGCATTCTTTCAATCACACTTGCATCTTTCCTGTAGGAGGTGACCAAAACTGGACACGATACACCAAATTAGATCTCACCAACATCTTATAAATTTCAACGTAACATCCCAACTGGACTCAATACATTGATTTATGAAGGCCAGCATTTCAAAAGGTCTCTTTACAACTCTATCTACTTGCCACACGGACACACACAAAATGCTGGAGGAACTCAACAGGTCAGGCAGAATCTGTGGAAAAGAGTAAACAGTCGATGTTTCGGGCTGAGAGCCTTCATCAGGACTGGAGAAAAAAGATAAGAAGTCAGAGTAAGAAGGTGTGGGAAGGGGAGGAAGACATACAAGGTAGTTGGTGACTTGTGTCACGGGATTGCAGAGTGATGGTGGGAGTAGGGGAGACTCATCGTTGTGGCTATCCGTTGAGGTCAAGGATAATGGTCTTCATTCCGTTGATCTACTTATGCGCTCTCAAGTGGCTTATGAGTCCAATCTTGGCTTTGAAAGTTCTTCCGCATTCAGGACAGGTAGTTTCTGATGGCAGATCGGGCTTTGGTTGTTGTTGCCTCTCTTTCCATTCTCTTTTCTTCTAATTCTGCACATCTATTGGCTTCAAAAGATGCTGTTCCTTCTCGGATGATGGTTTGCCAGAGTTTCTGGGGTTCCAGCGGCAGATCTCATCTGCTGGGTCTTCACCATCCCCTCTGAACTTCCCTTCCCCTCCGAACTTCCCTTCTCTGAGATACAATGTTCTGTCCTCAGTAAGGGCATCACCTTTGTCCTCCTGAACCCACACTTCAGTGAGTTCTGTGCCTGGCAAGATGCTCAGCTCCTCTTCCACTGTCTCCTTTGTTATGAACTGTAAAGTTTTAGAAATGAACCAGCAGCGATATCAGCAAAGTTCTTACAGAACTTATGATAATATCCAACCATTCCCAGAAACCTTCTAAGAGCCTTTTTACTCATTGGAATGGGAACTTCAGAAATTGCCTGAACTTCTGCCTGAACAGGAGCTAATTCACCTTGACCCACCACATAACCAAGATAGGTCACAGTGGCATGGGGCCAAATTCACTCTTAGCTAAGTTATCTGTAAGGTTGGCCTTGGAAAGCCTGTCAAACAGCTTTTCTACAGCAGAGATATGAGCTTCCCAAGTGTCATTTCCCGTGACTACATCATCAATATAGGCATCTGTGTGTTCTAGCCCTTGAATTGCAGAATTAATCATTCTCTGGAACGTTCCTGGAGCATTTTTCATCCCAAATGGAAAAACATTGTATTCGTACAACCCAGAAGGTGTCACAAATGCAGAAATTTCTCTACCCCATCCGTCAATGGATCACACCAATACCCTTTCCACAGATTAATCTTTGAAAGAAATTTAGCTTTTCCAACCTTATCTATGCAATCATCCACCCTAGGGATGGGATAAGCAGCTGTTTCTGTTCTTGCATTCACCTTTCTATAGTCAGTGCAAAACCTAATTCTACCATCTGGTTTAGGTACTATAACACAAGGTGAACTCCAATCTGAAGTTGAAGGCCTAATAATACCATTTTTCAGCATGTACTCAATTTCTTGTTCAGCCAATTTACGTTTTCCCATATTCATGCAATAGGGGTGTTGCTTAATCAGTTTGGCGTTCCCGACATTCACATCATGTGATGTGACTATGGTTTGGTTTGGAACATCAGGAAATAAATTTTTAAACTTCAAATTTAATTCCTTCATTTGTTGTTGCTGCTGTGTCTGTAAGTCTATTGTTATCAATGTTTTCTAAAACAATCAAATTTGTTAATCTCGTGGAGACAATGTTGGTCTTAGAATAAACCTCGGATGAATTAAATAATTAGTTCCCAGGGTTGCCATTTTTATTTTCCACCCTTGTCACAGCTGCTACTTGTTGTTTTTCAAAATAAGGCTTCAACATTTTTATATGTACCAGCTGTGTTGGTTTATGTCAGTCGCGTGTTTTGATGATAAAATTTAGGAGCTGAGAGGTAATGTTGCAGCTATATAGGACCCTGGTCAGACCCCACTTGGAGTACTATGTTCAGTTCTGGTCGCCTCACTACAGGAGGGATGTGGAAGGCATTGAAAGGGTGCAGAGGAGATTTACAAGGATGTTGCCTGGATTGGGGAGCACGCGTTATGAGAGTAGATTGAGTGAACTCGGCCTTTTCTCCTTGGAGTGATGGAGGATGAGAGGTGACCTGTTAGAGGTGTATAAGATGATGAGAAGCATTGATCATATGGATAGTTGGAGGCTCTTACCCAGGGCTGAAATGGTTGCCACAAGAGGACACAGGTTTAAGGTGCTGGGGAGAAGGTACAGGGGAGATATCAGGGTTAAGTTTTTTACTCAGAGAGTGGTGAGTGCATAGAATGGGCTGCCAGCAACAGTGGTGGAGGTGGATATGATAGCGTCTTTTAAGATACTTTTAAATAGGTACATGGAACTTAGAAAAATAGAGGGTTATAGGTAAGCCTAGTAATTTCTAAGGTAGGGACATGTTCAACACAACTTTGTAGGCTGAAGGGCCTGTATTGTGCTGTAGGTTTTCTATGTTTCCATGTTTTTAAAATTTATATCAGCTATTTTAGACACTATCTGATATGGTCCATGGTACTTCACTTCAAGTGGGTCTCTGAATTGGTAATAACACAAGCGCCTGATCAACCACCTGGAAATTCCTTATGCGAGCCTATTTATCATACCATTTTGTTTTGAGTGTTACATACCCCAAGGGTGCCTTGTGACTGTCTCAGGACTGTGATGTAATGGAGTATCTGGTGAGCATGATGCAAAGGTCTTGTGATGGTGGGGTGATGTAATTTCCCACCAGTGTGAGATCATGTGACGGCCTGTTCCAACAGGTATAAAATGGGAACGCCTTGCTGTGACACAGATCAGTTCATCGCTTAACTCATCAGTGACTCCGTTATTCTGCGTATTCATCTCATGACACAGTTTTGTTTTAAAGTAGAGTTTTACTTTTTGTCTTAAGTCTCAAAGGTTATTGCCTGCAGTTTCGCCACTACACTGCCAGTTTTTGACCAGTTGGAGAGTGAAGATTTATCGAAATATGGGAACCCGAAGGATTGAGTAAAGTTGGTGTCATCAGCAGTTATACAAGAATTACCTTATTGGATCTTCTTTCCAGAATTAGTAACCTGTATCCGAGATAACCTCTGTCTCATGTAAGGGCAGAAAGGGTTGGGGCAGCATCATTCGCCAAGGACAAGGTCAGTTCCTTTAAGCCATTTTCATTTCCTTCATTGTAAATCCTTTGGGCAAGGCATATTTCAGCTGGGATCAGTAGTAATGTCACTTCGTTGAGGAATTCGTTACTTCAGGATAGTCTCTCCTAATTGACTGTGTAAATCATTTGGACTTTCGCATTTACCACTTTTAAGAACTGTGTTCGCACTTATCACTTTAAGAACTGTTTGAATTGCCATATAGCAGTTAACTTCTGGTTAAATTAATCGTTTCTTTACTTTTCACTTGTTGTTGAGCTGAGTTTAAATAAATGTTTCTTTGTTTATAAAAAAACCTCTCTCAATTCTATATTCATTGTTGCTGTATCATAACAACTGGGGGCTCTCAGGATATGTTCCGTCTTTGTGCTTAAATGCTTGTTTGATTCTCAGTCTGTTTTGGAAAGGGAAATACCCAATTCTTTTGTTTGATTGGTTTGTGGGTTATATTCGGCAACAATGAATATTGACAATTTTCTGGCATTGCCTGACCCGGAGGTATTAGCGAAGGTGAAAAAGAGTGCTGTATCTGAGATTGGATCTTAAAGGTATTTCAAAGAGTACAACAAAGCCTGTAATTCAGAGGAAAATTGAGGAACACTATATAGATTCAGGTGTTTTTGATGAAACAGTGTTAGATAGGTTTTCTGTAAGTAAAGCAGCGATCCAGTTACACCTGGAACAGGCAGCATTAAAAAAGCTTAGAATAGAAGCTGAGTTAAAACAGAAACAATTGGAAGCTAACTTGGAACTAAGTCGGTTAGAAGCTGAAAATAAAAAGAGGGAATTTGAACTTGCGATGGCAGAATTAAGGTCCGAGAATCAGTCCTCTGGTTCCAGAAAAACATTTGTTGTTAGTAAGGAAATTAAATTGGTTCCTCCATTTAGTGAAACAGAAGTTGAGAAATATTTTCAACATTTTGAAACTGTTACTCTGATTTCAGAGTGGCTGAAAGAGAAATGGCCAGTGATGTTACAGAGTGTAATTAAAGGCAAGGCAAGTTTATACAGCTTTAACTGCTGTATAAAGCAAGCACTTGATTATGATATTGTGAGGCAGCATATACTGAAGGCGTGTGAACTGGTTCCGGAAACATATAGAGAAAGATTCAGAAATTTGAAGAAATCTGTGAAAAAACTTAGGTGGAGTTTGCCTATGACAAAGCTGTGTGTTTTGAGAGATGTGTTTCCTCTAAAAATGTAAATGGGGACTATAATAAATTGAAAGAGTTGATTTTAATGGAGGAATTTCAAAGGAGCATCCCTGTTGAAGTAAGGACATACTTAAATGAGAGAAACACTGCTATATTACAGGTGTCTGCTAAATTAGCTGATGAGTATGCTTTAATCCACAGGAATAAATTTCCTCAGGGCAGAATTTTTAAAAGGAAAAAATAGCACAGAGAGTCAAGGTAAACCAGAAATTAAATCAGAAGTTAGTGAGAAAGGTAAGGATGAAGGAAAACCTGTAAAGGAAAGACAGTTTGGTCCCAATTGTAATTATTGTAAGAAGCCTGGTCATGTTATAGCTAACTGTTTCCGATTAAAGAAGAAGGAGAAGGAAGCAGTCCCAGATGCTTGTGTGCAACATACTGAAAAACCTGTAAATCCACAGGGTTCTTTGAATATAAATGAAGCTTTGTTAGAATTTGACTAAGTTAAGTGGGGACATGATCGTTTTATAACTGAAGGATTTGTATCCTTGAAAGATGGATCCACTCCGGTGCCAATAAAAATCCTTAGGGATACTGAAGCTTCTCAATCACTGATGTTAGACAGTTTGTTAAAGTTTAATGATGAGTCTGACACTGGCGAGGTAAACTATATACGAGGCGTTGGGAGTGCCCTTATGCCTGTACATTTGCATAGAGTAAATTTAAGGTCAGGGATAGTTACAGGTCTTATTAAAGTAGGACTACAACCTATTCCCAGATTTCTTCAAATTTCTGAAACTTGGTCTATAGGCTTCTGGAACCAATTCATAGGCTTTAAGTACAGCCCGATTCATGATCTCATAATTAGCTGTATCTCCAATTGACAAGGCCGACTAAGCTTGTTGAGCCTTACCCTTAATTACACTCAAGAGAGACCAGCTTTCTTTCAGCCACTTTTGACTCTGAGCCACTTTCTCAAAATGCTGGAAGTATTTATCAACCTCAGTCTCATCAAATGGAGGGACCAGTTTAACTTCCTGGCTGGCAATAAATGGTACAACCAGTTCCTTAGAGCCATCAACTTCTTTCTTGAGCCTTAACTCATCCAATTCAAACCACCTCTGTCTTTTTGCTTCCTCCCTCTATTTGTCTGTTTCTCTGGCATCAAACTGCCTCTGTCTTTATTTTTCTTCAGCCTCTACTTTAAACATATCAAACTTCAATTGTTCCAGTCCCAACTGGATCCCCTCTTTACTCACAGGAAACTTGTTTAACACCTCCTCATCAAAGACCTGCATAGATATATAGTGCTCAACTATTTTCCTCTGAATCTCTAGCTTCCTCATAGCCCGCTTTATCCCCGTAAGGTTCAGTGTATTAGCAATAGCCAACACTTCATGCTTTTTGGCTTTTCCTAATGCTCAGGGGTTGGCTCTTCCAGAAATACCTCAATACTAATATCCATTGCTGCTGATTTCCACACACAAATAAATCAAAGTGGTCCATGAGATCAATAATTAATCGATCAATAAGCTCCAATTTTTGTTCATTTCATGGATGTGGCCTCAATTTGTTACGAACTGTAATGTTTTAAAAATGTTCCAGCAGCATGGAGTCTGGTTTGGATGTTAAAACCATTATCTTTATTAGTAACTACTTATAATATAGTAACTTAAACCAAGATAAACAGAAGTTAACAGGGTTATGTGTATTTATGTGTATAAATACAACTCCCAAACTATATTGAGCTTGGGGGGGGGATCAAGGCTTAGAGTCTTTGGCATGGTAAACTAGGAAAGTTCAGTAATCTACAAAATAAATGATGGGAGAGAGATGTTTGTAATCCAGGTTGTAACGGAGAGAAAAGGTAAGTACGAGATATTCCACAGGTTCCATACTGGTAACGAGATCACAATCACCACAGACCTTGTCCATCATCATTCCAAATCCACATACGAATTATCACTGAAAGTGACCTGTCACAGGGGCATTGTCTTGAAGCGATTACCACACAACATACCCAGTCAAGGGTTAACACATAAGTGGTCTCCACAGGATATCCTAAAAAAAATCCACTCCGTTGTATTATACAAGACGGCCACACATTCGATGTGCACTGGATCGATAAGCAACCCACCCTTGTGGGCATAGGCAAGTTCCAGACCCCAGCTATGACAAGCTGAAGCTACTGGCTTTTCAGTTTCTCTCCCTCTCCCTCTCCCCGTCCCTCCTTCCCCTCTCTCTCTCTCTCTGCTACTACTGAAGGTTGCTCTCTCTCCTTCTGTATAAAAGCCTGAAGCAAACCATTTCAGTTTGTGACTGATGTCATAGTCCTGCCTCACTTAGGCATTCCCTTATAGTGACGGTCCACAGCAAACCAAACCTATGGGTTTGTAAAACCATCTCCATCTACCAACTTTGGCAAGAACTCTCCATCCCACACTGATGACCCCTTCTCCTGTCTTCAACCCTCCTCCTCTTGTTGGACACTCTGCTCTGTTCTGGGTCTTTTCATTGCCAAATGCCAACAAGACATCAACCATTTCAACTTCAATGCTCCACTCTCAAATTCCAGCCTTACTCCTTCCTAATGCTTGGCTCTCCACTCCCTCCACACTAATCCCAACCTCACCACAAACCTGCAGGTAAGAGAGGTGTAGTAGTGGTCTGATGAACTGAAACCCAGTGCCACCTCCTCTTACTTACTCCTCGAACTGGATTCCATTAAGGAACACCAGGCCATTGTCTCCCATACCATCACTGACCTTCTCTGGGGATCTCCCATCCACTGCCACCAACCTCATAGTTCCCTCACCCTGCACCTCCTGTTTCTACCTCCTACCCAAGATCCAGAAAACCATTTGTACAGATAGACCCATTGTTTCTTCTTGTTCCTGCCCCACTGAACTCATATCTGCATACCTCAACACTGCATATCACTGACCACCTTGTATTTCTTCCTGCCCTACCCCCCCAACTTCTTACTCTGACTTCTCATCATTTTTCTCCAGTTCCAATAAAGGGTCTTGGCCCAAACTGTCAACTGTTTACTCCTTACCTTAGATGCTGCCTGACCTGTCACGTCCCTCCAGCATTTTGTGCGTGCAGCTTGGATTTCCAATATCTGCAGATTTTCTTTTGTTTGTTACCTGTGACACCACTCTCAAGGAATTATGGATCTGCCCAGCGCAACTACTTCTGCTGACAAGAGACGGGGCAAAGCTGGACCATTGGTGCCTAAAAGCCAGTTGCTTCAGCCTTGGGTGCAGCCCACCTAGGAGAAGGATTTTAATCTTGTGGCCGCACCCACCTGTGGGAAAGGCTTCAGGGGTAGACCCCGAGGAAGAAATCCAGAGCTGGGGTCCCTAAGGCAGTTTGATGTTGTTTACAATTTCGCTCTGGCAACCTCTGCGATGACATTGGTGCCAAGCTGTGTCGGCGCTTGCCCTTCCCTTGAACTACATCAGTGACATGCTGCATGGGCAACAGCCAGTTCTTCAAATCTTCCCGCTCAGGCTTGCACCCTGGAGAGGACACAGTCCACCGGAGAGGCAAACCCATGATCCCCTGGGATCACCAGCTTCCACTAGTTGATAGTCTACAATTTTAATTAATTACGTTAATTAGATTGAATTTCTTCCTCATTGGTATATATGTTTGAGAGTGCACCTGAATTAAGATCTAGTCCTGTTAAGCCAGGTGAAGGAGTATTTTTCTCCTCCCCAAAATCCCCTTAATTGAATAATTGGAGGTGACATTAGTTTTGTTTTATTGTTCCTGCGGTTTTGCCTAGGGAGGTTCAAAGTACATTTATCAAAGTACATACATGTCATATTAAGATTCATTTTCATGCAGGTATTTACAGGAACATAAAGAAATACTATAGAACTTATCAAAAAGTATACATTACAAGGACTGACAACTAATGTGCCAAAGAAAACAAATCATGCAAGTAATAAAAGAATAAATAACTAATATTGAGAACACGAGTTGTAGAGTTCTTGAAAGTGTAGGTTGTCAAATCAGTACAGCGTTGAGCTGAGTGAAGTTAACCATGCTGGTTCAGGAGCCTAATGGTTGTAGAGTGGTATCTGTT